>NC_056603.1:43195450-43534200 GCF_018340385.1 Cyprinus carpio
TTATTCAGTGAAATAGAGTCAACTGCTTTAGAGCAACAGCCACTTATGCTGAATTAAACGCAGTGGACTTTCACACTGAACTGGAAGAAAACTGAAAAATATGCAACATATGCCATTTATCTGCAGAGCTGGTAGACTACTTACTGGTTTTTGTCTGTTAATTGTTAGAAATTTGATGAATATAATTTTAGTAAGTAAGGTAATACATTATATTGCACATTTTAGATAATTGGACAACTTTTTGATTACTTTTTGATTACTTTTGACCTAACTAATTTATCATATTTCATATCATATATCATATCATATCATATCATATCATATCATATCATATCATATATCGTATAATCTTGTACCATACTAATATAAAAATACAAAGATAAATCAAATATATTCTATACATTATTATTAACAATATGACGCGCATTAAACATTACATTATGTCATGGTTTCCCAAACAGGGGTTTTAAAGAAATTGCTGGGTGTTTGTAAGTTTAATGAAAATCTAATAATGAATTAATAAAAATGTAAAATGAAAATAAATCAATTTTAAATAACACTCAAAATAAAACTCTTACTTAAAAAAGATGGAATATTTTATTTGTTTCTCTGAATGTTATGTGATCATTAACTAATGTCAAAGAACCGTGAGCATGCAAATGTTCATAAATCCAGTGCTCAAATGCTGTGTGGCCTCTCAGTTTTCTGTGTAATTATAGCCTCCTGACTAATGACTGGTCTTTGTGTGATTGTCCTCAAAACTGGAAGACTTTCTGGCTGTATAAGCAGCAAGCTACATTAGAAAATGGAAATTTAAAAGATGGAAAAGAATTAGGGAATATTGATAGATTCTGAATAATTTATTGCTATAGTATGCATAAAATGTAATCATGTCATCAAAAACAGATTACAAGTATTTTAAAATGTGATATGGATATAATTGTATTCTGATTTCTGTTACGGTCGGGGTGGAGAGATGAGGCAAGGACTTAAAGATGAATGAAATGGGCTCTTTATAAATAGTAAAAATAAACAAAACTAACAAAACCACCCCGACGGGGATAAAAACAGGCAGGAAATCCAGAACAGGGCATAGCATGGCAGATGATCCCACTGGCAGACCAAGCAGGAATGCAATGAAGAGCACAGAGAGGTTGGTATCAGCCTAAATGACCGTAACAGGACAGGCAGACAGTTCCACAGCAATCTCCCTGGCAGCGACAGGACAGGTTAACTGTTCAGAGAGAATATCATGAGTTCCCGAACTGCAGCAGACTCTGGAGTGTACTCTGAGGGCTCCCGGACTGGAGCAGGTTTAATGAATGGGCTCTGAAGGCTCCCGGATTTGAGTGGGCTTAGGAGTGGACTCTGAGGGCTCCTGAACTCGAGGAAAGCAAGGAGCTTGGGTGGAGCCGGCAGGGCAAGGATCATGGTTGGAGCTGGCAGAGCCCGGAGTCTTGGCAGTGCCAGCAGAGACCCTTCCTCCATTAAAGTGAGAGATGATGGCTCTGTGGCAGCCTCCATGGCCAAGACAAGAAGACCGGGCTGCTCATTGACGACCCTCTTGGCAGCAGAAGTGAGAGGAACTGTTCTGTGGCAGACTATTCTGGAGAAGGTACCTTAGGGACCTCTGGGTCCTTTAGGACCACCGGACTTGGGACCACTGTAGTCAGGTCCTTCAGGACCACTGGACTTGGGACCACAGGAGTCGGGTCCTCCTGGACCATCAGACTTGGGGCCACTGGAGCTTGTAGAGTGGATGAAATCCTTCTTCTCCTCTACTTACCAGAATGATGTAGGGGAGGCTGCAATGGGCTCTGCCACGTCTGGGAAGGTGGCTGATAAGGGACACTCATTCCTCCTCCCTCTCCCCGAAGGTAATTGGAGAACTGGGGACTTGGCCCTCCCCCCTTTCTACTCACAGACTGCCAAGGGGAGGTAGGCCACCACCTCTTTCACGATGGTATTCTTGGTACATGAAACCCACAAAATGCCAGAATGTTACAACCCCAAGCATTCCCATCTCCCAGACACAGACAGGCTTGTTAAGGAAGTTGTAAATAGGACCTTTAGTGCAGCGTTGTTTAGATCAAGCCCCTCTGCTGCTGTCAGAAACTTAAGTGCAGACTCCTTGATAGTGGTGTTCTTCTGCTGAAGAGAAAGGAGCTTGCTATATCTTTCAGATCATTCATGAGCGGAGGGGCGAGAACCACAAGATGGGATCAGGAAGATGCCCTTACAAAAACTACCATGACGGGGGAAAACAGGCAGGAAGGCCAGAACAGGCTACAGAACGACAAGGCAAGGGAAGGTCAGACAGGAACAGGCAGAGCAGGCCCAAACATGGAGCACACAGACACATCTGACCACATACGACACACGTATGTACAAACTATGAACCAGCACAGCACTGCAAATACTGGGAGACTAATTAGAGAGCAAAGGAGGAGGGTAATGAGGGAGACACAGATGGAACCACTGAAACAATAATGAGGTAACAAGATGGGTGGAGTCAGACAATAGACAGGAGAGAGCACATGGCACCAAACAAACACACCACAAGCCATTTGCTCACACAAAAACACAGTGTCCTCTGGTGGCCATTCTGGACACCCCAGCTGAGGACTGTGACAATTACATAGTTTAGATTACATGTAATCAGTTATTACCCAGCTCTGTTTATCAGTGAATATCACTTTTGGTGCATTTTTTTTTTTAACAGGGTGTTCAAAAAATGTGTGTGGAAGTAATATTTTTGAAAGGGGGTATTTATTTAAGACAGATTTACACTAAAGTTTCAAGCAAAAAAAAAAAAAAAAAAAAAAAAAACGAACTGCTTGCAAAATAATATGGGTCTAAAAGTAGGCATCATAAGTGAGAAATAAATCTGGAAGGCAGAACCTGATGTGAAAATATTTTTGTGTGTAAGCCAAATGAAGAGCATGCATACAAACCTGTTGATGTCCATATACCAGCAATGCAATTCATGCAAAGTAGTTTTTTTACAACTTTTTTTTTACAACAGTGGTTTAATTAATAATAATAATAATAATACAATCTTAAAAATGCAGGGTTAAATACAACCCAGCGCTGGGTGAAATATGGACAAACCCGGCTATTGGGTTGTTTTGACCCAGCGGTTGGGTTAAATTAAGATAACTAAGATAAAGGTTTAACCCAACCTTCTTGGTAGTAACCCAGCAACTGGGTCAAAACAACCCAATAGTTAGAGAGTAATAAATAATAATAATAATAATAATAATAATAATAATAATAGTTTATTTTTATAATATATAATAAAATATATTATTATAATATTTAATATTATAATATATAATATTCAATAGATTTTTGGATACAAATGTTTTATGCATTTGTTTATATGAAGATTTTGGTTGTACTTTCACACTTAGGATCATTAAATGAACATCTAACTGAGGCCCATGATCTGTAACATTTTAAGGACCGTCTGTGTGACGTAATGTTCATTATAAGCACAGTCCGCTTGCAGCCTGATTTTTTAAGTCAGAAAGTTAGCTGTATGCAATTTCAGTCACAGCTATAGAGTTGAGCAATATTTGATTAAAAACTGCTGAGCTATAACTTTTTTTAATAGAAAACATTTTCTAGGGAAATGATTTTGTCTTGATTAAACTGCGTTCTGGTGTAGTGTATTGTTTGAGAATGATCTGATCAGTGTGAATGAGATATAATTTCATCAGATTGTAATGTGATGCTATTTGTATCTGCTCTGTCGTCTCTTGCTGGTATTTTTTATTCAGTATTACTAAAGTGTTAGTGTTATACTTTGCATCACAGAAATAAATTACGTTTCAAAAGCTATAACATAGAAAACAGTTACTTTAAATTGAAATAATATTTCAGAATTTTACTGTTTTACTGTAATTTTGTTCAAATCAATGCAGCCTCGATGAGCAAAAGACACTTCAAATGTTCAAAAACATTTAAATCTTTGAACTTTTAAACTTTAGTGTATAAAAACACATCCATACAGTAAATGGCCATATATACTGGCCATATATATCATACCTGTATTTTTGCATGGAAATGGAAACCTTACAGCAAAGTCAGGAGGAAAACACACACACATAGACACACACAAATACGTGATGAATTGCAAATGCAGATCCATTAATCAATTTGTGAATGTAAAAATATTCAAACATTTGAACACACCTGGGTCTTATCAATCATGTTTTGCATTTGTAAATCAAAACATTTTGTGAATGTAAATTAGCTTGTGAAGTTCAAAATCATACATTTTTGATATATTTACATTGACTTAATAAGGACTAGATTATTAGCTCTTTACACACTTTAGTGAGTTCATATTTTGATTGTTTACCTTTGTTCATAAGTTGGACATATGTTCTGTGTGTCTCTGTGTGAATGAACAGCATGGTTTTGTCTGATACACAAACTCAAACTCATGTGATGCTCATCGCTCGCTGTATTTTCAGTGTCTGCATCTCAGTATATGAGGACATGGACACACAAACTTCAGACAAGCCTGAGAGTCAATTCAGCAGCTTTATTTCATTTAATTTGAGAAAAACTACCATCAAATACACACTGAAACTGAAAGTAAAACTGAAAGACCTTCACAACAACCCGTCAAAATAAAAGTCCAGTTTAACTTGAAGAAATGATGACCAAAAAATATTACCACTGTATACTAAAACACAATTCAATACAAAATAATTTTAAGGAATACCATGCAACCAGTGAATTATTCATTAATTTATATAATTCTGTTGTGCATCATCTTGCTTGACAATAAAAATGCAATGTTTTGTTGTAAATTCATTTCATGTGATTAACAGTTTGATCAATGGTAATCGATAGTTGTTGTTATACATGCTTGAACAGGCCGACCTAAGGCGGTGTGAGCATCTACAGTTTCAGTGAAGTGTCCTCCAAACTGGAGCTCCATAAAGACCCGGTCCAGGACGTTCTCTCTAGTCTTCTGAGTGGCTCATGCACTGTTATTTCAGACACGGTGACGGAAACATCTCATGGAAGGCCTCTTTCCTTTTCAGCACTCCTTCAGAAGAGCGAGTGAATCATTTCTGCCGTGTCAGGCCGTGGTGGAGTGGCTGCTCTCTGAATGTTCTCTTCCACTAAAGAGCAAATTAGCACAAACAGAACGCCATTCACTTCAGACTCCCCACAAACTTTAAAGTCCAAATCGTTTCCCCAAGTGCAAACTCACGCTGGCTTGCAATCTTCGATTTTCAAAGCACCTAAGTCTTCTGCCATCTGCTCCTCAGATGAAAGAGAGAAAGATGAAAAAGTGGAGTGCCACTCGGCCGCTCTCGGCAGACATCGAAACAATTATGGTCCATTTTTGACTTCTGATGGCGGGAGAACTGGCAGCTCGCTCAGCCTTGCTCATCCGGGCATCACCTTTTCTCACTCAAAACAGAGCAACTTTAATCTTTCTTATTGCATTTCATCACACATTCACGCTCAAGGCCTCAGATTCGGCTTCAGATAGACTGTAATCACACAGTTTCACTGCCCGAGCGCTGCACCAGAGACCCTTACAAAGAGACGTCCGGAAATCCAGCGCATTGTGTTTCTACTGAGATTAGCCTGGTGACCTACAGGATCTCATTAGTATTTGTGTTTCTAGACACTGAAACACCCAATCAACTCAATGACAACATCTGAAATGCCAATGGCAATTAAACATATGAATAATATGAATACGCTTGTTAAAAGGATGTGTATGTTTAAAAAGAGTACTTATGGAAGTAACATACTTTAAAAGAGAACTGAATGTAAAGTTTTCAGACATTTTTTGCAATTAATTGAAAATATTTACATTTAAATTTATATTAAATGCAATTATTTGAACTTTAAAGTTAAGTGTATATTTATAGGTAATGTCATAAGTCTATTGTTTTTGTATTGTGTTTGATGTATGTTTGGTGAGTGTTTTTGATAGAGTTTATTATAATTTTTTATTTATTTTGTTATTTTATTGTATTTTGTATGTATTATTTATAATACTGACGTTGCAATTTAGTAGATTTTAAAGGCAAAATGTATACAAGATATTTAATCAATATCCAACAGATTTTTAACAAAATGTAGAATCCTATTCATTGGATAACATATAAACATATTGTACTGTATAGATCTAGCTAGTTGATGAATCTGAAGTCTCGGTCAAGCAATATGCATTAAATTATTATTTCTTTACATATGCATGACTGTAAGTATTGTTTACTTAATATTTGTTTTTGAGAATTGGAGATTTTGTAGGTAATTTTTGATGATTGTAATTTTGAATTATATCAATGTTTATGTGTTATGGATAAGTAATAAAACTTAACAGGTAATTGAAATATGGTTGTACATGAATGTTTTTGGAAAAAAAAGTTATGCGTTATGATAAACTAAAAATGTTAAATCACTTGAATAAGGCAATAAAACACATACAGGGACATTGGTTCCCAGAGTTCCCAGAACTGAGAGCTTGTAGCCTAGAATTTTTTTTTTCTAAATGATGTGAAAATCATCTGTGTTTACTCACTTACAGAAAACAATATATTGATTTAAATTTTCTAAAACACTTTTTGTTGGTATATGCGAGTAGGCGTCAACTATCATGAAACCTGAGAAGACAAGTGCATAATGAGCCTTCAGCTGTGTGAAAGAATGTAGATATGTTTGTAGTTTATTTAGAATATATAATTATCCCACAACATGACGTCACTTGTGAGCGCAGTTAAACAGTTTATTAGAAAAATCAAAGCTTTTAAACTGAATTTTTTGCATCATTACTCCAGTCACACAGTCCTTCAGAAATCCTTTAACAATCTTATTTTTATTTATCAATATCATCATTATTATTATTATTATTATTATTATTAACAAAGCTGATGTTTTTTTTCCTATTTTTAGGGGGGATAATTGAAAGAACACATATTTGTTACTGTATAGATCTAGCTAGTATGATTGACATCAAGCTTTTGAAGTATCTAGTGTCAAGCAATATGCATAATAATTCACTTGATTTCTTTACAGGAATTATAGTTTGGAAAAAGTCTGTAAATGTTTACACGTTATGTGATAAACTAGTACAGTTTAAATCTCTGCTGAATAAAAAGAGCTTCATTTTTTTTCTGAGGAATCTCATGTTTATGATCTCTGCTGAATAAAGTGCTTCATTCTTTTTTCTGAGGAAAATCTCAAATCCTCAACCACAACACATCACATCTTGTTGGGGGTGATTATGTCTTATTCCTCTCATCGCGAAGCAAAACAGTAAAATAACAAATCAAAACATTTGAATCTCAAAAGCGCGCGTCGTTTTTGAACGGGAGACGTTGGACATTCATATGGGAAATTATCTCAGAATAGTTTCCCTTGTTTAGTTTCATAAATGTCAGGCTTTCTATAGATATCTCATGTCATTTATTTTTGAAAGTTGTAAATTAGTATTATCTCAGTTTTTCAGTGTTATATATGTGTTATAGTGATTTTTGAGTGTTGTTCTGTTGATTATGTCTGTATGAAAAAAATCATAGGATTTTGTTTGATTTTATGAATTGATTTGTGTCTTAATGTCATGTTTTTATTTACAGTAGCCCAAAAGTTTGTTGGATCTCAGTTTTCATATAAGCTGCTCAAAAATAATTGAATGGCAATTGGAAGCATTCTGTTGACATGCATGAATGAAATCATTAATGTTCTGACTTCTCTTAATCAAGGGAACTTACGAACTGCTTTCATATAAGCTGCTAAAAATAATGAATGGCAATTGGAAGCATTTATAATTCACTATGGGGAACACCTCGTCGTGACCCGTGTCTGAAGCATACAAATGAAAAAAACACCAACGAGTTGGCCGGCGACAGCCTCTGACGTCACTACCGGTGCGACTATAAAACAGTCACCGGGAAAACACGTCATTCTCTTCTTCGTCTTCACTGACTGTTTTGTTTGAAGCGTGCATCTGAAAGAACCGGTAAGAGCGCTCTTTCTCTGTCTATCATGGCGACTACTAGCAAGCGTTTAGACAATGTATGCATCCGTGTCGGCATTATTTGACACCCGATGACACACACGATCTTTATGTGATTTGTTTGGGTAAAGAGCACGCACGCGATGTCTTTGAGGAGGCAATCTGCGTGCATTGCGAGCATTTTTTCAAGGAAAAAGCTCTGCTCTCGTTCGTCTCTCTTTCCGAGGAAAAAAAAAGGCAGCCATCTGCTTCCCGCGGTTCAGGACCCGCCACTGCTGAGGCACGGAGGAGAATGAGCTCGTGAGAATTTCAGGTGGCTCTGTCTGAATGGGTTAATGAGGGACTTTCCCTTTCGCGCTCAAAATGGCGTCGGACGAGAGAGAGCCTCGGGAGGATGATGTTATATCTTTAACACTTTCTGATACTGAGGTTAGTGCTCTGCTGGGTTTTTACTCAGGAAAAGCAGGAGATATTTGAGGATGGTGAAGAAGCTGAGGCTGAGCCTTCTCAATTCTCCTGCCCTGCGTATGTAGAGCTGCTGGAGTTTATGGATCGCGCCTCGATGAGCGTTATCTTTCCGACCATAGCCCTCCAGCTCAGGTGAGCCTTCCATTTCTGCCTGATCTCCATACAGAGATCGAAAGGAAATTAAAGAGGCTGTTTTCTTCTCGCATCCATCGGTTTCAGCATAAGAGTTTTGCCGACATCGAGGTGATGCGCGAAAACGGCTATGAGAGGATGCCCCCTGCAGAAAGAGCTTTCATTCTGCGGGGGAGAAATCCTCTCTTAATCTCCCTCCTTAATCTTCCTCCCTAAACGTCCCGGGGGCAACTCCCATTGAAATGGTAGAGTTGGTACTTAGTGTTCGCCATGATTCTGGCCTGCACTCCCCTCAGCATGGCGGCGTGGGTATACTGTTCCCCATAGCGACCCATAGAGGACGCACTTCGAAGTTCCCTTGAAAGGGAACATCTCAGGTTACGAATGTAACCATGGTTCCCTGAGTAGGGAACGAGACAATGCGTCCTCTAGCTCCCTGCCATGCTTCAGGCGCAAGCTTCAGACGAAGAAGTGAATGACGTGTTTTCCTGGTGCCTGTTTTATAGTCGCACCGGTAGTGACGTCAGAGGCTGTTGCTGGCAAACTCGTTGGTGTTTTTTCATTGTATGCTTCAGACATGGGTCACGACGAGGTGTTCCCCATAGCGACCCCTAGAGGACGCAGTGTCTCGTTCCCTACTCAGGGAACCATGGTTACATTCGTAACCTGAGACGTTCTTCTTTATTGTATCGAATTGCATGATTTCTCATTACTTTCTTTTGATTTCTTGACAGAATTTGTGATATTCGCACAGAAACTGCTGGAAATATTAATCTTTTCAGATCTGTGTGTGCCATCTGCATCATGCCAGCATGTGAAGTTGTACTTTTCCTGGGAAAGGTGACATCAGTGATGCAGATTTACATAGAAATGACTCAGGATCACAGGATCACGCAGAAAACGGCTTTGTGTTTTACTAGGACTGTCAATCATTTTTTTAAAATCGGATTCACACACCCTCGTTCATTCACAATCCAGTGTTATAATGATCATTTTCTTCAACTCTCTCTTCCGCCGCATGAATTTCTTCACTGAACTCATCACAGTGCATTATGGCATCGCCTTTTTAACAAAAAATCCCTGTGATGCTCCCTTACAATGGCCAGAATGAGATATTTTGGATTAAAGATGCATCATTTTGCTCTCTATTCTTTGTAACAGCCTTTGCATCAGTAGTTTTCCTTAAAATTACCTTCAGATTAGTCTGAAATCTGCAGTAGTTTGATATTCAGTCACAGTGTCTGTTATACTCACACTAAGACTTCCTGACAGACTTAAAACATCAAAGCCGGATGGCTGTCACTCTAGAAAGTGCACTTAGCAACTTCTCTGTAATTTCAAAGCAAGCCAACAGACATTTTGATATATTTTTTAATCTTTAATATAGTGGCTTTCCTGTCCAATAAATCACTGCAGCAATTTGGCATTTTATGATATGCAGTATTTTTATAATTATAAGTTTCAGTGAAATAACTTTTCAAGTGGTCCAAATTTTTTTTTTTTTTTTTGGCAAGGGTCATAAATGAGGTTGCCAAAAAAAAAAAAGTTTGCTTATTATATTTATACTATAATAAGTATACTTGTTAAATATATAATTACTAGTGTCATTAGTGTTATTAGTGTATAGAGATATAAAACACAGAATGCAATGATGTGGAAGTTTCAAATTTCAATATTTTATTCAGAATACAACATGGATGACATATCAAATGTTTAAAGTGAGAAAATGTATAATTTTAAGGGAAAAATAAGTTGATTAAATTTCATGGCATCAACACATCTCAAAAAAGTTGGGACAAGGCCATGTTTACCACTGTGTGGCATCCCCTCTTATTTTTATAACAGTCTGCAAACGTCTGGGGACTGAGGAGACAAGTTGCTCAAGTTTATGAATAGGAATGTTGTCCCATTCTTGTGTAATACAGGCTTCTAGTTGCTCAACTGTCTTAGGTCTTCTTTGTCGCATCTTCCTCTTTATGATCACCAAATGTTTTCTATGGGTGAAAGATCTGGACTGCAGGCTGGCCATTTCAGTACCCGGATCCTTCTTCTACGCAGCCATGATGTTGTAATTGATGCAGTATGTGGTCTGGCATTGTCATGTTGGAAAATGCAAGGTCTTCCCTGAAAGAGACGACGTCTGGATGGGACAATATGTTGTTCTAGAACTTGGATATAACTTTCAGCATTGATGGTGCCTTTCCAGATGTGTAAGCTGCCCATGCCACACACACTCATGCAACGCCATACCATCAGAGATGCAGGCTTCTGAACTGAGCGCTGATAACAACTTGGGTTGTCCTTGTCCTCTTTAGTCCGGATGACATGGCGTCCCAGTTTTCCAAAAAGAACTTCAAATTTTGATTCGTCTGACCACAGAACAGTTTTTTCCACTTTGCCACAGTCCATTTTAAATGAGCCTTGGCCCAGAGAAAACGCCTGCGCTTCTGGATCATGTTTAGATATGGCTTCTTTTTTGACCTATAGAGTTTTAGCTGGCAACGGTGAATGGCACGGTGTATTGTGTTCACCGACAATGTTTTCTGGAAGTATTCCTGAGCCCATGTTGTGATTTCCATTACAGTAGCATTCCTGTATGTGCTGCAGTGCCGTCTAAGGGCCCAAAGATCACAGGCATCCAGTATGGTTTTCCGGCCTTGACCCTTACGCACTGATATTGTTCCAGATTCTCTGAATCTTTGGATGATATTATGCACTGTAGATGATGATAACTTCAAACTCTTTGCAATTTTTCTCTGAGAAACTCCTTTCTGATATTGCTCCACTATTTTTCACCGCAGCATTGGGGGAATTGGTGATCCTCTGCCCATCTTGACTTCTGAGAGACACTGCCACTCTGAGAGGCTCTTTTTAAACCCAATGATGTTGCCAATCGACCTAATAAGTTGCAAAATGGTCCTCCAGCTGTTCCTTATATGTACATTTAACTTTTCCGGCCTCTTATTGTTATTTGTCCCAACTTTTTTGGAATGTGTAGCTCTCATGAAATCCAAAATGAGCCAATATTTGGCATGGCATTTCAAAATGTCTCACTTTCAACATTTGATATGTTATCTATATTCTATTGTGAATAAAATATAAGTTTATAAGATTTGTAAATTATTCCATTCCTTTTTTACTCACAATTTGTACAGTGTCCCAACTTTTTTGGAATCGGGTTTGTATATGAAGTCAAAGTCAAGGCAAATTTATATTTAACTCACAATATGCATCATTTCTAAGGAGCTTTACAGAAAGTAATAATGTTGTCCATAATGATTTAATGCTTTAAAATAGAGCACTTTTGAAGCTGGGTGATACAGCAATGTATAACAATGGCATAAATGATGCCATGAGTTCAGAGTGAGATTTTTATTGTATTTATTTTGTGTGGCAGATAAATCAGTGTCTCATGCACACACCTGAGCGTTCAATGCAAATAAAACTGTGATTAAATGAGAATAGCATTTGTAATTTTCACCAGATGACTGAGTTGTGGCGTATGTGTTGATTAGAACAAGGATAAATAAACAAATAAATAAAAATAAAGTGAAACATTAATAACATAGATTTACAAAATAGATAGGGTGAAGTTAAAAACAACAACAACAACAACAACAACAACAGCAAAAGTTAAGTGAAATAAAATACACTATAAAAAAAAAAACATTTCATTTCAACTACTTGCTTAAGGCAATATTTCTAACTTTCCTTTAGATTTAACTAAAATAAATGTAAACAAAAACTATAAAGATGATGGATGGATGGATAGATAACAAATACAACAACATTTAAATTAAATTAGATTAGATTAGATTTAAATTAAAACTGAAAATTTAAAAATTTAAAATGAATTCAAAATAATAAAAACTACAACAGTATGAATGCAAAATAACATTGATGCCAACTTTAAGATACAAATTCTGTTATACATTGTTCTAGTTTTGTTCTAAATTATTAATTAATCTAAATTATGTATATTGAGCATAATTACTCACATTTTTAAAGGTACTGCCCCAGTGACAGCTGTTTGCCATTGATCCCGATATATATTTAATATCAAAAATTATATATATTTATTATCAAAAATATTTCTGGATGAAAAAAAAAAAATATGAGTGAATTATTTTGACAAATAATATATAATTACAGCTAACAACAGTTGCAAGCTACACATGATCAGAATTAAGTTGTTTTTTTTTTTTTTTTTTTTTTTTAAACTCAATTTGAAACTTCAGTGTCTTCTTAATAACCTCTAACTACAGCCTAAAATGGATTTGGATCACAGAATAAGGTAAAAATAATATTTGTAAAGCACCCCAAACTACATGAAAAATACAGTGCTGTAATAAATGTATTAAAAACAAATTCCAAATAGACCTATAAGAACAATTAGTGGTGATGATTTTTGCTGCGTCACAATGCAACATGACATTACATAGCAAGATCAGCTTTCCTCCCATGATGCCCTTGACCTCTGTCCCTGCAACAGTCACTCTTCTAGACATAATACATCTACAGCATTTATGACACAACTTTGTTTTCTAGATTTATCACCGTTGTGTTCAGTAACTCTTATGACTTTCTTCATAACAGGAACCGATTTTCAGAATGTAGGGCACAGGTTATGTATGCTCATAAAATATATTGGCTGGTGTGATATGTGTGTGCTGTGCATCACCTAACTCAATGACAACAACCGAAATGGATTCAAAAATAGATGCTTACCTCTCAAGCTTGTGTACATAAATTAAACAAATCTACACTCAATTAAATATATGTTCACACCAGAGCTGTGTCGAGTCTGGGGAAAGTGATGCAAGACGGCGTTTTCACAAGTACTCCTCTGACACTTTCAGTGTTTATTGATTTGTTTAATTTGCATTTCAGGGCTTTGAGAGTTTCTCACGTGTCTTTCTTTCAAGCGTGGTCTTTAGCATCTTCCTTTGGGGCGGTAAAGACAAATATACTAATTAAAATAGTCATTTTTGTAGTTTGTATATTATATATATATATATAATATACAAACTATCAGGAAATGTATATTATATTATATATATATATATATATATATATATATATATATATATATATATCCTGCACCTCTTGTGCTTCATGAATGACTTGCATCACGCGGATTATTGAGGAGAGACGCTATTACTTTCGCAAGCAATGGTGTTTGTACTTGACAATTGATTAAACATACAAAAATCTAATTAATTTACATTGTAGAAGTAGTTTGAGCCATATCTTGGAAACAAATTATAATAAAGGCTTTGAGAGAGCTCTTTTAACATTGCAACTAAAAACTGCGTGTGTTATATATTTATACAGTGATTCTTTCTGGTCCTCGAATCTTATTGGCGGAGAGATTTTTTCCAGGAGTGAAATATTCTAGTGATACTGTTTGTATCACTCTGTTTGCTGTATTTCTCACAGCGAGTGTCATGGTGGATGCCCAAATACACTATAATTTTAAAAATAATACTGTTTTGTGTCATGGAATGTAGGTTTAAGAGTTTTTAGACTTCAATAAATAATATATACTGTATATATATATATATATATTCAAAATAAATGTTATTATTCAATGAATAATATTTTTTTAGCCTAAATAATAGTAGCATTTAGTATTGAGAATGGTGTGTGTGTTCATGATGGTGATTTTAGTTCCATTGTCCCTCTATTAGATATCGACAAGAGACTGTTTTTATGAGTGAGTCAGCAGACTTTTATTTTGAAAAAAGCTATAAATGGAAGTGATTTTTATTTTTAACAACAGCTTGTAAGATCCAGCCATTAAATGCACTGAGCAGCGCTGTCATTAGAAATCAATCTTAACAGATGAAATGATAATGCGAAAAAGACATTGCTTTCCACATAGGACATTCAAACTAATGTTTTCTTGTGAATATAAGATTGATCTAAGAATGAATGCTGTATCAGATGCAGGTAATCACGATCTCTCAGTCCATCTCTCTCATAACTCTGCATAATACAATGAGCTTTTAATACAGTAATACAATAAGCTTGTAATTAGAGATGAGCAGATGAAGCCTTGTGAAGCTTTTGAGGCTTTTTCCTGATAGTTATAAAATAAATAAATAAATAAATAAATAAATAAATCAAAGCTTTAAAGCCTCAAATACAGACCCTACCAATGACATCTAGTGGTCAGCCGCAATTATAGCAGTCACTTTCAAATGATTTACACATCTTGTTGATTCCAGTTTTAACACAATAGCGATATTCAGCAACAACAGCTGTGTCTTCATCCTGAGAATCATTATCCTCACATGAAAGTGTTACTATGTTAATATGAAGCGGGAAGGGTGTTGAATTGTTAGTTGTGTAGATTAAGAGCTGGAGTTTGAATCATATCGAACACTCATGATGATGAGCTGATGGTAAAATCTACTCCGGCTACAATACAGGTGAGTGTTTGGTAATGTTTTTGAGCCAGATTCTGCTGTGTTTTTATGCAGTGCCATTTTATTATAGTTAACTAAAACAACTAAAAACCATTCATAAAATATTTGTTAAATAAAATAAAATATATAGAAAACTTTATATTATTAATTTTATGATATAAAAAAAAAATATATATTTTTTAACATTTAAATGTATTCTATAGTTGAAAAAGCAAAGTTTCTCATTTTCATTTCATTTATTTTAATGTGAAAGTTTAACTTGGGCGGGGTGGGGAGGGGGTGGGATTAGAAACACATAATAATAAAACACAGCATATACAGTAACTGGCAACCTCAATGCTAATAGAAAATATAAATAGAAAGTCAATTCTACTTTGTCATCAATTATTGAGTCCCAAAATCTGATGCTAATTAACTAATCTCATGGGATCCGTGTTGCTAATGTTGCTAATCACGACCCCAACAGGAAGTAATTAAGTCATTTTCAAGCTTTGAAGTGAAGAGGGAGAGTTTTACCTCCTACTGTTAATTAAACCTGTTTGCTGATGTTTTCATGATCCGCGTCCATCTTCATTTATTCAGTACTGTGTCTGATTCCTCAGCAGGGTTTAAAAGCATTAATATGCAGAAAATAAGTTCAGTTAAGTGGATGAGGCATATTAGAGTATAATTGTTGGAAACGATGTGTCGAAATACAGTAGCTTGAAATATTCTGTAATAACATGCATGGCCCAAAAAACTATTACTACTAATAAAAATGTATTTATTTAAATTATTAATTAAACTTATATTTCAGAAAGCTACAAAAATTGACAAATTAGAATTTTAATTGAATATGTTGTAAGCAAATATTTTATTCGGACTTTTTTGCATTATATATATATATATATATATCTCTACCTATCTATCTATCTATCTATCTATCTATCTATCTCTCTATCTCTCTCTATATATATATATATATATATAGCTTTAAATAACTTTTCTGTACATTTATTTAGATTTTTATGCATGCTGATTTTTTTCAGACTACATGGAATATATGTACTTGTGAAAATGTATTATATGCAGGACCAATGAAATGGACAAATGAAACAGACAGAGAGAAAAAAAAGAAAAATGTTGAAAAGATATGGTGACCTTTGCATACTCTATATTATACAATTACACTTAAAAATAAATATTTTTATTCTAAAATACGAGGTCAGTCCTCTCTGATCAAGGTTTTGACTTTCCCCATTATGAAAAGTATTTCCTCTCTGGTCACTTTGATGTTTGCTTGCTTTGCATTCAGCAATACATCGTGAGATTATGAAAGAATATGAAAAGTATTCATTTCAAAACAAGAGATCGTCTTACTGAAAGCAGGGCTTCAAAGAATAATATAAATGTGACGACCTTCACATATTTAAATGTGGCTTAAAGAAAGAATTCAGCAGGAATATTCTCTCACTTCATGTCCTTTCAGTATTATTTTCTTTCTTTTGTGAAAACCAAATGAGATGTCAGGCGCAATGTCTTGCTTTTCACGTTTTTTTTTTTTTTTCTTCAATAAATGGAGCCTTTAGAAGCCTTTCTCCCCCAAAAAAGCCACTGTATGCTTTCTGAAGACTTGCGATACTTGTGCACTTTAATGCAGCTTTTTGGAGCTTGAAGGTATAAATTACTATCTGCTTTGCTTGCATGCAGAACAGAAGCCTGAACATTTTGTCTAAGGTCTCATGTATTTTCATTTGTGTGTGAAGTATCCAAATACAGGACAATGAACAGTACTTCTGTACTTCAATACTTTATGTATTTTGTGTTGATTTTACTGCCAAAACTTAAAATGAACTCTTAAACTGTGATGATTCAATAAAAATATAGAAAGGTGATTATATATTATATATATATATATATATATATATATATATATATATATATATATATATATATATATATATATATATATATATATATAATATATATATATATTCATTATTCACTGTAAATCATAGTAATTCAAAGATTTTACTTGCAAAAATCATACTATTTTACACTATTTTTTATCATTGAGTTTTTCATGTGGTATAAGGAAATTACAGTTAAACAGCTAGATTTTACTGTAGCATTTTTACTGTTTGTTTGTACAAATTGCAATTTCTTTTTTTTTTTATTACAATAAAAGTCGTTTGGACTTTTTCCCATGTACACTCTCTTCTATACAGCAAAATCATCACACAAGTTGCTTTTTCAATGCTGTTTAATGTCGGTGACATATAAATTTGCAGAGAACCTTCCTGGAGAGACATTTTAATAGCCCATTCACATTTTAATCTCTGAAAAATATATCGCTGGCTTTTCAGCGTATGCAAATGCTGCCGATCCCATAATGGCCTTCAATTTGTTTTCTGACCTTTTTACTACTACACTTTCACACACCTTCCACTTGCGCGTCCTTGGGTAATTGGCCCCTAAAATTAGAGATAAGTGTCTGTGTGTGTGTGTGTGTGTGAGTGAGAGAGTGAGAGAGAGAGAGAGAGAGAGAGAGAGAGAGTGAGTGTGTGCACGAAGCCACATTTCCCACAGAAATAAATTCTGTAGTTGAGATGGAATGGAAAAGCAATGGCAGACAGTGATTCATAAATAGGAAATTACTTCCTGCATATTTCATACAAGGTTCCTGTACTGGTCATTTTTCCTGCACAATGTTCTGGCTGATGCCTGATGAAATATGTACTGTAACTAGAGACAGTTACTAGAGAAAGACAGAGGCAGGGCCAGAGAGAAAGACTGTAACCTCCTTCTGGGTCACAAACAGGAAATGGGTGCCGTCACTTTAGTAGGCAATCCATATTCTAGAATGACAAAATATAGGTTGCGCTCACAAAAGTTGCCTTTTCCCCGCCAAGATGTTCAAGGAGAATCGTTTAAAAATTGAAGCTGGAGATACATTGTGCACTTGTTCTTCCGGGCAGCCTGGAATTTCAGTGAACAAATTTGTGTTCTTGTTAGTGTGAAATTAAACATGAAACTATTTCCCATCTGAGCACTTTAAAGCACAACGTGTCCCCTGAAGATTTTTTTTTTCCCCCGTTGAGAAAATATGTCCTCTGAAAAGAAAAATGCACACATATTCCCTTAACAAGAGACGCACTCTAGAAATGGAAATGTCCTTCGCCAAAGGACAGCGTGTCACAAGAAGAGGAGTAATTGTTCTGACAAGTGAATATGTACCCTAACAGAAGGAGTATGACCTTTGAAGAAGGAGAGTAAGTTATCTATCTGATGGTTAAAGATCTGGGCTAGTAACCCAAAAGGTTGTGGGTTCAAATCCTGGAAGGGACGACTGGTGACCTCGAGAGTAACCGAGTTCCCCTGCCGCCATTGTGTCCTTGATCCAGGCACTTAACCTCGGGTTGCTCCAGTGGGACTGTCCCCATAATAATTGTACTCTAAGTCACTTTGGAAAAGACAAATAGCTAATTAACTTAGATGTATCCCGTAAGGGCAGATGGATCTTGTATAACTTCTATTAACCTGCCCACAATAAACTCTTTGTCATTTAACATTTTCTCATTCAAACAAGAAAGCACTACGACAGATGTTAGGAAAAGATACATTTAAACAGTAGTCTATATATATTATTTAGCTGCAGGTACAGTATAGGAAATCAGACCAGTAAGGCCAGATCTGTAAGTTCAAACCAGACCGGTGAGGTCAAACTGTCAAGAAAACCACTCTAAGACTAAGTAGATCGCAGAGTCCATTGGTGCCAGTGGTTTCTACAGTCTATTTAAGCTTGCAGTGCTTTTGGGAAACACGGCCCAGCGAGTAAAAAGTGACCAGACCTTTGAAATATGAACAGTGAGATTACAGTAGTGATGTACGTCCAGTCAGACCAGAGTAATTAGATCAAACCTTTATTATCACAGCTGTAAGATCAAACAAATAAGACCACAACAGTGAGATCAAACCAACAAGACCATATCAGAGAGAACAGACCATTAAGATCAGATCGATTAGGTCAGACCACTTACACCAGTTCAGTAAGATCAGACCACTGACATATGGCTGTTAAGACCAGACCATTAAGATCACAGATATAAGATCAGTAAGTTCATCAGACCAGTTAAACAAGACTGCAGTGGTGAGATTAAACCGACAATACCACCATGGTGAGATCAGACTAGTAGAATCAGAACACAACAGTAAGATCAGACCTTAAACACCACAGCCAGGGTGTAAAAAGATCTTTCATATCAGGTCAATGAGATCAGACCAGTAAAACAACGCTTGTGAGATCAGACAAACAAGTCCACGTGGTGGGATCAGATATTTGAGATCAGTTAATTAAGGCCACAATGGTAAGATCAGACCATTAAGACCATATCGGTGGGATCAGATCAGTGAGATCAGACCAGTAAGAGCACGCTTGTGAGATCAGACAAACAAGTCCACGTGGTGGGATCAGATATTTGAGATCAGTTAATTAAGGCCACAATGGTAAGATCAGACCATTAAGACCATATCGGTGGGATCAGATCAGTGAGATCCGACCAGTAAGACCACAGCAGTGAGATCAGACTATTGAGATTAGATCAGTAAAATCAGACCAGTAATACTGCAGTGTTTATATCAGACCAAAAAGACCAAGGCAGTGAGATCAGACTGTTAAGGCCAGACCACTGAGATCAGATAAGCAAAACTTTACCAAAGTTCAGGAGTGAGTGAGTATGTAATGTGCAGTTGATACTGTGCCATTTTATGTAACCAAGAACATGAACGCTCCTCCTAACTAGAGTCATGAACTCTCTCTTATCGAGGAGAGTGTCTTCCTGGTAGAGTCTATGTTTGAGGATGACTGTGAGCTTGTTTCCAGAGAACCATAGTTGACCTAGGACACCCACCTTTCCCACTAGTCCTAATTAAAACTCCCTCAGAGTCAGGTTTATTCTTATGCTTTGCTAAAGACACTGCAGTCTCCTGGTAAACACACACACACCTCTTCTGTAAAGAGCTCTTCAGAGCATTAGGAAGCAGATAACCACTTCTCTGTCGCTTTTAACGTCTGTTTCCAGTGTGAAGCAGTGAAGGCTTGTTAGGGTGACTGAGCAATGTGACTCTGTGTGGTGTGAAGATGTTAAGACAGTGAAGTGTGAACGTGTAACTTGTTGTTTAGGAAGGGTGAAAGTTAGTGCGTGAACACAAACCCCGGAGGGTTTCCTAAAGAACGGTATGTCTGTACAGATTCAAGAGAGGATGTCAAAATCAGCACACATAGGTTACTATAGTCCTCTGGGAATTAAGTCACATTTTACATTGTTTTGTTTTCAACACATTTTTAGTCTTTAGACTAGAAAGTTCCTTTAGACCATGGGTGCCCACACTCAGTCCTGGAGGGCCAGTTTCCTGCAGAGTTTAGATCCAACTTGCCTCAACACACCAGCCACAAAGTTTCTAGTATGTCTAGTAAGGGCTTAATTAGTTGGTTTAGGTGTGTGTTATTGGGGTTGGAGCAAAACTCTGCAGGACATCCAGGACCAAGTTTTAGACAGCTTTAGACAGTCATGTCACATTCAGTCATTTTAGTCCACTCTGTTTAGACTGAAATTGCATATCATTGTAGTTATTGAAAATAATATTTTCTGTTTCTCAGAAGAGAAAGACTGCATATTTTAAATGTGTATTGTATCCGCTCAAGGTTTTAGTCAACATTTAGGAGAACACTATCTACATAAAAGCTTACAAACATGGACCAAAAACCACAAAATTTATGTAGCCATGAGGATGGAGTTGGACATCTTTATCAAGTCTCACTGAAAAACAAAAAATGTTGCATTGCACTTCATTTATTTGTGGCTGCTAATGGAAATCGGACTGTATGGTCTGATAGCTGCTACCGGACGTGTCTGAATTCAACAATTATGTTGATGTGAATCTGATACTAGAGTGGCTCAGTGTAATGAGGAACCCCACTTATTGATCACACACCCACTCAAACGGCATGATGTGATTTTGGTTTTCCCATCAGCATGACTGTTGGTGTTTGTTAGACATTATTCTGCCAGACAAACTACAATAAGATTGGACATGCGCCTGATACAATTTAACCTGCAATACAAAAACACACACAAAAGAAATGTTGCAGTACTAGTTTTAACATGTTGTCTCCTGTGCTCCAAGCATGAATTTGGGTTTAGTTAATTAGCTGTCCGTTGATAATAAACTTCCCTTTTTCCTTTCTCTACAGGGGTAAAAGTGTTTATATTGCCATAGCAACGTGTCAGCTGCTGATAATGAGTCTCCTGACACAACTCCGATTGGTACTGTGAAAGAACTATACTCTGTGGAGCAGAAAGAAGGTACATGCACACAAACACTGTATTTTGGGAAAACAGCCCATGAACCGTTTGTACACAGCAGCCATGACCCTACCTACTTTTCTGTGTATCTCATTTCAGTCATTGTGAAAAAAATATTTGAATTTATTGGCCTGCGGACCCTGTCATGATGGTTTCAAAAAGATGGTTTCACAGCAGATGCATGCTTTATTAGACTTTCTGTATATCCTTAATTTGAGTCTCTGATGTCATTTACTTCAGTAATGTGCATCACTGATGATGATTCATCAGCCATTCTTACAGTGTTACATGTATTATGTTACAGCTAACAATAACTAACTGAAAAGCCAGGTTTATTGACTTGCTAAAGCCAGTTTTACTGGTGCAGTATGAGCGCATGACAACAGAGAGTAATCCACAAGAAGTCTTTTTAATTAATTTAACATAGAATCCAGAAGCAGAGACCCACACAACAAGCAGCATCAAACATAACATAAATAACCGGCCAGGGTAGGAACTGAAAGGGGAGACTTTATACGCAGGTATATGAGGGATTAAAGACTTAATTAACCAGACACAGGTGAACCAAATGAACTAATCAGGACAACTCAGGAAAACTAGGTCAAAGGAACAAAAGACAGGAGATCAGGAACAGGGAAAAACACAACTAAAAGTCAATGACCATTACATATGTGCCCAGTGTATGCCAACTGTATCACAGTTTTTAATACAGATAAACATACTAATCAAATTCAGTCTAATGGGATTTTTTGTTTTGTTTTGTTTTTTTGCCATCACAGTAAAAACTATATAAAATATTTACTATTTTAGCACTATTTGAAACCTTGTTTCTTCAGAAAATTAGGCCAACATGACATTTAAACAATTACAACAACAACAACAACAACAATAATAATAACAATAATAAATGGTTTATTTTCTTATAATGTTATATTAACCATGCATTATGTTACAGCTACCAATAAAGTTACAACTAACTGGAGAGCCAGTTTTACTTATTTACCAATTTGACTCCTATTTGTCACCTGTAAGTATTATGATTTGTAGATTTTACTACAGATTCTGATACAGAAATGGGATTGCAAAATAAAATGTAAAAAATAAAATACATTTACTATTTAAATCCTACTTTCTTCCAAACACTGGGCCCACTGGTATAATGTAAATACAGCATTAAATGTATTAATTTATTATTAGTAATTTGTACTAATATTATTAGTAGAAATATCTCTCTTATTTATTTATTTGATGCATGTACTGTAGTTTAAGATTGAAAGTGAGGGTGGGGGTTAAGGGTGGAATAATATGAAATGTTTATGAGGCATTTGAAAAGTAGCCCAAATAAAATGATGGTAAAAAGTTTCTAATACAGTTTCAATGTGACATTCATAAAAAAAAAAAAAAAAAAAAAAAAAATCTGTTCAATCAAGCCCAGGGACATAAAACTTCCTATTAAAGAAACAATCAAATACACAATGTGATCTGTTGTTTTTAAAGAAAGAGGAGGCTCTGGCCGACCTGGAACAGGTGTGCGTAAGGACAAACAGATATCATTGGTCTTTAGAGAGTGAAAAACAGTCTCACCTTCACAAAGGCTGCGAGACACAAGCGTGGGATTATTCATCACCTGGAGAAACAGCAGCACAGCGCTGACTGTCACATCTCACAGCTCCTCTGGAGAAAATGATTGATGAGGAATGTCACCTCCTCAAAGACAGAAACCACAGACGCATGCGATGAGAGAGAGTCAGATCAAATGCTAACGATTACAGGGGTTGCACTTTATTTTACTTACAGTGTACTTACCTAAGAAAGTACTGGTAATATAAGGCAACTACATGGGGTAGGGTTAGGTTTAGGGGTAGGTTCAGGGTTAGTACTTAGTCATTACCTAGTTATTGTAATTACTATAATAAGTGCATCGTATATGAAGGAACAGAATTGTAAAATAAAGTGCTACCATTACAGGGTGTGTTCAGTTCATCCGCTACGGTAATGCCAGTAATAAGCATCATAATGCCGGGGATGGGCTTCGTCAAACTAGTGGTGTGTAACAAAGTTAATTATTAGATAGTGGTAGTGGGCAAACAGAGCATTTAATGCAGAAAATACACCACTCTCCACAAAATAATGATTGGTTCACATGATTGATCAGATATGTACATCTGTGGTCAATTGCTTACACTCTTAATAAAGGCTCTAAAGGGTTTTTTTTTCCACAGTGATGTCATATAAAGAACAATTATATGAAAAATAACCTTTCAGTGTACTTTTACAGAGTGAAGAACATTTTAATAATCTAAAGAACCTTTTTTTCCAATGAGCTGATAAAAACATCACAATAAACCACACCAGTCCGTCAATTAACATTGTGTGAAGCAAAAAGTTGTGTGTTTGTAAGAAACAAATTAATCATGAAGATGTTTTTAACATGAGGCGAGTGTTTGTGTGTAAGAAATTAATCATTAATCCATAAAAACACTTCCTCCAGTAAAAAAGTCCATCTCCTGATATCTCTCACTTCAAAATCCAGTATTTGTTTAGAGCTGTTTTGTTTTGATCTGTGCAGATTTTTCTCCTGATCCAGAAAATCCTTTTAACTGGAGGAAGCATTTTTATCGATAGAGGACTCATATTTTGGTCAGAAGCGATTGTTTAAAGTTAAAACATTTTAATAATGGATTTGTTTTTTACAAACATGCAGCTTTTGTCTTCTCCAGATGTTAACTGACGGACTGGAGTGGTGTGGATTATTGTGATGTTTTTTATCAGCTGTTTGGACTCTCATTCTGACGGCACCCATTCACTGCAGAGCATCCATTGGCAGATTTTCATTGCACTTAAAATCACTTCATTGATACACCTCACCTTCACAGAATGGACAGGCAGAGTTTTAGTCACTTTTCATTTTATTCACTAAGATTCTTAAAAAAAAAAAAAACCCTATACAGAAATATAAACTTCAGTGCAAACTGAATGTAACGTTTTGTAATGTAATGTGACAGTTAATTGCATTGTATTTGCAATAAAATTAAACTGTATTATAGTTTACATTTATATTAAACCCCATTAGCTGAACTTTTTGGCCACTTAAGTAGGACGCAAGTACAGTTTTAATGCAATTTCATAATTACTTCTGTTGTCTTTGAAATACAGTTTAGATATTGTAATTTGACTCATTTGGGGCTGTAATTGGACAGACTTTGGCAGAGTGTGTGATAACTAGATTTGTCATTTTGATGCATGTGATTGGATGTGCTGATTTTTGAGTGTAGTATACTCCGTCCGACTGACTCTGTGTTGAACGCCGGCTGTTTGAGTGTCCTCACTCGTGACAAGAGCCGCCTCTCACTGCGCTGCCCCGGGTGGGTGGAGATTTGATTTGTAAACTGCCTCCGTTGAGCACTCGTGCTGCTCTAATCGTCTCTCTGATGGTCTGATCTGCAATTACGAGAGAGACAGACAGACAGACAGACAGACAGACAGACATCTGTGCATCATAGAGTGGCCTGTCGAAAAACAAAGTGCTGTCTGCTGTGTGTGGAAAAAGCATCCTTTTTGGTTCAGAAATATAAATGTGTTCCATAAAAGAGGCTCAAGTTTTATTAGGATGTTTTGCATGTAAACCACTGAGTTCAATCAATTCCCTCGTGCCCCTGTCATTAACTCCTCACCGGTCATCATGCTCACCTGTCTAATGCGTTTCTAATGAGACGTGCTCAAACTAATGAAGCCTGATGACTGCAGCGGACAGCAGGTGAGACAATGAGAGGTGAGAGATAATAGCCATGCAGCAAAATATCATTTTTTAAAGGGATAGTTCACCTAACACTGAAAATTCTGCCCTACATTATTCACACTCATGTCATTACAAACCTGTATGAATGCCACTGAACAAGCCTTTCAGCTGAGATAATGTTGGCTGCAGTGCAAACTATGGGAGCTTGTTTCCATCATAGGATAAAAACAATAAATTAATAATAGATATATTACATACAAAATACTGATTTTTTTTGTCAGGAAATTCTGTGAAACAAAATCTGAATTGTAAGATCTTATTATAGTTACCAGTTTGAGTCAGTCCATCAATCAATCATTTAAAACCCTGCCAAAATTAGTCATTGCTTACTTGCTTGTAGGAAATTAAAGGTTACAAAAGATTTCTATTTCAAATAAATGCTTTCCTTTTGAATTTTCTTCATAAAATTATACTGAATAATAAAATGTATCAGTTTCCTATATATATATATATATATATATATATATATATATATATATATATATATATATAATATATATATATATTGCGCAAAACAACTGTTTTAAACAACGATAATAATCAGAAATGTTTCTTTTCTGCAAATCAGCATATATACGATTGATTTCTAAAGATCATGCGACACTGAAGACTGGAGTAATGATGCTGAAAATTCAGCTTTGATCACAGGAATAAATTACATTTTAACATATAGATTCATATGCATACATATAGAAAACAGCTTCTTGTGTACGCAGTAGACTTCAGGGCTGTTCATTCGGTTAGGAACAGAGATGACATCTGTGTATGTCTGTGTTGTGCTACCGTTTACAGCAGTGAACACTTCATGCTTTTGTTCCAACAGTCTTCCATTGTGAATTTTCTGCCAAAATCAGAGATCTTACAGATGATGATGTTTGAGAATCTCGTCATGTTGCTACACTTTGCTTCTGCAGAAGAGCGGCTCTCGTTCAGATCGACTCGCACATTTGACTGGCAGACAGAGCAAATCTCTGCGTACAGTAACTTCAGACTTCATCTGATCCTCAGCCGTTCTCCTGTTAGCATTTCTTGCTTGAAAACCACATATAATCAAGATGCCTTGTTTAGTTCGCCCAGAAATGAAAATGTGCAGAAAATGTCCTCACCCTCTGGCCATCAAGATTAGGATAAGTTTGTTTCTTCATCAAATTTGGAGGAATGTAGCATTGCATCAGTGTCTCAGCAATGGATGCGCTGCAGTGAATGGGTGCCGTCAGAATGAGAGTCCAAACAGCTGATAAAAACATCACAATAATCAAGGATAATGACATTTTCAGCAAATTTACATTTTGTTCCAATATTTCTTTAACTGTTTTTTTTTTTTTTTTTTTTTTATACTTAATGTGTATAAAAACAATATTCTGATTAAGTAGTGATATGTAAATTATAGCATATCATGAACAAGTTGAATAATTAATGAAACTTCAAACCTCAGGCATGATTTTCTGTCATTTTGTAGAGATCACTAATCTCCACCCGCACTGTTAGATCTGATTATTTTTCTAAGATGATTGGTGACAACCAAAGAAATCAGAGACAACTGTTTAATTATATTAACAAATTGCTGAATTGTAATAGTTTTTCACGTTACTGCTTCCAATCAACTTTGTAATAAGTTTTTTAACTTTTTTGATACCAAGATTGATAATGTACGCAAGGGTATTTGTGCTTCTACTTCACTTTCGTCTTCTTCTGTTAATGTTTCTTATTCTGGTACTCCTTTTTCAAACTTCTGCACACTTGATTCATACTCTCTTCAAAAGGAGGTTTCTCAAATGAAGCCAGCCACTTCTTTACTTGATCTCATACCTACTAGTCTGTTTCAGTCATGTTTTGTTTCCTTGTGTCCAGTTGTTTTGAGTATTATAAATGACTCTTTGTGTACTGGGGTTGTCCCATCAGCTTTTAAAATTGCTGCAGTTACCCCAGTACCAAAGAAGACAAATATTGATTATGAAAACCTTTCTCATTTTCGTCCCATATCCAATCTTCCTTTTCTTGTTAAAATTTTGGAGCGAGTGGTTGCTTCTCAGTTAATTTCTTATTTAACTGAAAACGATCTTTTTGAGCCTTTGCAATCTGGCTTCCGCAAATTCTATAGTACTGAAACAGCACTGGTCAAGGTTACTAATGATTTGTTAATTGCTTCAGACTCTGGTAATCTTTAAATTTTGATCCTTCTTGATCTCAGTGCTGCTTTTGACACTGTAGATCATTTGGTTTTACTCAGCTAGAAACTGTTTTTTGGGGTCTGTGATACTGCACTTAATTGGTTTAATCTCTACCTCTCTGATTGTAAGCAATTTGTGTCTATGGGTGGATTTAGGTCTAAAACTGGTGTTGTGCAATCTGGAGTCCCTCAGGGATCAATTTTGGGCCCCTTGCTTTTTAACATATATATTTTTCCACTCTGTCAGCTTTTGAGATCTCTTGGTCTAAAATTTCACCTTTATGCAGACGATACTCAGATTTACATACACACTAAACCTAATGACACTGTGCCTGTTGATTTTATTTCCACATGTATTTCTAGGATAAAAGTCTTAACAGTGAAAAAAACAATTACGTAAAGCTGGGTCGGTTACTTTGCCCGTTGATGGTTCAAATATGGAGTTTAAACCAAAACTAAAGAATTTAGGGGTGATTTTCGATTCAAATCTAACTTTTGAGTCACATGTTCAAAACACTGTTAAAACCTCCTTTTTTCGTCTTAGAAATATTGCCAGACTACATCCAATGCTGGCTTTTCCTGTTGCTGAGAAGTTGATAAACACTTTTGTGTTTACCAGGATTGATTATTGTAATGCCTTGTTGGCGGGGGCTTCAAAAGCTACCTTAAACAAATTGCAGGTAGTGAAAAATTTGGCTGCTAGTATCCTTACTAGAAATAGGATGAGAGATCATATTACTCCAGTCTTGGAGTCTTTACATTGGCTTCCTGTTAGTTTAAGGGCTGATTTAAAAATTTTGATGCTTACTTACAAGGCTTTGCATGTGGTGGCACCTCACCATTTGTTTGAGCTTTTAATTCCTTCTACTCCAACACGTGACCTTCGCTCATCTGAAACTGGTCTTTTAACTGTTCCATTAACCCGTTTAAGATTGATGGGTGATAGGGCTTTTTCTTAGCTCCAAAACTGTGGAATTTTTTATCTATTGAGATAAGGCAAGCTAAAACTCCTAGCATTTTTAAATCTCGCCTTAAAACTAATTTTTTTTAAGGGTAGCTTTTAATTAAACATTTGTATTATTTATTAGTAAAATTGTTTTATTTGTTGTTGTTTTGATTTGTATTTCTTTTCATATTTTTGCTTGTATTATTTTATATAGTGTATTATTTGTTTTTGTTCAGCGCTTTACATTTAAAGGCGCTATAGAAAATAAAGTTTATTATTAGGGGCCAAGCACCGAAGGTGCGTAGGCACCTATTGAAATCGTTGGCGTTATTATTCTTCTTCTTCTTCTTCTTCTTCTTCTTCCGCCGCAAGTCTATGGCAGCCCATAGAACCGATTGCGGGAAAGTTGTATAATTTGGCACACTGATAGAGGACAGTCCCAGCATTAACTATAGCAAATTTGAAGTCTCTAACTCCAACTCTCTAGCGCCACCACTTGTCCAAAGTTTCAATAATTTTATGCTAATAACTTTTGAACCGTATGCCAGAAAATGAAAATTCTTTTTTCCTCTGAATCCTTGGCTCAGGCCAAGTCGAATGAACCCCGAAATTCAAAAATCGCAAGGTTTAGTTTTTTCGCTATTTTCAATTGTTCGAAAAACATACTTTTTCGAACTCGTCCTAGACGGGTTAGTCTGATTTTCACGAAAATTGGCTCAGATCATCTTCAGATGATGCTGGCACAAAGTTATGGAATTCAAGTTGATTCGTCCAACCGTTCTCGAATAACACGTGAAAAAATTCTACGAAAAGCACGCAAAAATGCTTGTGAGGCTATAACTCCGCAACGGTTTGGCGTATTGAGACCAAACTTGGTGCGTGTTATAACAAGCATGACCTGAGACTACCTGCAGTGTTTCGACGCAGCGCCACCTAGTGGTCAGGAGATATGAAAAATGCATATTTTTGCTTATAACTTCTGAATGGTTTGGCCAAAAATCACAAAACTGGTCTCATTAGATTCGGTGGGTCATGGCAAGTCGAATGATATCCAATTTTCCCGTGTCGAGCATTTTAGGTGTCGGCCATTTTGAATTATGTTTTAAAATGCTGTATTTTTTGAACGCATTATCGTATCGTTACGAAAATAATTACAAAAATGTTTGGCTCCATGCCCTGAAGCTACTCAAAAAGTTTGGTGCCAGCGCCACCTTGTGGTCAAAAGTTATAATGAAATATCTAAAAAATGCTAATAACTTTTGAAAAAATTAGACTATTAAAAAGAAAGTGGTCTCACTATATTCTTTGGGTCATGCCGAGAACATCGATACCAATTATGCCAAAATTGGCCATACTTCCTGTCCGCCATTTTGATTCATGTTGAAAACCTACTTTTTCGAACTCCTCCTAGACCGTTAGTCCGATTTTCACCAAATTTGACTCGGATCATCTTCTGAGTGTGCTGACAAAAAGTTGTGGATTTCGTGTTGATATACGAAACGGTTTTCGTTTAGCACACCAACGAATCTGTTCGTAAGATGCCAAAATACATCTGAGGCTGTATCTCGGCAAAGCTTTGAAATATTTGCACCAAACTTTGTATGTGCCATTGTCACGTCACACTGACCATGCCACATCAATTTGGTAACAGCGCCACCTATTGGTCAAGAGTAATAAACCGTTCATTAAACCATTAATAATTACATTTATATAAATGCTAATAACTTTTTATTGCATTAGCCTATTGCAATGAAACTGGTCTCAAAATATTCCTTGGCTTATGCCGACAGCATAGATACCAAATATGCCAGAGTAAGCTGAACTTCCTGTCCACCATTTTGATTTATGTTGAAAACCTACTTTTTCGAACTCCTCATCAACCGTCAGTCCGATTTTCACCAAAATTGAATCAGATGATCTTCAGACTGTGCTGACAAAATGTTATGGATTTTGTATCGATAGACAACACCGTTTTCGCATACCACAGCGACGAATTTCAGGCATGATGCCAAAATGACACTTCAGCGTGTACCTCTGCAATGCTTTGGCATACTGACACCAAACTTTGTGTGTGCCATTGTCACCTCACACAGAACACACCAAAATGATTTGATTACAGCGCCACCTGTTGGTCAAAAGTGATAAGCCATTTAATCATAATACTAGTGCTTGTATTTATTATTTCTCCGCCTTTTCAATTACAATCATCCTAAAATGGCTTCAATTACTCATTTCTGCATTTGGTCTGATGCTCCATGCCATGTTTAGCTCCTCAATTTGCCTCTGGAGTGCTTGGCCCCTTAATTGCTGCTTGCAGCTATATTTATTATTATTATTATTATTGCATTGCATTGAGTTTAAACTTCTAGTCTTTCAATGCTGATTTTTTTTGGTGTTGAAGACATCATCCCACCGCTGCGGTCTCTGTAATGTTGGCAGCTCCTAGTGCAAGAAAAGCAGGTTTTAGTGGCTGGTGTTGAGTCAGTTTTTTTTTGCCACAGAATGGCACTGGCATCTTGATGGTGAAAAAAAGAGCAATCAAGGGCTATCTTGAACACAAGAAGGTTTTACAGAATCACTGAGTCTTACAGTAGATGTCATGAGCAGGTCACCTTACCAGAGAGAGAGAGCTTGTCCTCTTCAGTCGGATTCTGGCTGGATTTCTCGTTGATAACTGAGGTAATCCTCCAACAGACGCTAATGGAGAGAGTGAACCATAGATAAAGACTCAGTCTCTCTTTTCCATTTTTGTCATGCTGTATTTCTCTTCTCTATTTTTGTCCTTAGACAAAAAAGGAGGACTGGAAAAATATGAAAGGATTATAGCTTTTCCCTTCCACTTAGAGAAGGATGTGAAAATAGCACACACACACACACACACACACACACACACCCCATAGCACTGTTATTAGCACACTGTGTGTGTAAATTAATTTTGTATTTACAAGAAAAAAAATTCCTAAAAGTGTAAATGGCATTTAATTACAGCCAAAAGCATTGCGAAAACATCTGTACCAAGAACTGCAAAACGTATTGTCCGCGGAAAACCAATCTGTTATAGAAGTGAAATTAAGCTTCAGTAACTTCAGTAACTTCTCTGAACTTGTGATAATAATAGTATCGGGAGTAATATTATTAATCGTATATCGTTAGCAACAAACAACATAACATTTGGATAAGCTAAATGAAAACAGTGGCTTTAATACTGTAGTGAAACGTCAAATTCAATTCAATTTTTGGGAGTAGATTTGAGTGACTCAAAGTGACTCAAAGGAATTGTTTCTTTGAATCGATTTACAAAAAAATAATCACCTACACCAGTTTACTAAAATGATTCACACTTCTCAAGGCTATGATTCAGACTTAGAGGAAAATTGCTGTGCATAAATGTGTATATATATACACACACAGAGTTTATTTGTAATTCTCTCTCTGTCTTGAACCAACACACACACACACACACACACACACACACACACACTATCTGAGGTGATCTAGTATTCTCTCTCATTCCGCCTGCAGACTTCTACAGTATAAATAATGGAGCAGACAGAACACACTTTCCCATTCCGACCTCTGCAAAGATCCTTACACACACGCTGTCACACACACGCAGCTGCACAGCTTCAAATCAGCTTCTTTTTTAATTTCCAAACACTGAAACACAGTAAGAGTTCTTTCTCCTCATCATCAGCACCATAAGTGTTTGTAGACTGCTGTCGAGTGTAAAAACCACTGTCTCTCACACCAAATAAATCAATATAATCTCAAAAATCAACAACCGCAGTGTGCTTGTTGGGAAGTCTTGAAGTTCCAGCTCCATCATTCGGTTTGATGCTGTGAGCTGAATCTTAGATTGTGCGGGTCTGAAAAGGCTGTGTAGAGTTATATGTGTTGTGCAAGGTTTGTATTTTGGTTGTATGTTCTGATGGCACATACATTATATTATTCTGACTTTATTTCTCGCAGAGTATATTTCTTTTTTTTTTCTCTCAGAATTGTTAGTTTATATTTTGCAATTCAAACTTTTTTCACCCAAAATTGCGAGTTTTTCTGAAAATGTACTTTCTCGGAATTCCTAGTTTATAACAAAACATTCCTTTCTGTTTTTGTAGATCTCACAATTCAAACTTTCTCATAACTGTGAGTTTATCACACATAGTTCTGATTTTATGTTTTAGTAGTTCAGAGTTTAAATCTCACCATTTTTAGCTAAGTTCTTTTAAACTTATTTTCTCAGAACTGCGACATGCTATTTCTATTTTTTTAAATTCTGAGTTTATGTCTCACAATTCTGAGTTAACTCATCACAGTTTAGACTTTTTTGTAAGCAATTTGAACTTTGTTACTCAGAATTGTGAGATTAGCAAAAAAAAAAAAAATTATATATATATATATATAATATATATATATATATATATATATATATATATATATATATATATATATATATATTATTTCTCGCAGTTCAATTTTTTGGGGAAACTTTATTTGGGCCACAATTGACAGCTTTGTGCATGTGACATTTTGTGATGATCAGTGACTTAGACTGAGAGAAAACTCTAGGAATAATAAAATACTTTAAAAAGTACTGGTTACACACCTAATGCAAATTATTTCCTTTTAATTTTGTAACATTAGAGCTAAATAAGCTTCATGTGTTTGTCAGAAAGTGAAAAATTAATGAGAGATTCTGTTTTAGTGATGCACCAAAATATTTGTTTATTTATTTATTTATTTATTTATTTATTTATTTATTTATTTATTTATTTATTTATTTTTGCCAGGAAAAAAAACACAACTGGAAAAGTTTTATTTTACAATAAATTAATCAGCTGTATTAAAATTATCTATAAGCATTTAAATGTCACATATTGCAGTTTTCATGTCAATGTTTTAATGATATAATTATGTTTCTTCTCCAATTCATTGTTAAAAATATAAATAAAATAATAAAAACTAATTTCTAAAATAACAAATTTACATGGTGGCTGTAATAACTTGTTTAGATTAAAGATTTAAGTCTTAAATGAAGATGACAGGTTAAGCAAAAATATAGTAATACATTAAAGAGTGCGAGATACAACATTTATTGTTTGATTTTTGTTATAAAACTGACAGAATTGAAGTTCAGACTTTGTTTCACATCAAAAGTTACAAAGCACAAAACCTTTTTGCCATTATTGGATGACAGGTGCACTACAAATAATATTTAATGAAGTTGTGATGCATTATAAACTAAAATATCTTCATTCAAAATGAAGGTCAGTTAATATCGAGAAATCGATATTGTTAACACATATTTTTGTTTGCTGAAATGTAGTGCATCATTATTAAATTACTTGAACAACACCATACTTATGATTTATTGGATTAATAAAGCTGCAAACAGTAATTGTGAATCATTGCATCCTCTCAGACCACTACCCCAATAAGCCCCTCCCATCAGCAGGTGTGTTGCCATGGCTACAGGGCATGCTGTGTTTCCCCACACCTGGTGAAGCACCTGAACAGGTGAACAACTTCGGCAGCTCCATGTGAGTGTCACACCCGCACTGTTCACGTCCATTATGATGCATTGTGTTAGTTAGCATGCAATAAATCTCCAAACAAATGTAGACCCAACATATACTGTAGGAAGCATGACAATGAGTTAAAATAACTAAACTGCTCGACATTAAGTTGCTTAAATGTTATTTTATTTATTTATTAAATAATTTCAAATTCAATGTAAACTTCATTAATTAAATAATGTTAAATAGTAATTTAAATGTGTTTAATATTAAATAAATTTATTTACACATCTAATCTCTAAATAAATGTAGACCCAACATATTGCATAATAACTAGTGCTGTCAAACGATTAATCGCAATTAATCGCATCCAAAATAAAAGTTTTTGTTTACATTATATACATATGTATACTGTGTATATTTAATATGCATATATATATAAATACACATATATTTTGAAAATATTTACTTTTATACATTTATATATTCATATTCTTATATTTTATATACTGTATAAATATTTTTAATATATAAATAACATATTTTTCTTAAATATATAAATGCATGTGATTGTATTTATATAGACACAGTACATACACATATTAATGTAAACGAAACTTTTATGGATGCGATTAATCGTTTGACAGCACTAATAATAACTGAAATAAAATATTTCTGTTGCTTTATTTATATATTCAAAGGTCTTAATATTTTTGTTAAATAATTTATTGAACAGTTTGTTTAAGTCTATGCAAACTTCATTTATTAAAACACATTAAATAGTAATTAGTAATAATATCATTTGTTTTTTATTTATAAAATGAATCTCCAAATAATTGTAGACCCAACTTATAAGTATAATAATTTATTTGAAATATTTGCATTCAATTAATTTAATATTAACAGTTTGTATATATACAAGCAAAAAGTCTTTAATCCAGAAATCACAGGGATAAGCCACAATGGGAACACAGAATAACCAAAAGTAGACCCGACAGAGACAAACTGAACAAACTAGGAAGACTAGGACTTTTATACAGGGGATAATTGGAGAAACACAGGTGTAAGGGATGACTAATTAAAGGTGGTTTTATACAGGTGTTAGTTGGAAACACAACACAGTGAGTCCAGGGGCATGACTATATATATATATATATATATATTTTTTTTATATATATATATATATATATATATATATATATATATATATATATATATATATATATATATATATAAAATAATACATTTAATTCTATATGAACTTAATTTATTAAATATGTTTAAATAGTAATTATTATGTAATGGAACATTTTTATAGTGGCAACTTGAAGCTGTTGAACTTTGTTTGGCTAAATCCTTTATTTATGTCTACTCATTTGTTTCTTTCTAATATTGATTTAGAGTCACAAAGGTTTTGACTGAAGTGCAGTCGCTCCTGGCAGATCCTGCTCTCTTCAGCAGCGTCAAACTGATCTCTGAGGATATCGGCCGATGGACGTCTGTCCTGCAGAAAGCAAACCCAATCACAGGTGAACGTCTGCCTTTACTGATGTTTTACATAACATTTCAGAGTGATTGGTGATCTGGTTTTGCTGGTTACTGGTCATGTTGAAGAACAGCCAGACCAGCTCAAATCATCACAGACCAGCTTAGGCTGCCTTAAGCTGTTTTTAGTAAGATCATCTCAAATCGATACACAACTTTGTGTTTAGGTAGGACTGCTGTCATAAACACTTCAGAGATCCCAGTTCAGCTTCATCAAATCCATCAACACATGAAATCATCTGCAGCATTTCCCCAGTATGACACTCATGTGTTGTGAATAATCAAACGTGGGCTTTTGAGAGTCATTATTAGATCATCGACATCATTATCATCAACTCTCATAATGTCTTTAAAACAGAAATAAAAATAGAGGCAAATGAGTCAGTTGTTGGCTTGCAGTAAGAGTTCAGATCGATAACCATGTTTTTGATTTTATTATTTTATTATTGTATTATTATCGCCTTTAAGCAGTTTTATTTTATTTATATGTTATTGATTATTCATCTTGATTTTTTTGTTGTTGCAAAAATAGACAGCAGTATATGCAAAAACCAAACATCTGTTTTTATTTTATTTTATTTTATTTTATTTTTGTAATTGTAATTGTAATTTATTTTTATTTTTGTCTTGATTATTTATTTATGCATTTTTTATTTCACTTTATATCACTTTATTTTTATTTATTCATTTTTATTAATTCATTTGTTTTTCTCTTTAGACCAAATGTTTTAGAAAACATTAAACAGCAATATATACAAGCTATCAGAATTTTACCTTACTTTATAATTATCAGTAGCTGAACTAAAAATTATATATTTTTACTCTGAATAAAACTGAGCGTTTTTTTCCCCTCCGTATTCTCACTATATCAGACAATCCGAACCATAAAAACCTGATAAATACAATGTTATCCTTTTTTTTTTTTTTTTGATTGTCAATAAACTGTTTTTTGCCCCATTATTTCACACGTCGGGCTGAAATAACACCCTGTTCTCCATTTGCGCTTATATCCGTGATTTACAGCCGCTCTTGTTGTTGTTCAGAGGAGCAGGTCGTATATCTTGTTGTTTATTCGTACCGTTTAGTCTAATGATATTAAGATTTGAGAGGAAGCTTATTTGCAAATAGGGCATGGAGCGTCGTGTTGTCGAGATGTGGTCACCACCGCAGGCCGCATTTGCATTCGGGGGCCATGAACTTCTATTATACCAGATTAAATTCATCAGGAGATCTGAGAGAGAGTAATTAACTCACCACACTACCAGAGTCTGTCCAACAGGAGCGGCCAATCAGAGTGAGCGCTCAACGCAGCGGCCAATCAGAGCACAGGGTGGCGACTGGATGATGAAGGTGCGAGGTGACGACTCCAATCTCTCTCAGTGTGTGTGTGTGTGTGTGTTTGTTTGTGTGTGTGCGCGCGAGTGTGTGTGTGTGTGTGTGTGACCTGCCCAGCTCATGTTGGAGAGGATCGTTGAGATGACAACAGAGATTCAGAGTCTAATGACGCGCTCTCGTTAATCAGCACCGCTGTCTGATATCCCTGCTGCTAATAAGCGTGGCTCTATACGTATTATCCATTGATGTGAATTACAGCATCTCTCTCTCTAGAGCTCTGTCAGACCTCCATCAGCCTCCATGTGCAGCAAACACATGCACTTTTATACGCCTAATTGGCTTTCATGGTTTTTGTGCACATGTGGGAGGAATTTATGGTTACATGAGGACAAAACATTGTGTTGCATTACAGCAAAATGAGTCTTTAACGGGCTAACATGTTTAATAAGCCACATCCACTCCTTCAATCACAACCTCAGCTTACCACCGTCCAACGAGGATCATGGAAAACATTTTCCCTTTCAGTCAGTGCCTCTCGGTCACCTGGGAAAAGAGCAAACTCTCCTCGAGCAGAGGATCTCTTTTCATGGTATGGAGTTGGGATTCGGTCAAACAGACAGCATGTTTCCAGACGAATGTGCTCAGTCGGTGTTGAACTGCTTGAATACATTCAAGGGCAGGACAGTGGTCCCACTGAAACAATTTCAGAGGCTCCTGGGGCATATGGCAGCTGCAGTTATGCCGCTAGGGCTGCTTCATATGAGAACACTTCAGCACTGGCTTCATGGCCGAGTCCCGAGGTGGGCGTGGCACAGCGTGGCAATATGAGGGTTCAAGTCAAATGGATCTGTTGACAAGTCTTAAGGTCGTGGTCAGACCTTGCGTTTCTCCTGGCAGGAGTGCCCCTGGAACAGGTTTCCAGGCATGCTGTGGTTTACACGGATGCCTCCACCACCGGATGGGGAGCCACGTACAGTACAATGGGTATGTGGTGTCAGGGGTGTGGACGGGCCCCAACTGCAGTGGTATATTAATTGCCTAGAGTTGTTAGCAGTGCGCCTTGCCTTGAACCATCTCAAATGTTGCTTACTAGGCAAGCACTTACTGGTCTGTACGGACAACACTGCGACCATTGCGTACATCAACCGACAAGGTGGTCTGCACTTCCGCTGCATGTTTCATATTCCGGGTCTGCTCAACTGTGCGGCTGTCACGAGCTACACTTTCCGGAGAATGGAGACTCCATCCCGAGACGGTCCAGCTGATTTTGAGACATTTCTGAGCGGCTCAGGTAGACCTGTTTGCCTCTCCAGAAACCTCTCACTACCAACTGTTCTACTCCCTGACCGAGGGAACTCTCGACATGGACGCACTGGCACACAGCTGGCTGTGGGGCCTGCACAAATATGAGCCTTCTTGCAAAGACACAGTGCAAAGTCAGGGAGGACGAGGAGCAGGTCTTGATCATTGCACCCTATCGGCCCAACCGGACATGGTTCTTAGAACTGATGCTCCTCGTGAAAGACGGGGCACCCTCTGGCATCCGCATACAGACCTCTGGAAATTCCATGTCTGATCCCTGGATGGGATGCAGAGGTTGTAGGTGACCTACCCCAAGAGGTAGTGGACACCATCTCTTCGGCGCAGGCACCGTCTACAAGACATGCTTACGCCTTGAAGTGGAACCCCTGAAGGGTTGGACTGAAGGCTGTCTCCCTGCACCCTTAAAATCTATTTTTGCTGCTATTTCCGCGAATCACGATCAACGTGGAAGGGAAGACGGTAGGGAAGCAAGACCTGGTCATCGGGTTCCTAAGGAGGGTGAGAAGGTTGAATCCTCCTCGTCCTCCCACTATACCCTATTGGGACCTGACTCTGGTGCTCAGAGCACTACAGCAGGGCCCATTTGGGCCTTTACAGTCAGTCGATCTGAAGTTTTTTTTTAATGAAAACTCTGCCCCTGGGTACATTGGCCTCCTTCGTGAGGGTTAGGGACCTGCAAGCATTTTTGGTCGTCAAATTGTGCCTAGAGTTTGGGCCGGCTGTCTCCCAGCCCGGCCTCAAGGTTACCCCTTCAGGGATACAGGTAGTGAACCTACAAGCTCTACAAACCCAGCCCTAGCTTTGCTCAATTCCGTCCGTGCCTTAAAGGGGTCATATGATATTGCTGAAAAGAACATTATTTTTATATTTAAGAACATTCGACTATCCCGCCCCCCACCCAAGATGAGTGTGAAAATAGATTTTAATTATGAAATATAATGGTTTATTTAAGAAATATAGTTGCCAAATGCATAGGCTTTCTATCATTAGGATGAAAATACTGTAGCAACAATTAAGGACAGTCTATTTCACAAAGTCACATTTTAATTGTTACTCTGACACAAATTCCTGCACAAGCGGTGCAACTAAGAAAGCAGCACTACTGAGTAAGCTATGATGAAATATTTTTTTCATGTTTAATAGAAGGCTAGATGATATCGTCCTCTTTTGGAAGGCCAAATAAAGTAGTTTTGCTTTCACAGTGAAACACACAGCGTCTATACGACATGGCGGTGGAGGCAACAACAATACTACAACGAGAATAAAAGGTGCGCCTTCTTTCTTTGTATGAATATTTAGGCGGCGTTAAGCAAATCTTCCCACACACTGACGTAGAGATGTGGGGGCGTGTTAGAACGAGCCGTTTCAGGGGGCGTGGACGAGTCTCAACTTTTATAAAGAATATCTCTTTGGATTTGAGACTTTAGTTTTTGCAACTTCACAGATCTTCTTTATTCACCAAGAGCTTGTAACACTCCAAAGAGAAAGGAAAATTTTAAATCGCATCATATGACCCCTTTAAGATGATACGTGGACTGGACTCAAAGCTTCAGGACCTCAGAACAGCTCTTTCTCTGTTATGGAGGCCGGCAGAAGGGGCTTGCAATCTCTAAATAGCGATATGAAATTTCAATTTAATGTAATCTTTTAATTTAGTCTAAAATGCAATTAAATGAAAATTTAAGGTTATCTTTTAATTATTGTAATTTTTTTTTAAGTACATCCTATTGTACGATTTAAACTGAACTTGTATTATAATTTGAAATTCATCCCATTGTATTATTTTATAGACATAACTATGAAAACAGTGAAACTACAGTTCGGCTTGTGGATAGTTTACCTGCTTGACTAGTTTTCTAGTATATTACTACAGTTTGACAACTGATAATTTATATTTTAGAAAGTATATTGTAAGTAAATACAGTATATTGTAGATATTGCTTAGACTTTTTGCTTTGAAGCTAAAAATGTTTACAGCCAAAAAGTGAAATATTCAATAATATTAATAAGTATTAAATAAATTAAATACTAAAACAATAAAAAGGCAATACTGAATGAATGGTGTTGTTGTCTTAATTGGGATAAAATTAATTAATGTAATTTATTACAGGACTATAAAGCTCAACATTGTGATTTCTCTCTAATATTTTATTTTTGACACAAACATGTTTCTCACACCAAAAGACGTTAGACAGATTTGCAGTAGATTGTGAGTTATGAAGGACAATATTTAATGCTTACAGCTGCTCTCTGCCTTTTCCTACACGTTCCACCATTAGTTCTCATATTCCTGTTGATTTAACATTTATCAGCCTCTCTCGTCCTGAAGCACTGTGGTTTCACGAATGTGAAGCTGAAGCATAAATGTTCTCCAGACTGAAGGAAGAAAATGCCATTTGCAGCATATATTTGCGCAGATAAATACTTACGCGCACACACACACACACACACACACACATACACACGTCTGAAACTCACTTTCCTTCTAAAGTAATGCTACTGAGTGTGTGAAGGTCACAGAGATAGCGGCCGCTAAGAGGCCAGTGAATGGGACTTTATTAAGGTTGTTTTAAATGCCTGACATCCTGGGCTCTGAGAATAAACTCTGGAAATCTAATGATCTTTATAGATTTAGCCAAATTTAGCTTCACTTCAGTAGTACAGTCTTAATCTTCAGCTCCATGAGGCTGAACCAATGTAATACACAATTAAGCTCAGAAGAAATCAATGATACTAAAATGAGTTATTTTTCCTCCTGATTCAGCTTCCACCGGTGCTGGGTCTGAACTGGCTCCAGGTGACCGCTCTGATGGGCCAAACCAGCGCTTACATCGCTCCGCTCATGAGCTCTCTGTCTCTCTGTGTTTTCAATCTTGTACGAAGTGTTTTGCAGGAATAAGACGCAATAGTGTGTCCCTTGAGGTTTTGCATTACAGGCACAAATCCCATGGTGTGTCTTGTGAGAGCTATTAAATATGATGGATAAACAAAAACATCAACTCACCAACCAGATCTGCTCAGAAAATACTGTAATCATCTTCCATTTACACTGTTACCAATGTTTTTATAATAATATATATATATATATATATATATATATTTATATATATATATATATATATATATATATATATATATATAAATACATATATCACTTAAATATAATAGAAAATCAAAGATTATATACCTCATATAGTTTGACATCCTGAGGCAGGCGATTTATTAAACATTTATTTTTGTTGTTTTTGATATGAGAATCTTCTGCTCACCAAAGCTACATTTATTGGATTAAAATTACAGTAAAAAAGAACAGTAATAATGTGAAATATTATTTCAATTTAAATAATATTTCTTCTGTGTGAATATATTGTACAATGTAATTTATTCCTGTGATCAAAGCTGAATTTTCAGCATCATAACTCCAGTCTTCAGTGTCACATGATCCTTCAGAAATCATTCTAATATGATGATTTACTGCTCAAGAAACACTATCAATTTATTATCAATGTTGAAAATAGTTGTGCAGACCAATATTATTGTGGAAACTGTGATACTACATTTTATTTTTCATATTATTTGATGAATAGAAAGATCAAAAGAACAGCATTCATTTGAAATAGAAAACTTCTGTAACATTATTGATGTCTTGACTGTCACTTTTGATCAATTTAATTCATCCTGAATAAAAGTTTTTTTTTTTTCCTCTCCTTATTGTGTGTATGAATCGTGTGTTATGTTACTTCTGTTTCTATAGAGCAAAACATTCAGGTTATGGAAGTGAATGTCCCATTCGTTTTCTCCATAGAGAAATTATGTTTGTTTAAATATTTCAAGGCAGAGCTAACATGAGCTCAGAGGCTGTAAAAGTCAATATAAAAAAAGTGTTTAATTGTCATATCCCCAATGAAAATAATTCTGGAGGCAAATCCACTAATCGCTGTAACCATGGACACAGGAACTGTGCAGGAAGAATAGACCAAACACTTCCATAAAGCATTGCAAATGACGTAACGCAGCAGCACAGCCTCCAGTGGGTTCAGATCATTGCCAGTAATTGGCTGATGAGATCATTCATCTGTTTGTATCCACGAGAGAAGAGCACACGTGTGACGAAAGTCTGCTGCAAACATCTGAAGCATCTTGCAGCACACATTACAGGACCTCAGTCTGCTCAAGAAGTGCACAAACACCTCGCTCCTTTGCTCGTGCTCTGTTGATTTTTAGATGATTTGCTCCACATCTCGTCCTCTGAACTCCATTTTAATGCAACCTCAGTTTCTGCAGATGCCGTAGCTTATATTTAACATCTGAATAAGGTTTACAGAAACCCAGAAGTCTCACAAAATGTGATCTGCCTGTCAAAAGAAAAAAAAATGTAAAAAAGAGAGAAAAATTAATAGTTCACTCATGATCTGCAGAGAATGGGTGCCGTCAGAATGAGTCCAAACAGCTGATACAAACATCACAAAGCTGTAATTCACAAGTAATCCACACCACTCCAGTCCATCAGTTAACATCTTGAGAAGAGAAATGCTGAAATAAATCCATCAGGACATTTTTAACTTCAAACCAATGCTAAAATATGAGTCGATAATCCATAATATTGTTTTCTCCAGTGAAGAAGTCCATCTCTGGTTGTCTCTCACATCAAAATCCACCCACATATATTTGTTTAGAGCTGTTTTGGTTTGTAAACGGTGCTTGATCTGTGCAGATTTCTCTCCTGATTCAGACCAGAACACTTTTTCACTGGATTATGGACTCAGATTTTGGCCAGTAACAATGTTTTGAAGTTAAAAACGCCTTGATGGATTTTCTTCTTCCAAACATGCAGCTTTTGTCTTCTCCAGATGTTAACTGATGGACTGGAGTGGTGTGGATTATTGTGATGTTTTTTATCAGCTGTTTGGAGTCTCGTTCTGATGGCACCCATTCACTGCAGAGCATCCATTGCTGAGACACTGATGTAATGCTGCAAACAAACTCATCTGCATCTTGGATGATCTAAGGGTGAGCACATTTTCAGCAGAATTGTCATAGCTCATTGAATCTGACTATTTTCAAAAATCACATGTGCTGTGCAACAATGCATTTACAGAAATTTTACATTTTACATGCATGCACGATTAATTATCTTTATTTCTGAGTGAAAACTTGTTTCTACACCAAATAGTTTTCAATGAGTTCTGGAACATTGTGAAAACAGACAATCAATTATGAGGACCTGAACTAAATGTATTTTATAATCAATGTCAAGGGTTTTATATTGTACCCTTGTTTTGGATTCAGTTACGTCGTTTTCAATGCTTCATGGGTTTTTCATTTCCTCACAAAAGATCTGAAGTAGTCTTGGACCATTTTTTCTTGTTCAAATACCTTGTAGCAAATCAGTGCAACTGTACATTACATATTATATAATCAAATTTCTACATGCTCTCGAGCTAGTTTTTATAAGCAATAAACATTTTATTTTACAGTATACGACTTTAAATAAATTCATTTTAAGTTAATACTTAAATATTGTACTGCTGTACAATTCATCTGAGAGCTGGTGGGTTTGGTTCAAGGTTTAGATCTCTGTGTTTCTGAATGTGGAGAAAATGAATGGGAAAACACTTCAGGAACCAAGGGCACTGAAAAAATGGGCCGTCAATGTGTCGCTCTATTCGCTGCGCTTCTCAGTCCATTACACTGTTTGCGTGCAAGTGGCCATATAAATAAAACCTGATGGAAGTTTGCTGGAGAGTAATATAGCATCTCATTTAGCGTTAACACAACAGCTGTCACCTCCGTTCTGAGCGAACAGGCTTTATGTCTGTTATGCTCGTTAAGTGAGACTGAAACACAGTTTACGCTTTGTGCTTGCATTATGAAGGTGCTGTCCTGATCACGCACCAAAAACCATTTCACCTTTCCAAGGTTTGGCATTAGTGGCTTTAGCTGCCGGGCCAACAGATGCAAAGCACAGATGGACTTATATTACACCGACACGCCAGGAACTAGACACGCATGCTTTTAATTAATGACATTACACGCTGATATTCAGTTATGGGATGGACAAATGTTCACTCAAGCGTATCTCACGAGTCTGCAGCAGCGGTGTGTTTTCATAACATGTTTTATTAAGTCTTCTGGTCCAGACAAATAGACAAAAACAATAAGTCAACAAAGGGCAGCTTACCTGCGAATTCTACATAATAAAATTAACTAAATACACGTTCAAAAGTTCGGATATTTTGGAAGAAATTAAATCTTTTGTTCAGCAGGAATGTGTTAAATAAATCAAAAGTGATAATAAAGACATTTATAATCAGTGATGGGTAAAGTTACTTTTAAAAGTAATGCATTATAATATTGCGTTGCTACCTAAAAAAATTACTTAGTGATGTTTTATGGAAAGTTATCTGGGTGGCGGGGGGCCACGGCATTATAAACCATGCTGTGAATTGTAAATAACAATGTTTTATACTTTAAACACAAACGGGTCAAAAATGTGTTTTAAGTTTAGAAACATGTTGAATCTCCCCCTCCCTTGCCTCACAGTGCTTTGGTCCAAATGCCTGCTTTCCTCTTTTACTTTACCTACACACACAAGTGAGAGAAAAGTCAATAGTTGCAAAAGGGTCTGGCTGCAGACTTGCACTTGCACTCGCAGACTTGCATTCTCAGACTTGCACTCTCAGACACTTGCACTTCCGGTAGTGACATTACTTGCAGTCTTTATTTTATATTTTGTTCTATTTATTTATTATTTTTTGTTTAAATCTCTCAACATTTTACAACAGCAGAAACTAAATTACGAAGTCATTTGCAATCGCCACTTTGTCACGGTCTCTGGTTTGTGTCTCCCTGGGTGGCCACTAGAGGTCTCACTTCCCCTTATTGTCACCCCCTTCAGAACTACATTTCCCACTAGCCTTATCTGTTCATCACTGTTCATTGTATTCAGCTGTCACCACTTACATTGTTTGCACCTGTGTATAAATACCCTGGTTGTTCTGTCATTGTTACGGAGTCCTTGTTGAATGTCACCCTGGTTTTTCGTGTTTCTGGATGTTGTTTATGTTTCTTGTTTTGGACGGATTACCTGGATTTTGACCTTTGCCTGGATGTTTTCTGATTTTGGATTATCCCAATAAAACACTGCAAATGGATCTACCTGTCTGTGTGCGTTTCGTGACAGTTGGACTTTTTCATGGCTTGATCCAGTTGTGTGGGATTTCGAATCCGTTCCCCAGCCACCATGGAGGAATGGAGGGGGAGACTCCGGAACTTAACCACCCTTCGTCAAAGGGGGAGTGAGGTGGGTGGCCTGGCGCAATTGTTTTGGACCATGGCGGTCGGGTTGGGTTATAATGATGCAGCACTGAAGGACTTTTTTAACAATTGTCTGGATGACCCTTTGCCTCAATGGGAGATGAAGGGGCTGGAGATCCTAGACTTTTGGGGGTTTACCCATTACCTGTGCCATCGTGCTCAATGGGATACTTCGACCACACCTGTGTCTCCAGAGAAGAGGGCCGCCAGCCCAGCGCCACAGCACAAGATGGCCGCCAGCCCAGCGCCACAGCACAAGATGGCCGCCAGCCCAGCGCCACAGCACAAGATGGCCGCCAGCCCAGCGCCACAGCCCAAGATGGCCGCGGAGACAGTATTAAGTTACTTTTCCAGGATGTGCCAGATCCCAGAGTTTCCCAGGAGTGTTCACATCACGGTCGCTGAGCCAGCGCCAATGCCCAAGATGGCCACCAGTTCAGCACCACAGCACAAAATGGCCGCCAGCCCGGCGCCACAGCACAAGATGGCCGCCAGCCCAGCACCACAGCACGAGATGACCGCCAGCCCAGCACCACTGCACAAGATGGTCGAATCTACACCTGTGTTGGCAGACAAGATGGTTGACTCAACGCCTGAGTCTTCCGTCAAAGAGCCCACCGGCACGCCATCATAGAGGCCGCAGGAGGAGGAGACAGGCGTCAGCCGTTCCTCAAAAGCCCGGAGGACGTTCCCGAGCAGGCCGCTGCCGTCCAGGAGGACGTTCCCGAGCAGGCCGCTGCCGTCCAGGAGGACGTTCCCGAGCAGCAGGCCGCTGCCGTCCAGGAGGACGTTCCCGAGCAGGCCGCTGCCGTCCAGGAGGACGTTCCCGAGCAGGCCGCTGCCGTCCAGGAGGACGTTCCCGAGCAGGCCGCTGTCGTCCAGGTGGAGGTGCCCAAGGTTCCTGAGGCGGTGCCCGATGCCGTTCCGGAGGCCGAGGCGGTGCCCGATGTTGTTCCGGAGGCCGAGGCGGTGCCCGATGCGGTTCCTGAGGTCGAGGCGGTACCCGATGCTGAGGCAGTGCCCGATGCTGTTCCGCAGGTCGAGGCTGTGCCCGAGTCCGAGGCGGTGCACGAGATGGTTCCGGAGGCCGAGATGGTTCCGGAGGCCGAGGCGGTGCCCGAGATGGTTCCGGAGGCCGAGGCGGTGTCCGAGGCGGTGCCCGAGATGGTTCCGGAGGACGAGGCGGTGCCCAATGCTGTTCCGGAGGTCGAGGCGGTACCCGATGCGCAGGCCGAGGCGATGCGCGTGTCCAGGGCCGTTCCCGAGGCGGTGTCCTTGTCCCATGCCGTTCCTGAGGCCACTCCCAGGGCGATGCCCGAGGTCGTTCCCGAGGCGGTGCCCGAACCCGAGGTCGTTCCCGAGGCGATACCCGTGTCTAAGGCCGTTCCCGAGGCAGTGCCCTTATCCAAGGCCGTTCCCGAGGCGGTGTCCAATGCCGTGACCTAGCCATCGCCACAGTCTGCTCCTCACTGGCTCCCCGAAGGGCAGGTTCCGTTCGGGCCACTCAAATGGCGAATTCCTCCCTGGCCGTCTGCACAACGAGAATGGACTGATCCACCGTGGCCACCTGAACTGCCTGGTCCCTCGTGGTCCCCTGAACTTTCGGGTCCACCATGGCCCCCTGATCTGACCGAGCCACCTGGGCTGCCAGGGGAGCCATCGCTGCCGGTCCCAGTTCCCTTACACGGGCCTGGCCCGCCATCCCTCCCCCTGTTCTGCCTCCACCAGTCCACCTCCCTCCTGGTCTCTTTGTTTTGTGTTTGTTTTTTGTTCTGAGGAGCATCTGGAAGCTGCTCCTTAGAGGGGGGGGTAGTGTCACGGTGTCTGGTCTTTGTGTCTCCCTGGGTGGCCACTAGAGGGCTCACTTCCCCTGAGTTGTCACCCCCTTCAGAACTACATTTCCCACTAGCCTTATCTGTTCATCACTGTTCATTGTATTCAGCTGTCACCACTTACATTGTTTGCACCTGTGTATAAATACCCTGGTTGTTCTGTCATTGTTACGGAGTCCTTGTTGAATGTCACCCTGGTTTTTCGTGTTTCTGGATGTTGTTTATGTTTCTTGTTTTGGACGGATTACCTGGATTTTGACCTTTGCCTGGATGTTTTCTGATTTTGGATTATCCCAATAAAACACTGCAAATGGATCTACCTGTCTGTGTGCGTTTCGTGACACACTTGCACTCTCAGCTACCTGCGACGTCACTTGCAATCAACAGAAATCGTACGTGTTGCCAATGGAGACAAGACGCTGTGGTGATTAAACGATTAAAACTAATTTAGTACCGTCACGCACAGGGTCCTGCAAGAAAAAAAAAAACAAGACCCGCAAATCCGTGGCCACAAAACAGCAGAATATGAATGCAATGCGCAAAGTCTCTCATTAAGCGTTTTCCTCCCGTAGAAAAAACAAACACTTAATATGGCTTAATGTATTAAGATTCTATTCAAATATCAAATTCAATGTTTTTTTAAAATAATGAATAATGTATAAAACATGGCAAAACATGGCATAATGTGGCATAATAATAGACTAAGAAGATAAAGAAGAAACTCAATATGCTCCTCTTCATTATTAAAATATACATAAACCAGGCAACCAGGTGAGCCCAGAATAAATGCAACATGCAAAGTTTCGCGTTAAGCGTTTTTCCATATAGAATAACTGTCTACAGCTCTTTTATTTCTTTGTCTTTGTCCATTAAGCTATGTGTTTTGTTTATAATGATTTTCTACGGGAGGAAATGAAACGCTTAACGAGAGACTGCGCACTGCATTCATATTCTGCTGTTCTGTGGCCGCGGATTTGCGGGTCTTGTCTTTTTCTTGCAGGACCCTGTACGTTACGGTACTAAATTAGTTTTAATCGTTTATTCACCACAGCGTCTTGTCTCCACTGGCAACACATATGATTTGTGTCGATTGCAAGTGACGTCGCAGGTAGCTGAGAGTGCAAAGTGATGATTGCAAGTGACTTCGTAATTTTGTTTCTTTTTTCTTGTCTTCACCACCTTGCTGCTGTTGTAAAATGATGAGAGATTCAAACAAAAAGTAATCAATAAATAGAACAAAATAAAAAAGACGGATGTCACTAGCGGAAGCACAAGTGTCTGAGAGTGCAAGTCTGACAATGCAAGTGCAAGTCTGCAGCCAGACCCTTCTCAATAGTTGTGGAACTCCAGTAAGTAAGGCTGTCAAGGATATCTTATTCACTTAAACATTGGATAAAGTGATTATTTTCTCTTTTATACATGATGCCTGAAGTATTTTTTATTTGATTAAAGTTTGTTTTAGGTGATTCTTTTATGTTAGCAATAATAATAATGTTGCCAGGTTTTCACAACAAAACCCGCCCAATTGCTACTCAAAACTAGCCCAAACTAACTGTGTTTCGAGGGGGGTCCCCCTGTAAAAATCGTGTTCCAGAGGCAAAATACAACATTATTTGGGTTTTTTCAACCCACATACACGAAAAACAACCTGCGGCAACAGTGATAAAGTAGCCCAGTTCTATGGGAAAACCGCGGGCTTGGCAACAGTGTGACGGATAGTAATTTCTACAACGGACATGAGCGCTAATGCGGCGTCGGTGTGACCACAACACCTTGAAGTTGTCTAATTTGGCATGGTCTCCCTGCTAATCTAATAGTAAGGCTTTCCTCTGTGTATACATATCCTTACAAGTATAATTTTAGCTGGATTATTTGTGTCCCCTTCAGAAATTGCACTTGAGAAATTTTATGTTTACTGCATAAAAAACTGGCAGAAGCCCCTCCCATGACATGAATTTGCATCTGTTGTGAAGTGAATTTCACGCGCGAATGAAGTGAGTAAACTCAAAATGTTCACGCGTCAAACAGGTGAATAGAGCGATTTATTCGCGCAAGTCGAATTCTGGTGTGAACGCAGTTAGACGATATTTACTCCCCTGGTTACCCCCAACGCTGTTTATAATGTATAACAGATATATAAAAGGATGTTTATATTTTTAAATGAATGTTTTTATTTTTAAATTTATGTTGTTCTTGTGATCTTTATATTATAAAATGTATCACAATTTCCACAAAAGTACACAACTGACTGGAGTAATGATGTTCACAGCAGTCAATTACATTTTAAAGGGATAGTTCACCCAAAAAATGAAAATTCTGTCATTAATTACTCACCTTCATGTCGTTCCAAGCCTGTAAGACCTTCATTTATCTTCAGAACACTAATTAAAATGTTGTTGATGAATTCAGAGAGCTCTCCGACCCTCACACAGACAGCAAGCATACCACCACGCTCAAGGCTCAGAGACGTAGCAAGGAGATTGGTAATATAATCCATGTGACATCAGTTGTTCAACCGTAAACCGTAAAGAAAACAAAAATAACAACCTTATTCAACAATTCAACTCCTCCATGTCACGCAGATACACTGTCTACGTTGTTTATGCTTTGATCTGAATGAAAACAAGATATTTGCGTGACACAGAGGAGATGAATTGATGAATAAAGTCATTATTTTTTATTTGTTTTTTTTATATTACACAAAAATATCCTGAGTAGATTCAAAATGCAGTTTTTAAATGATGATTTCATTTATTAAGGGAAAAAAAGCTGTCTTAACTTGCCTGGCACTATGTGAAAATGTAATTGCCCCCTAAATCTAATAACTGGTTGTGCCACCCTTTACAGCAACAACTGCAATCAAGCATTTGCAATAACTGGCAATGAGTCTTTCACATCGCTGTGGAGGAATTTTGGCTCACTCTTCTTTGCAGAATTGGTTTAATTCAGCCACATTTAAGGGTTTTCGAGCATGAATGACTGGGTGTGGCTAGAGAAATTTAACTCAGTTTTCTAAAATAATGTGTTTTATCACAGTTTGTTCATGATTTAACAGGAGGGGGCAATTAATTCTTCACGTAGGGCCAGGTAGGTTTGGACAGCTTTTTTCCTTAATAAATGAAATCATCATTTAAAAACTGCATTTTGTATTTACTTGCCTTTTCTTTGTGCAATATTAAAATTAGTTTAATGATCTGAATCTTTTAAGTGTGACAAATAAATAAATAAATAAATAAAACAGAAAGGGGGCGAAAACCTTTTCACGGCTTAAGTACTTAAGGACACCTTAAAATAAAGTGTAACCATATGTTCTTTAAAAGTGTATTTCTGTAATAAGCATGCTTAAGTGGTTAACTTTTTCACAAAAGATAGTCATTACTTTAAATTGGTTATAGTTTTATGTGAGGACCATAATCAAAGTTGTTTCTCAGTGTTATTTTCCACTGTGAGATGTAAAACATTCCCAGTGGATTAACTGTAGTTAACTGGCTAGTGACTAGTTAAGTGAGCAGAATGTGAGCGGTTGATGTTGTTTGTTTACAGCGGCTCGTGTGTTTGTACAGAACACTGAATATCAGGAGGACCGAGTTAATTAGTGGCTCTGTTGGGCCGTTCCGTTAATTACCTTCTCTTTGAAACGGCAGTAAATAGGATTGGTTGTTTCTCCCCGAGCGCTTTTTGTTGTTCTGACACCGTGAATCACACAAACCGGGCCGCATTGTGCCCGGCTCTGTGTGGATGGCTTCTCAGCCCTGTTGGCATGCTAATGGGATTGCGCTTTCTTTCTGATTCGGCCATGTTGGGATTGAATGTGCTGATGTCTCTCTGGTGGGAGAGCAAACAGATGTGTTATGAAATACAGATACCGCTGTACATAATGGGGAGTTTAACTGCATTGTGAGATTTGGCTGCGCTGCTGATCTTTCAGTAAATCTGCAGAACGCTCCTCTGGTGAATCATTGGATGCATGTACGCTAGTAAAACAGTGGCAGTGCCACAGAAGTCATATGTCAGGAATCAGAGCGATTGTGTCTCTTTAATTCTCAGATGCACTTCTTTCAGTCGAGCAGTGATTTTGTTTGTCATTCAGACACAAACTGTATCAGCAGATGTAGGCTACACTGGGGCCGAGTTGTAATTGTCATCTGCTCTCAGTGATTCTTGTAAATTGTTTGAGGACCTTGTTAATATATATATATATATATATATATCTATATATTATATATATATATATATATATCTATATATATATATATTATTATTCTTATTATTATTATTATTATTATTATTTCATTTATAATAATACACATTTTGAGCCAATTTTTAGTGATGCTTGTTTAGTGATTTGCTGTTTTTATTGTTAAATATAACTTAAAATAGTTTTCATTAATTGAAATAAAGCTGCAAATTAGGTCTTCAGAATGAAAGGATTTATTAATTTATTTTTTACATTTTTATATTTATTATTATTATTATTATTATTATTATTATTATTATTATTATTATTTTTGATTGCTACTTTAAATGTGATTTAAAAATGTTTTCTGTGTGCTAGTTTGTTGGGCTGCACAGTGTTATGATTATCTGTCAATACGACTATTAAATGATATTAATATTAATATTAACAACAACAACAACACTATTAGTAGTAGTAGTAGAAGAATAAAATTACTAAAAACAAAACAGGAAAGTTTACTATTGTAGTAAGAAATCGAAATAAAAAAATCAAGTATTTACAAATAATAATAATAATAATAATAATAATAATTATTATTATTATTATTATTATTATTATTATTATTATACACTGCAACTGTAAAATAAAGTATTTTGCTCTGCAACATAATTCATAAATAAATTATTTTTATATATTTAATTAAATATCTTGCTAAGCCTTATAATGGTTTGTTTGGTTTTGTTTCAATAAATCATGCAGACCTACTGCAAATCTTATTATTATTATTATTATTATTTTTTTTATATATTTTTTTTTATATTTTTTTTTAAGTGACAAATAAATTGGCATAATTTTCATTAATTAAGCTGCAAAAAATCTTAATATTAGATGAAAAATGTAAACTTACAAAACTAACCAAAATAAAATAAGTTTATGTTGAAGTATTGAAGCTGCTAAAATTAAAATAGAAAAATTCAGCTTTTTAAAAATAATAATAATAATAAAATACAAATAAAAATAACAAAGCATAAAAAAATTACTATAATGTAAACTTAAAAAAAAAAAAAAAAAAAACTCATTTAAAATATGAATACATACCACAGTATATAAATAAATCAGGCTCAGTGTTTAGGTGTTTGTGTTTGTTGGGTGGTTTGCTCTTTGGTTTGTGCTGGTATTCATTCTGATGTAACCTCGTCTAGTTTTGAGGCGAGCTGATTTGATTACAGTCATCGGTCGGGAGCATCTTTGGGAAGCGTCATGATGTAGTTGTGCAGGAGAGTGAAGGCGGTGATTTGTCATCCTGTGAAGCATTTCATTTATTCTGCGTTTATTTCGAGAGGTTCAGGCCCACTGAGATCAAGGCTTTTCTGTGAGCGAGTTCAGTGAGCAGACAAAAGAAATGCATTTGACAAGAAAAAGAGTGTAGAATTCAATAAATAAAATACAAAAGCAACCAATGGCTTGTTTTATTCACACGGACCGGAGGTGATATTTATAAAACCACTTAGAGACATTTCAGCTTTACCCAGAATTTCTCAGAATTCAAAGAATGGAAAACTTTTTGCCTTTATATGCAGTTAAAGAATATTTGTGACCCTGGAGCACAAAAGCAGTGTTAAGTCGCTGGGGTGTATTTGTAGCAATAGCCAAAGATGCATTGTATGGGTCAAAATGATTGATTTTTCTTTTATGCCAAAAATCATTAGGATATTAAGTAAAGATCATGTTCCATGAACATATTTAGTAAATTTCCTACAGTAAATATATCAAAACTTAATTTTTGATTAGTAATATGCATTGTTAAGAACTTCATTTGGACAACTTTAAAGGTGATTTTCTCAGTATTTTGATTTTTTTTTTTTTTGCACCCTCAGATTCCAGATTTTCAAATAGTTGTATCTCAGACAAATATTGTCCTCCTAACAAACCATACATCAATTGAAAGCTTATTTATTCAGCTTTCAGATTATGTATAAATCTCAATTTTCAAAAATTGACCCTTACGACTGGTTTTGTGGTCCTGGGTCACATATACAGTATGCTAACATTTTAAAAAAGTGTTAAAACTTTGCTTTAGCTTCAAGAAGGCCAGAGGTGATATTGACCTAGTTAGGAGTAGCACAAATCCAACTGAACCATACTGAAAATGTGTTGTAGATTATTGTAAGGTTTAGTTTATGCAGGACTAGTGAAAGTAGGTGTCATTTGTCACATTTTCCAATTTCAAAATATTTAATCGTATCTAAACAGAACAATACTAAAAGTATCAAATAAAAAATGTGATGCAAGGTGTGTGTTTCTCTGTTGTCTGGATATTTTTTGGTTTGACTGTATTTATACATAAATCATTATGAAATTGTGTGACTCCTAACTAGCTTATTGTCAGCTATCTAAATAATTCATAAACTCACTGAGATAAGGTCTCAACACTTACACACATTTATGCATGACATGTATTCTTAATTGCAGAAATAAGTGTAAAATGATTTTATTTTTGCACATTTAATGTGAAAATTGTACTCCAGTTGGTTTTATAAATGCCTCCCCTGATCATTACATCACTGCAGATGTCAGCGCTTGCAAAAACAGGTGCGTTTTAGACTGAAATGTGAATAAGTTTGAGTGTTATGTCTTTTTTTTTTTTTAAGTGTGGATATGAGTTTGTATTATGTGTATTATGATTATGTGTTATCAGAGCTTTTTCCTCAGCAAATATATTGCAAATAGTTTTTTTTAGTGTCATTGAGATATTAATATAGTTTTCTGATTTTTAGAAAATAATTTTTTTTTTTAAATAAATAGATACATTATATTTAGAAAATACAATATATAAATATTTTAAAATATATATAAATATTTATTTTTAATATAAAGTATTTTATATATTATTTTAGTTGTAGCTATTTTAATGAATAAAATTAAACAATGAAAATAAGAAATATTGCCTTTGTAACTAGCTGAAATAAAATGAGGTCAAGTTTTTTATTTATTTGTTTAAATTGAAGTACATTTGATTTCAAGTAACTTTTGTTTTTATTTGTTATATATTGTGGTCATGTTTTTTGTTTGATTTAAAGGGATAGTTCACATAATGTATTTCATCATTTACTCACCCTCATATTGTTCCAAATGAAACAAAATATTATATTTTTAATATTCCCTCCTCATTTTTATCATTATTTCTCACCCTCATTATTTTAAGTTTATGCTTGTCTGTGTGCTTCAACACCCCAGAAATCCACCGTTCGCACGCACACAAACAGCCTCTGATATTGTCGCATGAAATTTTAAAGAAGTGTAAAAGTTTCATGTTTCAGTGCTGACATGCTTTCAGAAAGAGACAGAGATGTCTCTGCTGCAGTGAAAGAACATGAGTGGGTTCTGTCGACCTGAAACAGACGTTCAGAGACCACCTGCGGCTGCACTCACCAGAATAAGAAAGAAGATTAGACATTTTGTAAGATGAGTTCTTTCTTATTTTCTTGAATCCAGCCCTAGGTCATCTCTGTGCATCTGCTGAAACTTAATAATAAAATAAAATAAAATAAAAAAGTTCTACAGAAAACATTTGAGAATTGCATTTAAAGACATTTGTACAAACTCCTTATGAAATGTATTACCTTCCATGAAGTTTGTGCAAGTGTTCCTAAATGCAGTAAAAATATTTTTCTTAAGGTTTCATATTATTCATTTATTTTTTATTTATTTTCTAAGAACTTTGAACAAATTATTATTATTATACCTTTATTTAACCAGGAGGTCCCATTGAGATTCAGAATCTCTTTTACAAGAGAGACCTGGCCAAGGTAGCAGCCAAATCACAACAAATGCATACATAACAAACACTAAAGTACATTTTAACACATAAAAGAAGTACAAAATATTAAAAATAAAAATATAAAACACAATGAGACTCTTAGGAAAAACAAGAACATGTCTCCATCACAACACTCTTTATAGTAGTTTTTTAAATTCATTTAAGGACATAAGGTTTTTCTAACTTTAGCTCTTTTTGTAGATTATTCCACCCCCCAAGGTGCTAAATAAGAAAAGGCAGTTTTTTCCCAATTCGGTTGTAACTCGTGGCACATTAAAAAGCAACCACTTTGAGGAGCGTAGCTGATAGGTACCAGAGCAAACAGAGAGGAGGTTACAGATGTACAGTGGAAATTTGCCAAGTATAGCTTTATAAATAATTTTTTTTTAGGTTTCTTTTTTTTAGTTTTTTTTTTGTTTTTTTTTTTTTTATTTTGTTTTAATTTTTCTTTTTTTTTATTTTTTTTTATTTTTTTTTATTTTATTTTATTTTATTTTATTTTATTTTATTTATTCATTCATTCGTTCAAGAAAATAAGAACAAATTCAACTTACAAAAGTTCTTAGCTTATTTCTTATTTTCATGAATCCAGACCCTGGTCATTCATGTACATCTCCTAAAACTTAAAACAACACAATGTTCTGAAGAAATTTCTAATAATTTAGGATTTTCTCCGTAATTTAATTTCAGGAGATTGGTATGAACGTAGAATGTGTCTTACACAATTTCTTAGCTTATAATAAGCTTATACAAATGCAATTCTTGGTCAATTCTTAAATTTTCAAGTATTTTCTTAAGAACTTTATGTATGAATGTATGCATGTATTTATTTTACACTGTAGCAGATGCACAGGGATGAATTTTGAAAGTTAAATCTAAGTTCATACAAATGTTTATAAATGCAATTCTTAAGAAATTCTCAAAGTTCTCAAATATATATATATATTTCTCTCTCTCTCAAATATTTTCCTAAGAATGACACGCTTTGTTGATTGATCTGAGTGTATGGTGGTTCTTGCTGAAGACTCACTAATCAACTCAATGAAAAGCTGAATTATCCAGTGATAAAGCAGTAAATAAAAATATTAGACCATGCATCGCAGCAATTGGCCAATCAGAATCAAGTGTTCCAATGAGATGAGCTGCCTACTGAGTGCACTGAAGAGTGGTCCACATGTGTTTATTGCAGTGTCCCTGTCATCAGGCCAGCCGTATGTTTGACGCACTGGTTAAAGTGGGAGACCTGAGAGAGGCGTGGCTGGAATCCCAAGACATAATCTGGGATTTCTTCAAAATCGGCACACAGATCAACACACTGAGGGTGAGAGCCGCTCGCTTTTGGCCTCTTTATTCACAGTGTTAACTTGTCACGCGGAACAAGCATAACAAATCATGCATGTGCCCTGTGTCGTCTGTGTGAGCAATATGACTTAAAGGGATACTCCACCCCAAAATGAAAATTTTGTCATTAATCACTTACCAAAAATATTTGTTATTCTCGGAACAAATATTTTGGTTTTGTAATTGGTGGCTTGTGAATGTCCCATAGACTGCCAAGTAAATAACAGTGTCAAGGTCCAGAAAAGGTATGAAAGTCATCGTCAGAATAGTCCATCTGCCATCAGACGTGCAATCAAAAACGTGCTCTTCTGTATCAGCCGTGGAACAAGGATACGCTGTTTTCTTTCAAATCAAAGCTAAATCAACGTAGAAACAGTGCATCCTTGTGGTGCCGATGATACAGAAGAGCATACACAGCATACGGTGATATGGAAAGACGCAGAGGAGACCGCTGACAAAGGAATTGTTGAATAAAGTTGTTATTTTTGCTTTCTTCACTTACAAAAAGTGTTCCCATCACTTCATATAACCCAGATTGCACGTCTGATGGCAGATAAATATTCTTACGACAACTTTCATACCTTTTATGGACCTTGACTCTGGTATTTACTTGTCTATGGGACAGTCACATCCAGGTTTTCATCCAAAAATCTTAAATTGTGTTCTGAAGGCGAACAAAGCTTTTACGGGTTTGGAACGACATGGGGGTAAGTGATTAATGAGAAAATTTTCATGTTGCGGTGGAGTATCCCTTTAACATGACACCTTTTTATCAAATGGCTAAATTTATGAGATGGTAGACAGCCTCTGATACATAAGAATGAAGAAGATTTTCTATAAATAATACCAAAACTAAACAGGACTTGATTTTGTGCATCAGGAATTGATTGGATTGTAAAAAGTGGGTGTTACAAACTAAATGAAGGCAGATTTCAGTGCAATGTTGCAAGATGCTGTTGTGAGGCAAGGGGATGTTCATGTTTTTGATAAAAAATTACAAGGATGCATGAATTAAAAAAATAAATAAGTAAATAATGAAGTGCATTAATAAATCAATAGAAAGGCAAGTTTATTTACGTACATAGCACTTTTCACAATGGTAATTCAAAGTGCTTTACATAAGAAGTATTTAAAATAATCATAAAATAATCAAACAGACACATAAGAATATAAAAATGCTGTAACAACAAAATTATTTTAACAATTAAAAATTAATTTAAAAATAAAAAATTGTTTAAAAATGTATTAAATACTGCAGTTTCTATGTATTAAATACTGCAACATTCCATAAAAATAAAATAATTTTCCTTGTATAATAAAATAAACATGTTGAGTGTGAATTGTGAACCAACAATACACAAATATTTCTGAAGTTATACTCTGACTTTCTAATGAAATCACTTAGTTACATGGATTATGAATTACATCAAACACAACATTACATAAGTCAGTAACATCTTTTTCTCATCAGGATTTTGTGGGACTTTTTCTAACTTTTGCACACCAAAATGATTGGCTTTGATTCTGTTTTTTCTCAAACATGGTGGTAATATTTGAACAACGAACACAGATTGGTGCAGGATTCAGTTTGAAACAATTTTCACTCAAAAAACTGCTAGTTAATTTGAAATAATTGCAAAGAAACAGCAAGCAAAACATTAAAATAAAATGAAATTTTGAAGTAGAACGACCCCAATCAAATGCACTCCGATAATCTTTATTGCAACAAGTAAAAAATAACTTTTTACTGCATGCTGCTAAATTCTCGACTTGCATTCAGTAGCCAAAGAGTGTGTGTGTTTTTAGTGGCCTGGATGCTGGAGAGAGAAGAATGGTAATCTAATGCTGCTAGTTCACACAGATCTGTCACTGTTTTCTCCGGTGGTCCGCAGGGTAATTCTCTAGAGATCAGCAGTGCTGCCCTTGTCCCGCTGCAGTGTGAGCGCGTCCGCACACTGAATTTAATGTCCTGTGAAATAAAGGCCTTGCTATCCATCGTGAATTCTGTCAAGGACCAACAAACCTTTCATTACAATAACTTGTGTTCAGACTCTCCGGTGACCTTGCATGCCCTTGCCGTGTATTCTGGCCGCCGTCTAATTGAGCGTTCGACCCGGTGAGCTTCATTTTCTGTGGCGTTATTGACTACAGAAGAAGCGTACTGTATGTAGTTATCTCAGCACGGCTGAACCGGGCCCCATGAGAGAGAGACGGTGCATTCACAGGATCACGCTCTGCATTGCATCTGAACTGCATAAACTTCATCTGGAGCCTTTGACACTTTATAGAGACATTAGTATCAGTGATACTCACCTTCACTCATAAAAAATATGCCATTAAACAAAATTTTTAAATATTCTGTCTTTATGTTGTTTGCACATTGAATGTGAAATTATTGCAGTATGAAAGTATTTGTAAAAACTTAAATTTTAGGTTAATCAATAGATAGATAGATAGATAGATAGATAGATAGATAGATAGATAGATAGATAGATAGATAGAGCGTGACTAGTAAAACCCACTTGCTGTATCTAAGGAGCTAAATAAACCAGCAGCAGAGAATTTAACAATTACATCCTCTGCGGTGGGAAGAATGAATTTTACCCTCTTCACTGCCTTATTCGTCACGGATGAGGGCATCTCCACAGGACCTGATTACCGACACCATGGCTTGTTACTTCATCAAGGGTGTCTTCTTGCTCCATACACTTGAGTTCAGCTTTCACCTGGGTTAGCGGAGGGAGGGGTGCTTGATGCGCTGCATCCACGGCATAGAGCTCAATCTCTCTTTTAAGAGGATTTTCACTGGATCAGTTTTCAACTTTCCACCCTGCTGAGATGCATCTTTTGATTCATTTTAACTAGTCCCATCTCTGTAGCTCATGCCGGACTCAGGAGACTGCTTTCCTTTAGAGTGCATCGCAGTGTAGTGCTACTCGAGATCAGACTCTGTCTCAAGTCCATCTCTAGTTCTAGTCCAAGACCATATTTCCATGAATTCTGGAGCATTTGGATATGACATTGATGCTCAGATACATATTGTGGTCTGTGCTGACTCACATGATTGGATGTGTTTGTGTTTCTGGGGCAAAATTAAGCTTCTTTATTGTCATCCGTAGTTTTATGAACAACTTTTATTGAAATAGTTTACTAAAAAAGGAACATTTGCTAAAAATGTCCTCAACCTCATGCCATTCACGATGTAGATGAGTTTGTTTCTTCATCAGATTTGGAGAAATGCAGCATTGCATCAGTGTCTCATCAATGGATGCTCTGCAGTGAATGGGTGCCGTCAGAATGAGAGTCCAAACAGCTGATAAAAACATCACAATAATCCACAAGTAATCCACAGCACTCCAGTCCATCAGTTAACGTCTGGAGAAGACAAAGGGTGAGGGTTTGAGAACATTCATCAAGACATTTTCGATTTCAAACCATTGCTTCTGGTTAAACAATGAGCCCTCTTTCCATAATAACGGTTCTTTGGAGATCAAGCACCGCTTACAAACCAAAACAGTTCAAAACAAATATGTGGGTAGACTTTAATGTCTGAGAAACTATGGATTCGTATTTTGATCAGAAGCAATGGCTTGAAGTTAAAAACTTCAAAATTATGTATTTGTTTGTTACAAACACACAGCTTTTGTCTTCTTCAGATGTTAACTGGTGGACTGGAGTGCTGTGGATTACTTGTGGATTATTGTGATGTTTTTAATCAGCTGTTTGGACTCTCATTCTGACAGCACCCTTTACTGCAGAGCATCCATTGCTGACACACTGATGCAGTGCTACATTTCTCCAAACCTGATGAAGAAACAAACTCACCTACATTGTGGCCTGAGGTTGAGGACATTTTCATTTTTGGGTGGAGGATCCCTTTAACATCCATAGAACCTTTCCAATGCACAAAAGGTTTTTTATCATAAAAAGTCTGTTTAGATTTTATTTTTAAGTGTGAACAAAGCACAGTGTTACACTGTTGCAAACCAGACTTCACTCACCACAGAGGAAAGCATATTTACACTGCCTGTGAATCTTTCAGATCCTCTTCTGGTCTAAGTCTTGACTTGGACTCGACCCTCTACTAATCTCAGTCTTGACTCAGACTCAACCTATTCAGGTCTTGGCCTGGACTCGGACCCGAATGATCTGGTCTCGGCTTCAACACTGGCACATTCACAACCTCCTGCGCCGCTGTGTGAAGCCTCAGCTGGAGCTGCTCTTTCTTCAGTGACGGCAGTGCGAATCTCTCCTCAATTATCACACATGCATCAGCTCCTGTATCAAACTGAAAGTGCTCTCTGACCTATTTCCAGTCATGCGGTCAGTCCAGTGCACTACTGTACCCTCGTTTCCTTGTTAGCCGCAACTCGAGAACTTTTCCTGTGATTTCTCTCACTTTCGATGCTGTTGGATGTTTTTTTTTTTTTTTTTTTTTTTTTTGCAGGGAATCTTTTGGATTGCTGGTGTCCCGCACATGTACTAATATGCAATGGGTTTGCATTGTTCCTCCTCCGTCTCTGTGGGTGACTTGTAGGATGAGCTCACTTGGCATTTCACGAGTTTGCAAAGTAGCATGGGTGGCCTATTTCCTGTGAATACATCTCCACTAATGTCAAGCACTCATTTGAAAGTTTTTTGACTCTTTTTCTGACCTCTGAATGGTAGTGGATGTGCTCATCTGTTTGGTCACCAAGTTTAAAATTTGCAATTCGCGAAGCGAGGAAACACACACCTCTACTTTTCACCCAGAGAGAAACATCCTGCTCATGTATCTGAATACGTTTCGATAAGCTCCTCAACCTTGGCCAGTACAACACTTCCTATCCACCTTTTTCCTACACCAGGTTCGCTCTATGAACGCAATAATAAGCATTTTCAAAAACTGGGAACAATGTGGTGACATTTTTCTCACCCTTCAACCATTGATCATTAAAAGGAAATTTAAAAGTGTGAAAGCATTAACAAATCACTTTCAACGTACCATGAATAACTCTTAATGTCCTTCTATATGTAGCAATATTTTGGAGGTGTTAAATATCATTATAATAATTTATGTCTATATTTCATAACAATTAGATTTCACAGCATCCGTTTGAAAACAAACCTGGAAAGAGACGTGAGGATTTAGGGAGAAAAATGAAAGATTCTTAGTTCCTTCAACGGAATTATTCACTGTTTATATCGTAAATTAAATCGATTTGAAAATATTTGTTGCACCCAAACTGGAAGTGCCTCCCATAATTTAAAACACAGTAGGCTCGTTAAGAAGAAGGTGGATAGAGAAGACAAGAACTAGCTTGTACAGCGTCATCATATATTTGTTTTGTCGCCGTTTTGAAACCATATAAACTCATTGTATCCATTCTGGCCAATAAATGCTTCTGATCTTTAACAAAAATGGCACCTTGTGCAACTGAAGTTTGCTGACTAGTACACCAGGCAGGGACTCTCAACACCACTAATATGTCTGACAAGGTTCCAGCCAGAAATCCCAGCAGTTAATATGCAGTATTTCATCAGGAAGTGCTTTTATTAGTGAGTTGACAGATACACAGGACTTATCTTCCATTGTGAATGTAGTTCAGTGTCTATTATTATTATGGATGAGTCACCTCAGCTCAGAATAAAAGAGAGTCTCTCACACACCCCTCACAAATGAAGACTGACGTGAAAGCTCTTAAACCCTCCATCTCGCTCTCAGGTGTGTGCATGAGACAGAGTTTATTGCCCCTCCTCCGCGATAGGGAGCATGAAAGAAGAAGGTAATTATGGGTAAGTGCAGGATCATTTTCACCAGCAGCAGGAAAGGGATTAACCAGCGGCACACCTTCAGACGAATCGCTACATTACCCCCATTCCTCTATCACCTCAGTGTCATTTTCAAATGAGCTTTTTGAGAAGATGAGGAAGAGAAGATGAGTGTGGCTGGAGTGGAAAAGAAGTGAACTTTGTTTAGAGTTTTTCATTACTCTGTGAAGGACCTTTACAGGGGTCATGAACTGAGAAATCAAAATTCCCTTGTTCTTTTGACATATAAGAGGACATTGTACTATAAAAACATCCTGTAAGTTTCAGAACTCAAAACTTTGTCATTAAGTCTAAAAACAGCTTTTATTGAAGCCAATCTGCCAAAACGACAGCTTGTGGAATGCTCTACTCCAGGGGTCGGCAACCTTTTCGGCATGACGTGCCATTTTTCATTTTTCTGGTTAACCACTGTGCTATATTAATGCACTGCTTTAATTGATGCGCACGCGTACACACACACCACTTGCATACAGAGATCTGAGATCGCGCTGTGCAAAAACTAACATTCATAAACTTGTTGTCAGCGCTGCCACGTGACTTTTATTAATCAATTCTGAATCACATTATATTTCTCAGCAAGGAGGGGGCTAAAAACTCTGTTTTTAAGTAAGCCTAACTAAACTCAGCTTCATTATTTGTAGAGAGAAACACAGACGCAGACCATATACACACATATCTCCGCATCTGTAGTCTAGAGCAAGTTGATTCTCACACTTCAATAGTATTTATAGCTCCTAACAGACTGTGTGACTATGATAGGTTATTACCTCAAAATGTACGTCAGTATGCAGTTTTACCTATTGCTCGCGTGCCAGCGATTATCCCTCTGCGTGCCACTATTGTAGGTTGCGGACCCCTGCTCTGCTCTATGATGTAATAGTGTGGATAAGCACCGCCTCCACAGAAGATCAATGCCTGATTCTACATCACTGCCTGCTTAGCCCCACCCATCGATTCTACATCACTGCCTGTTTTGCCACGCCCACTGATTCTACATCATTGCCTGTTTAGCCCCACCCACTAATTCTACATCATTGCCTGGTTAGCCCAGCCCACCGATTCTACATCACTGCCTGTTTAGCCCCACCCACTGATTCTATAATGCTGCCTGTTTAGCCCCACCCACTGATTCTACATTGCCGCTCTTTTAGCCCCGCCCACTAATTCTACATCAATTATTATTTAGCCCCACCCCCTGATTCGCACATGTATTGTGAATAAGGAGAGAGGCAAAAGCAGGTCAATGCAGAAATGAAATGATAAAGATGCTCTGAAGACAACAACAGTCTTTGCATTGCCTTCCTTCTGATCCCAGTGTTAGGAAAAAGTAGACAAAAGTTATTTGTAATGAAGTCCCAGTCCGCGTCAGAACTTGCGTCGTAACTTGGTCCTTTGTTCTCTTCATTTTACCAAAGATGATTAGTACTACGCATATGTATTGTTGGCTATGTAGGGAGCTCCAAATCAGTCATGTATCTTTAGTTTCAGTTACAGTGATTCCTTATAAGGCGGTACTGCGGTCCACTAGGTTTATGAAACCAAGCCAGTGCGTCTCTCTCTGTTTCCATTTAAACAGTTTGGTTGGCAGTCTATTGTCTGATGTCTGAATAAATTAAATTTTTACAGTCAGGTGTTTTGGCACAATAATTTATGTTTAATGGCTAAAATATTTTATGGTGGCCTCTATTAGCAGCTGTGCCCTAATGTGTTCATTTAATACAGCTTAATTTAAAAACATTTTAACGTTTTAACAAGCAGAGGTTTGCATTTTATTGGAAAATAGGCTGTCAGTGGTTTTGAATTAGTGATCCTATAAAGAGTGTATTAATGTAACAATGGCCACACAAACACATAAGCAGATCTGTCTATATATCTATCATCTGTCTGTCTGTATTTTTGCGTATTGTGCATCTGTCTGTCTGTCTGTCTATGCATCTATGCATTGTACATCTTTCTGTCTATGTACGTATCTTACACTTATCTGTCTGTCTATGTATCTTGTTATTGTATGTCCCTCTCTGTTCTTCTGTCTACACATTGCACTGCAGACAAGAAGGAGCACCAGTTTGTTCATTTCCTGAGAGGGTTCCTCCAGCGTTTTCACAGTGATGTGCTGAACAGATTCAGGGAGTTTGAATACAGTAATAACGAACAGCAATAATCATGATGTCACTGTCTTATTAGCTGCTTCTGCACAATGATATACTGTACAGGAGTGAATATGTTACTATGGGCACATTCAACATGGACACGGCTTTCAATAGAATCTGCAAGCATGCAAAAGAAGTGCAATGATTTACATATGAATTGCGAGTTTCAACAAATGTGAGTGTTTGTTTGAATTCATGTCATGTTTGTTTGTTGAGCGTTTTGATCTTTGTGTGTTTGTATGTTTTATGTGTTCATGTGCATTTAAATATATTTGTGGGCTGTGTGTTTGTATATGTGCGTGTTTATGAGTGTGTGTGCATGATGCATTTGTATTTCGGTGTGCATTTATGTTCATGTTAGCATGTTTTAATATGCACGTGTGTGTGTGGGTGTTATTTATTCATGTTTATCTCTCTGTGTTAGTATTTGCATGTTTGTGCATTGAATGCATGCTGTCTGTGTGTTTGAATGTGTGTTTATTGTGTTTTGTGCACCCCTGTGTAGAGTGGCATGCTTTTATCCTTGCAGGTTAGGACGAGGAATGATAAAGGAGAGGGGTGGACCAGCAATTTATGACACAGACGTGTGAGTGTCTGTGTGTGAGAAACACAGAGAGACAAAGAGGCTTTTGCGGTGCTGAGGAGCAACAGTGCCACCTAGCTTGAAGAGAGAGAGAGAGAGAGAGAGAGAGAGAGAGAGAGAGAGAGAGAGAGAGACTGTAGAGAGAGAGAGAGAGAGAGGATGGTACACACAGTAATTGCCAGGTTCTGTTGGGAATACGATATGAGTCTGCAGGATGTGGTTGTCATGCGTTCGGCACAGGGATGTGAAGAATACTATTACAAACTGAAAATGCATCAGTGCGAGTGTATTTGTAGCATTGGTAGCACTGTTCAGAGGCTGGTCTGACTGACAGGCAGCTGCTGTGGAAGAACTGGTTGTGTATTTTCTTCTCAGGGCATGTGTGGTAATGTGCTTGAGTGCAAGAATGTCCAAATGCACTTGCTGTTACTGTAAATAAAGGCTGTCTTGGTGCATTGTTATTGTAGTATTATTTGAGCACCATTATTATATTTAATAATATAATAATGGTCTGACTGACAGGCAGCTGCTGTGGAAGAACTGGTTGTGTATTTTCTTCTCAGGGCATGTGTGGTAATGTGCTTGAGTGCAAGAATGTCCAAATGCACTTGCTGTTACTGTAAATAAAGGCTGTCTTGGTGCATTGTTATTGTAGTATTATTTGAGCACCATTATTATATTTAATAATATTTTAAATGAGCTTTTAATTTTATATGTTCAGTGTTCATTTTAGTCTGTTTTATTTAGTTACATTTAAGTCATTTTTATTAGAATTTGGTATTGTTATGTTAGTAATTTTTATTTTAGTTTTTTAATATATATTTCTGTTTAGTTTTTTGTTATTTCAGTTTTATTAATTTTAGTAAGTAATAAATATTTCAAATATTTAAATATTTCAAGTTAGTTGCCAAAGCAACTTTTCTAATTTCTAAAAAAAACAATAAAATAAAAAATAATATTCATATTAAACATTCATTCAGCTTTCAATTACCTAAACATTTTTGCATAGTTATATATATATATATATATATATATATATATATATATATATATATATATATATATGTATTATGTTTTATTAGAACTTAAACATAGTATATTTAAGTTAGCTTTTTAATTGTTATTTTTGTTTTGGATATTGCAGGTTAAAACGAAAATTGTAAATGTCGCCTTTCCATATATATATTGCACATATTATATTTCAGCTTTATTTCAAAGACCAAAAAGCAATTTTTAATAGTTTTAATTAATATTTACAACATTGACATGTTGACATACTTAAATTATCAGTGTCATTTTCCACTAGAAGTTTATTAACATCATCAAGACAATTTTTAAATGTTGCCTTGAGATTGATTGATCGATTGATTGATTGATTGATTGATTGATTGATAGTTTGGATATTACATATGTTTTATTTCCCAGAATTCCATTACTTTTATTCCTCTTCCAGTTCAAATTCCAGTTCAGCATCCTGTGAAAAATGTTGCCAGATTTAATTCAAAATCCACCTCAAAATTTGAAAAGCAGCCAGTTCTTAAATTCTGTCTTTTGCCAAGCGCTGGTTTGTTCATCTGATCTCGTCTCTCCTTTGATGTTCTCCCAGCAATTACTTCAGTTTCCATTCAGAATCGCTGCTTTTCTCTCTCGTCTGATCTCTTTCACTGTAGTTTTCCCTCTTTTATTCTCATTTTATCTGGATTCAAGTGTGATCGGGACAATGTAGCCTAGGGGTGAACAATCTGGGCTGGCAACCAGAGGTTTAGAGGTTTGAGCCTCTCTATTGCTGATCCATGAGCCGCAGATCAAGGCGCTGAACCTCTGAAGCGTAATTAGTCAACTTTCATATGAGTGTCTGGCTGCACTGTTGCACACTACTCAGGCATTGTGATGCTTGAAGGTGCGATTCATCAAAGAATCAGAAGCCAGCAGAAGAGAGTCTGATCCTGTTCAGAGATTCAGTAAATACTTTGTGCAGCACATGACTCTTATGCTGATTAAAGCCCTGAATAATTCCTTCATTGGCTTTAAGTCAGTAAAAGCATCTCGTTGGCTTGTTTGTGTGGTTTTGTACACTTTGTTTAGTGGTTCAGTTTTCTGGTTCTTTATGTTTCAGTTTGAGTGGATGCTGATGTTTCCTCTGTTCTTCCTCTCTTTCATTCACTCTGTTTCTTCTCTCTCATTCGGTCTCTGGTGGTTCTCTGTTCAGCGTTCGCCACATGAACCTCGTTCTTCACTGTCAGATTCAGATGCACAGAGGTGCTGAAGCTGTGTGTGTGTGTGTGTGTGTGTGTGTGTGTGTGTGTGTGTGTGTGTCTGTGTGTGTGTGTGTGTGTCTGTGTGTGTGTGTTGCAGTGTTTTGATCTGGGTAAGTTTGAAGGCATCAGCACTGAGGCTGTGCTGGTTGAGCAGTCTTTGAAGCTCCTGAATCAGGACTGCTTCTGGCCGGGTCTGGTCTTCACAGATCTGGACCCCGCTGACCTGCAGACCCCGCCACACATAAGAAACAAGATCTGCATGGACATCGAGGAGACTGAGAGGACGGACAAGATCAAGGAGAGGTCAGAACCAAACACACAGGATCACAACATCAACACATGAGAGTGAAGATGCCTCATATACTACATGCCAGAGCGTGTGCAACAACAACATATATATATATATATATATATATATATATATATATATATTTATATATATATATATATATATATATATATATATATATATATATATATAAAGAAAGATCCTGCTTTAATATTAATATAAAATATGTTATAAATAAAAGCAAATTAATAAAAATGTGTGCATAGATGAATCATTCACAATAATGAAGTGAAATTTAAAGAAATAAATAATGAATTTAATAATAAATTTTGTAAAAGTGAAATTTTGTAAAATAATTTTGCATTTGTATTTTGCATTATTTTATTTATTTATTTATTTATTTATTTGTTTGGTATGTTTAAAGGTTATATAGGTCTTGTTCTTTTGCACTCAACATAATACTTGCATTACACTTTTCTCACTTTTCCAAAAAAATAAATAAATAAATAAACAAAAAATGACAAATTCACATAACAAAATTACTCAGATGTGTTTTAGGTGTTGTTATTAACTAAAACTATAAAGAATGTTGTTTTTTTTTAAATAAAATGAAAAACTTTAACGTCAATGAAAATCAGAAGTGTTGCTTGACAACTTACTGAAATAAAATAAGTTTATGTCGAATTACTAAAAGTTACTAAAACAAAGCTAAATAGAAATATATTTTAAAAACTGATAATGACATGCACAGATTACTAAAAAAAATTCAAGTGTTGTTACTGTTAACTAAAGTATTTATTTTTAACTTTTCCTTAATCAAATAAAGCTGAGATAAAATTATAAAGTTAAACTTTAAAACTTGAACCAAAATTAGAATTGTTGCCTTGGCAACTAACTGAAATATGTGACCCTAGACCACAAAACCAATAAATGAGATTTATACATTATCTGAAAACTGATCCATTGATGTGTGGTTTGTTAGAATAGAATAATAATTGAATAATATTTGGCTGAGATACAACTATTTAAAAATCTGAAATCTGAAGGTTTAAAGTTTAAAGTTTTCCAAATGAATTCTTAGCAATGTATATTACTAATCAAAAATTAAGTTTTCATATATTTACTGTAGGAAATTTACAAAATATCTTCATAGAACATGATCTTTACTAAATACCCTAATGATTTTTGGCATAAAAAAAAAAAATGATAATTTTGACCCATACATTGTATTGTTGGCTATTGCTACAAATATACCCCAGAGACTTAAGACTGCTTTTGTGCTCCAGGGACACATTTTATATAAGACTGCTTTTGTGCTCCAGGGACACATTTTATAAATAATGAACAACTTCAACAGCATAACAGTCATATCTGACCAAACATGGCAACTGCACTTAACACATTTACCAAAATTTAAACTAAAATTTAAACAAGTCCAGTGCAGCTGAACTATTATAACACACACACACACACACACACACACACACACACACACACACACACACACACACACACACACACACACACACAATGCTGTAGAAATGTGCTGAGGCTGCAGTGGTTTGTTGTTGATGTGTTTCAGGTCCTGGTCCCCATCGGCCCGTGATAACCCCTTTTAATGACCTGCGCTATGTGAGAGGAGGCTTCGTGTACCTGCGGGACGTGGTGGATCGAGGAATCATTACAGTGCAGACTGGAGTCAGTCAGCCGCTCTGCGTCCGCGCGCAGCAGATACCGTACCTGTTTTACATGGACAACGTGTAAGAGCCTGTGAAATATGCACGATTATATAAACACTGATGGGCTGTCTTCGTACTGAAGTGACGGTTTGATGTTGAGAGTGGGTTGCTGAAGCATGCAGAGAGGGCCGGGATGTTTTTCACTCGATCTTACTGCATAATCAACGGCTTGCTGCGGCTGTGATTCATGCCGAAAGTAAATGTCAGATTAATATTAGCTTTGATTGGTTCTCTAGCTCTCTGTCGGCCTGAGAAATCCATGAGCATGTCTGCGGGGGCTCGTGAGCATTTGTTTATGGGTGCTGATGTGGACGTCAGAAGCACTGCTGTGTTGTGTTTTAATGTGTTTATTGATTTGAGGAAAGAGTGGCATGTTTTATAGATTTGAATGAGAGGCTTTTGACATGAAACTGAGATGTCAGGCCCAAACTCCAGCCGGGTGATGTTCTTTATTAGACGAGGTGTTTGTGCTGCACTGAGTCTCAATCTGATGAAAGTTTTGTGATGATGTGAGCGTGCAGCCTTGTCGTTGCTGTCTGTGTTGTGCGTAATAAGTCACTGTGGGAGACACATAATAATAATATCATAGCCTATGCATTAAGAGAGAGGTCTTCATTTTTCAGGCCACAGTTACATATTGAATAAAATTAAATGATGCATCTTTCAAAATAGCAAGTTCAATATTTATAATTAGTTAGTAGAGATCGAATGATGATTAGGGACTTCCTGTTAAAGACCCTTGCTTTACAGAAATGGTAGGACTGTCAAAGATCACATAGAGGGAACAAAAGAAGAGTGATTCTTATAAAAGATCAAAATGATCTATAAAATAATAGTATGCACTAGTATTGTATGGTAAAATACATTACTTTTATTCACCAAGGATGCATTAAATTTGTCAAAAGTTGCAGTAAAAAAAAAGTAAATGCTGTTGATTTATAAATGATTTATAATGTTACAGAAGATTTTGATTTCAAATGCTGTTCTTTTGAAATTTCTATTCATCTGTGAATCCTGAAAAATAAAAAGTATCACGGTGTGCACAAAAATAGTGGGCTGCACAACTGTTCTCAACATTGATAATAATCAGAAATGTTCCTTGAGCAGCAAATCAGCATATTAGAATGATTTCTGAAGATCATGTGGAGTAATGATGCTGAAAATTCAGCTTTGGTCACAGAAATAAATTTTTAACATATATTCACATAGAAAACAGCTATTAAAATTGTAGTAATATTTCACATTTTTACATTTTTCCCCCTATATTTTTTATGTTTTATTTATTTATTTTTATTTTTTTGATAAAATGACTGTAGCCTTGGTGAGCATAATGACTTTGAAAAAATTAAAAATCTTACAAACCCCAAACTTATGAATGCTAGTGTATATTCATTGCTTTGTATCAGTTCAGTTTTTTTTTTTTTTATACATGTAACATATAATGTATGTGTGTGTGGGTGGGTGGGTGTTTTTGTGACATATCAGGACACAACTTTGTATAATGACATGGGTATGACACAGGTATTACAAGGAGAGGGTGACTTATGAGGACATAACCCAAGCCCCCATTTTTCAAAACGCTTATAAACCATGCAGAATGAGTTTCCTGTAAGGGGTAGGGTTAGGTGTAGGGTTGGTGTAGGGCAATAGCACATACAGTTTGTAAAGTATAAAAAACCATTATGCCTATGGAATGTCCCCCACAATTCACACAAAAACAAACATGTGTGTGTGTGTGTGTGTGTGTGTGTGTGTTGTGTGTGTGTGTGTGTGTGTGTGTGTGTGTTGTGTGTGTGTGTGTGTGTGTGTGTGTGTGTGTGTGTGTGTGTGTGTGTGTTTGTTGTGTGTTTGTGTGTGTGTGTGTGTGTGTGTGTGTGTGTGTGTGTGTGTGTGTGTGTGTGTGTGTGTGTGTGTGTGTGTGTGTGAATTTGTATCTGAATGTAAGGGGCAGAAGAGTTTCATGTTGTAAATGCCTCAGTAAGTCCTCCAGATGATTCTGGAATGACTGGATAAAAACAGCTTATTTACTGCCACAAATCCATATTACATTTTCCATTAGTTCTAAATGATATATAAGAAAAGCAGAACAGAAAGCAGAGTGCTCTTTGTTAAAAGTTAATCACTGTGGCTCAAGGATTAATAGTATCAAGAGAAAGCAATCCGTTAACATTTCCATCCATCTCAATGGCAGTCGATTGGCTGACGCATAAACCATTAAAATTTGCAACTTACTTGCCATGTTTAATGCAGAAAATGTAATTTGACAATTTGAAGACCAAAACTGTTAAGGGATAATTGATGCATGAATGAACAATCTTTCTTTATATACTCATGGCGTTCTAGACCTGTATAGCTTTCTTTCTTTCTTCGAAACACAGAAGATGATCGTTTAAATTAAAATGTTTTGGTGTTTTCATCAATTTCTATTATTTGTATGAAAATAAAACTTAGACTCAGAACTAGTCTGTAAGATGAGGATTCAGTGTTAAATTGTTTGCAAACGCTAAAACAACACAAATGCAATATTTAAACAACATTATTCATTCTTAGTGTTCTCTATCCTCAAATCGGCTACAGAATGCGCTCGTTGCTCTTGTTTATAATCTGAAGTGTGTTTATGCATATTTAGTGGTTTAGATCAGGACTGACAGCTGTGTGAATGAAACAGGGAGTTTTGAGTGAGAGGTGATGGTGAATTAATGTGTTTTAATGAGTTTGTTATCATCATCCCTCGGCTGTTTCTGGTGTCAGCTCTAATTGTATTGTGGCATCTCTCCCTGACTGTATTTATGAAAGGTAAGCAGAACTGATATGAGAAATCTATAGCTTGTCATATTTTGAGGGCACATGATATATTTGAGCTGCTAGCTAATTGAGCGCAGACAGCACTTTGTTTCCGGAACCTTCTGCTCCATTATTGACATGACATTTTCCTGGCCTTATGAGAGTACTTTAATGCTGGCCTACTGTATTATCAAAGCGGCATCGGATGATGAATCATACTGACGCTGAGCTGTGTGTGGCGTAAAGATCATCCAGCACAGCCGGATTCATTCACAACAATATCAGACGCATGTTTACAATCTGACTGGACAGTATAATTACCATAGTATTTCTTTATTAATTTGTTTAATTTTTATGATTTCATATATATATATATATATAGATATATATATATATATATATATATATATATATATATATATATATATATATTATATATATATATATATATATAGAAATAATAGAAATATTATTAATATCAGTCATTATTATTATTATTATTATTATTATTCAGTATAGTCATATTGAATGGGTTTCAGTTGTTTTTATTTGTGTTTGGTATTTGTATTTGGTATAAGTTTCAATAAGTTTGATGAGTTGAATCCCTGAGGAAGAAATTAAACTGAACAATAAACAAATTACAAACACAAAATCATGCAACATAATCACAAAGCATTTTCGAGAACATACAGATCAATTTTTTTTTTAGGTCAACATGAAATCAGAACGTTAATCTGACCATACAGATTTGATTGACAGCTCAATTCAGCCTGAAATTATTTAAATTCAACAGAAATGCTAATGCTATGTTTTTCATACTGGTTTGTTTGCACCCTTTTGAATGTAAACTATGAGAAGTGACAAAGCCAAGCTACAATGCAATTAAAGTCATTAAGAAAAATAGTGAGAGGAGCTCAAATGAAATTTTAAAAGGCACAATAACGCATTTAGCAGAGAGGAAAGGAAGGTGCTTGTGTTGAGAGGTTGCACATTCATAAAGTCGAAGTGCTTTGTGGTTTTGATGCTCGTGATCACAGTGGAAATAATTACAGGGAAACGATTACTCCAAAATTGAAGCAGATCAAGCAGAAACGGGTTGATCTTTGATTCTTCTAAATTGGGTTATTATGCTAATTTGTTATGCACGGTATCAAATTGTTGATGATTCAGAGCCGACCTCCTCCGTATCTCTCGCTGCCTCCCTCCATCATTTTTTTTATTAATTTTTTTTTTGGAGCTTTGTTATTGTGGTTTCCAGAGTATTTTGTGTTCATTTTCATGGAGATAAAGTGTTTGTTCCCTCGCTTTGAGGATTAGCCTGTTTCACAGAGCTTTCACGTTGGCTGTCACAGGCTAAACTTATTTCCAATGAGTTGCAATAGCGGCCAAGATATGCATTCTGTTTCTTTTAAAATATTAATATGAATTAAATATTGTGTGAATGTCTGAACTTGTTTTAAAGCAGCTTCACACATCTGACAGCACTCTCGCTATGAGGAAGTTCCAGCAACATCCGCACAGCTTCAGACTGCCACAGGCGCTTTGGGTCTCTTTCTAAACTAAACTGCTCAGTCACGTCGTTCCCCGTGTCAGTTCATTTAGTTCGTTCTTTCTGTCTGTTCGCTCCAGCTCTCAAACTGAGAACTACAGTGTGTAGTGCTCGAAAAATCATCTTTTGTCAGCTCGTTCGCTTCGTCTTTTCATTTTGTTCGTTCTTTCTGTAGTGCTGGGAAATTCATCTTTTGTCAGCTCACTTCCTTCTGTAAGAGACATTTTCTGTGTTGTCTGTAGCATCTTTCTAACACAATATTTCATCTAGAACACGTTTCACAAAGTTTTAACATGCTGTTATCTTGTATTTTAGCATCATTGTTCATGAAAACTGTTGTTCATTGTAGACACATTGTTATGAATAAAATCCATATATCTAGCACATTATTACATGATTTATGTTTGGCTAACTTATTTACCATGTTTAATACATTAAACATTTTAGTATGTTTAGTAATTAGCATATAGCATGTTTAACGTGTTTGTTGCTAATTCTAGTTATGTTTTAACACAATGGTCATTAAGCATTTTTAGCATGTTACGATTTAACACACGTTTTTAGCCTTTTGATAGCATTTCCTAAGCTTGTTCTATCTATCTATCTATCTTTTTTTTTTTTTTTTTTTTTTTTTTTTTTTTTTTTTTTTATCTATCACTTTCTCATTGCACATGCACACTTCATCATTATAAAATAATTATTTATTGCACATTATCTTTTTGAACTTGGCTGCTCTGATACTGTGAAATTGGAGTAAATGTAAACCGTGTACATGTTTATCTGGGAAATAACGGTGAGCATTGTTTGGTTTCATTCTAATGGGAATACACCATATTTTAGTCATTTTAATACCAGCTTCGGTATAATGAATTTGCATTGGGTTAAATTTCATGGTTCTCGGAAACCATCTGTGCATCTGTGCTGGGAATAAGTGTGACCCAAACAGTTTTGACCAGATGCAAATTAATTTTTATGTATATTATATAATGGAAAACACAATAAGGAAGGAAATAAGATGTGTGGTATTGTTATGTTATAGAAACAGTGATGTGATGAAGGTTTATTTTTCATTTGTTTGTTTATTTTTTTTTTGTTGTGGGTCAGGTAAATGCTTCTCTAAGCTCAGGAAGAGGAAAATGACAGCTGGCCTGTTACAGACCCATTATAGGGGTCCTTATAATCAGCAGTGTGATTATTCAGCTTTCTCAGCTTGTTACTTTCTGAAACGCTTTCATCGTCTCTTCGTTTCCATGGTGAAAATGGATAGAATGTGCAGAAAATCATCAGATTAGTGCCCAATTTAAAAATTTAGCTGCATGGTGTAAATTGATGGGGGACTTTGTTAATTGCATTACTGGGCATTTATTAAACACTTTTGCTAAATGCATTACTGTGTGCCTCCCTATTTAGATGCACTGATCATTTTTACATAGTTATATTGGTTAAAAGCCACAGTAGATGAGCTGATATAGGTATGTTTTGTCCATCATTTCAGGACCAGGCATAGATTTACCAGTAGGGTAGCTTGGGAAGGATTTTATCTCTGACTTAAATTGTCACAAAAATCCTGATTGGATTCAGTCATTGCTGCTAAATTGTACATGGTCAAAGTAATAGCAGTTATAATTTACATTGAAATGTTACAGATGAAGCACATTTACTGTATGTCAGTGAGTACTACATTATACAACAGTGTTGCACATTTGGGAAAAAAATTATTTGGATTGTGGTAACTTAAACTAATCAAACTACAAAACAAAATGATAATTAAAAGTGAAATTTCTGAAACTCTGTTGGGGGCCCCAAACTTTAACAGGCATATTGAAAATAGCAAGGCTATAACAAATAAATGAAATGGCCTGTGTGCTTTATATTGAATATGGTGTTACAGTTGTGTCCAGCGAGTCATTCAAATTAAACTCTTTTAAGATCACATTTGTGATAATTGGAAGCCAAGTGACCATGCAAGATTTGTTATTTGATGTATCTTGAAGACACAATTTGGATGGAGAAAGGAAAGATTATTCCGGTCGCTGAGGTACAGCGACAATGAAAATTCAGGAAAGTGATCTTATGCCTCTTTGTTTTTGTACCATGAGGCCCCTCTCACTTACTGACAGCAGACTTCTGGAGAGAGCATAAACTTATAAACATGAGTGTAAGACAGTGTTGACATGTATACTAGGCAAGTCAAGATCTGTGCACCTGCTGTGGGGCTGTCAGGATGAAACAAGGAGTTGGAATGGTAAAAAAAAATCCATGTGCCAGAATGATTGTCTCCAGCAATGTTGTGTAAATTTAGAAAAGAGGCGGGCCACGCACCGAACCCTGTGGAACCCCAGAGGTTGGTTGATGTGGCTGTGACTCTCTTTCCTCCAAAGATACCCTGAAAGATCTACCAGTGACGTAGATCTCAAGCCAGTGGGGTGAAGTTCCCCTGATGCCCAATGGACTGGATAATCTAGTGATTTACTGTATTATAGGCAGCAGACAGTTCCAGTGAAATTAGGACAGATTATCTGGAGGCATCTCTTACCAACACAGGGCTTTAGTGACAGATAGCATATTTTCTGTGGTGTCTATGTTAAATGATTTATAGAAAACCTGTTGTTTTGTGAAGAACTCTGCTTGGTTGGATGGTCTGTGCGTTTGTGTGTGTATATATGTGTGTGTGTGTGGATGGGTGTGTAATAACTCTTTGAATGAAGTAAGCAAGTTTTCATGCTTGTTTGTTTGTGCATGTGTAGGTTTATGCAATCTCTTACACGATCCCTGCCTCTATATATGACTTTAGCATGGATTTTCTCAGTTGCGTTGATAGTCAAGGGTGTGGTTCAGGAGAAGGCTTATATTCTAAGATAGTCTTAACTTGTTTTTAATAGACAATGATTATCTTTTAGTTGCTCAAGCTGGTAAAGCTGGATGCTGCTGCAGCTAGACCAACATGATGAACATAAATAGGAAGAAGACAATCTGTTTACTATCACTGGCCTCAGAGTAATCTAAAAGGTTTTAAAATAAGACGAGCTACAAGCAACTAAATAAAATCAAGATGATTTAATTCACCCACAAACCTCTGGAATTCTACAATTTAATATGTTTTGTTGAATTAATGGTTTATTACACTTAATTTCATCATGTTTTCTTGGGACGTGGAGTCCAAAAAAGTTTGGGAACTGCTGTTATTTATACTTTGACAGTTGTTCATTGAACTTGTGTTTAAATATAGCAACAACCAGAGGCATAATCAATAAACTGTAATAACCAAATGCAGACTGATTATTGTTGTTAGTGTAATGTATTGATTGGACGAAGTTCATCAGTCTTGATCAGTAGGAATGTAAACATGAAGGCCGTGAAGCCTAATGTACTCTGTAAAAACTCACTGGTTTTATATATACAGAGTGTATATAAAAACACTGTACATATAAAAACTCTGTAAAAACCTTATAATAAAGAGCTATTTCTACATTATTTAAAGGGTTAGTTCAGCCAAAAATGAAAATGATGTCATTAATGACTCACCCTCATGTCGTTCCAAACCCGTAAGACCTCCGTTCATCTTCGGAAACACAGTTTAAGATATTTTAGATTTAGTCCTGAGAGCTTTCAGTCCCTCCATTGAAAATGTTATACGGTATACTGTCCACGTCCAGAAAGGTAAATAAAATCATCATCAAAGTAGTCCGTGTGACAAAAAGAAGGGTCCGTTAGAATGTTATTGAAGCATTGAATACATATTTTTGGCTCCAAAAATAACAGAAAATTACGACTTTATTCAGCATTTTCTTCTCGTCCGGGTCTGTTGTGTTGCGCGTTCACAACACTGCAGTACGCCGCTGACATACGACGCTGCTGACGTGTTTTCTTTGTTATCGGGCGCACCAGAGAACACGTCAGCAGCGTCGTACATCAACAGTCACAGCAGTCGCGTTCACAACAGGCCCGGAAGAGAAGAAAATGATGAATTCAGACTCTTCCGGGTCTGAAAACAGAAAACAGACTCTTCCGGGCCTGTTGTGAACGCGACTGCTGTGACTGTTGATGTACGACGCTGCTGACGTGTTCTCTGGTGCGCCCGGCAGAGAAGAAAATGCTGAATAAAGTCATAATTTTTGTTATTTTTGGAGCAAAATGTATTTTCAATGCTTCAGTAAATTCTAACGGACCCTCTGATGTCACATGGAATACTTTGATGATGTTTTTATTAACTTTCTGGACCGTGGACAGTATACCGTACATACATTTTCAATGGAGGGTCAGAAAGCTCTCGGACTAAATCTAAAATATCTTAAACTGTGTCCCGAAGATGAACGGAGGTCTTACGGGTTTGGAACGACATGAGGGTGAGTCATTAATGACATCATTTTCATTTTTGGCTGAACTAACCCTTTAACCCATGAAAATAGTTTTGCTGGTACAAATTAATGTACAGTATTTAGGCTGATTCAGTGATGCTAAACAATATGTTTGACTTGAATAAAAACGTTAACTTAGATGTAAAAGTTAATTTAGATGTAATTTTTTTTTTTTCAGTGTCAGTTTACTTGCAGTTATCAAAAGGTTATTTAAATCCAGAAATATTATTTTTTCAAACATTTAACAGCAAGTAGCATATGTAAGCAGTTTGATTTATAATGAGATACTTTTTCTAATAGGCCTATAACAAATATTTTTTTTGCGCATCCCAGACCGTGGGTCCAGCTAATATCCCAGCTTTCATTTGATGTCTCATTCAACATCCTTTTAACCAATTTGGTCTTCCTCCAATCCATAACTTTTTCATTGAAATAAACTAAGTGCAACCAAAAGTCAACTACTTACATTCACCAACACATAACAGTGAGGTAATGAAGCACTTTATCATGAAATTAATGATAGCAATCGTTTCATTTATTAATTAGCCAGTCGTCTTGAACAGAAGCACTGCTCTGGAGTGTCAACGCTGGTGTCGGATTAGATGGTACAGTGTTTGTGAATGAACGGTTTTGGTCTGGCAGCGTGACTCTGTGTGGGGCCAGCAGGTTCAAGAACATGACATATGAAACTATATTAGAGTGCACACATGATTTATTTAGCTCAACCCACCAGAGCCATGACGCCCACCACTTGTTCAATCACAGATCTGTCTTTAATCAGCTCTATCTCTCTATCACTGCTCTTGACAGATGTAATCTCTTCTCTCAAACGAGTGGATTTTAAATGTGTTGTTGTGCTTTGTAATTATCAGGTTGCATTATTAATGCATCCATGGAAACTCATGCAACGTTCATAAGAGGCCCCGAAAAGCTTTCACGCGGATACAGCTAAATGTTTTCACGCTCCGTCGACAAATCCATCATTTGTCTCAGCAACTGTTTGACAATAACAATGTTTACCCCATCATTTTTCTCTCCACTTCTTTGTCTCTTTCTCTCAGTATGGAAAGGTTCTGCGATACAGCGACCCGTCTGTGATCTTTGTCTTCCTCTCCGGCGAATCTGGCAGTCGCCTGTAGGGGCCTCATCTACTTCCTGCTCCACCTGCCTCATGTGCTTTGCTACGCCTGGAGGGACGTCCTGGCGTGAGACATTCAACACACCTCTGCAGCAGCCCGGAGGACTTGTGTCCTGATACATCTAATCATCAGATGTTGAAAGTACATCCGAATGTGTGCTTTATTGTGTTGAATGCCTGCTTGTAGTGTACTTTGAATCTTAAAAAGTGCATTCTTAAAAAATAATATAATGTTTATGAAATAAAAGGCCACTTAAGTGACTTAAAGAGAGACGTTTTCATGACTTAAGTACATAAAAAAAGAGAGAGACCTTTGTAGTAATGTCAAATTTGAAATACATTTAAATCATTGTTTTAATAATCTTTTGTCATGCTTTAAAGAAGTACACTTATTTTGATGTGTTGACATTTGACTAAAATTATCATTTTAACTGTAGTGGGTTATCCGGTGTTACAAGTAATATATTTTAAATGTACTAATATGCAGTTTCATCATTGCAAATGTTTAATTGCAAATATTTATATACACTTTAGCTGTATATCAAAGACAATGCAATTAAAATATGAAAGTACAATAAAATGAAATTAAATTTCATATAAAGATGTAAGTGGGTCAAAATTGCTCTAAAGTTGCATTAAATGTAAATTTAAACTATAAAGCATTTTCATGTAATTGCATTTACCATTCAATAAAGTGTCTGAAAACACTACATTCAGTTCACACTTATAAATATATGTATTTTAAAGTACATTATAAAAAAAATCCATGACGTACACATTTCCACAGAAATTAATAAATGCTTGTCAGTACATTCAGAAGTACTTTAACCATATTTCAAAGACAATGGAAGTAATTATGGAACTACGTATAAAGATGTACTTAAGTCCTACTTAAGTGGGTCAAAACCCTCTAAAGTTCAGCTAACTGCATATAATATTAAGTTAAATTATAATGTATTTTCATTTAATAGCAATTAAAAAATATGCTTATGTGTGTGTCTTTTTTGCCACCCCCCCCCCCCCCAAAAAAAAAAAAAAAAAAAAACTTAACAAGAAAGAGAGAAAATAAAAAAACAATAGCAAAGTATAAATAAATGTATACACAACAAAGCCCAAGATCTGCACAAGATCCTGAAACAAAAGAGAATAAAAATGTGTACTTCTTTCTTTAACAAGAATGTGCAGAGTTAGAAGTGAGGAGAGAAGAGAATGTGTTATTTGACCTGTGCGTTCATGTAATGCATGACTTACTCACACAGACTGAATGAAGCGCTCAGATTCAGATCTTCTCTAGAGGAGATCCTCCATTCATCTCCAGTGAGGATGTACATTAGTGTGAGAGAGAGAGCGATAGTGATGATCCGCACCTGAAGAGAAGAGCGCTGAATGGGCACTTTTGCCCTTTGAGAAAGAGAAAGACCAACTAGATGACTTACAGCCGCACTTCCGTCATTGTGACCAATCAGAGTGACCTTTATCTCACGCGAAGAGATTCGCTCTATTCAGCAGTGTCTTACTCTTATCTGAGTGTGTGTGTGTGTGTGTGTGTGTGTGTGTGTGTGTGTGTGTGTGTGTGTGTGTGTGTATGAGTGTGTGTGAGTGTCTTGGCATTCAGGCGCCACTGTCTAGTCCAGATGAATGAGCCTGCAGACCCATTAATGTGAGCCGTACCGTCCTGCCCACACACAAACACTGTTTACTTTGAAATCGTGGATTGCAGTAATGCCCTTGTTTTGATCTCATATTCATAAAATGTAAAATAAGAATGCACACAGGAGAGAAAAATTTACATTTATATTAATGGCATGGATCAGGCATGCATCTGACCTCTCTGTCTCCGTCCCAACAGAGTCTGTTGTCATGTGTGGCGTTCGGATACGGCTGTGAGAATTTCTCCCGTTATGAAGAGCAGGGCATCGGCATTCAGTGGAGCAACATCTGGGTCAGTCCGCAGGAGAACGTGACTCCGTCATCGTCTCTGTCTGCATGATGCTGTTCAACACACTCATTTACTGGATACTCACCAGGTACATCGAGAATGTCTGTCCGGGTACAGCTGTCTGAAAACACAGAAGCACCTTGAAAACATACAACAACATACATACAAAAGATTTTGAAAAAAAAAAACAGCAATATTATGAATAATGATTAATATTTCTATGTGATTATATTTTAATATGTAATGTATTCATATGATGCAAAGCTGAATTTTCAGCAGCATTACTCCAGTTTTCGTTGTCATTTCAGAAATATTGCGTATTATTATTATTTTATTTTATTTTATGATTTTATTTTTATTTGTTTATATTTTTTTTTTCAAGATTTTGTGTTAATAAAAATTCCAAAAGAACATAAAAAAAAATAACATGTATCACGGTTTACACAAACATATCGGGCAGCACAACTGTTTTCAACATTGATAATAATCAGAAATGTTTCCTGAGCAGCAAATCAGAATATTAGAATGATTTCTGAAGGATCATGTGACACTGAAGACTGGAGTAATGATGCTGAAAATTCAGCTGCGCATCACAGAAATACATTTTAACAGTTCTTCACATAGAAAACAGTTATTTTAAATTTTAATAATATTTCACAATCTTATTGTTTTTACTGTATTTTTTGACAAATTAATGCAGCAGAAGAGACTTCCTTTAAAAGCATTAACAAATATTGCCAACCCCTTACTTCTGAGCAGTAGTGTGTATTAGTAGAAATAGTCTGGCTCATTTTAAAGACTAGAAGTGAATTGCAGATGTTATCTAGTTCACACCAAGAGTGAAAAGAAATAGCAATCCAGCTCTTCACATCCGAGACACAAAATTCTGTGGTTTAATTCAAGATACCATCCATCTGATAACGTGACATACTGTAATGCAGTGTTAAAAGGAAAGTGTGATATAGGAGTATATTATAATATAATGACAATAATAAAGGAGTAAAGCTGCTGTAATAAAAAGGTGCTTCACAGATAACACTTATAACTTTTTTCCTGGTGTGAAAAGGTTTCAATTTTCAAGTCCTGATCATGAGAAATATTGAGTTCCATTATGAATTTGTGAATTCTGAGATCAGAAAATGGTATTAAAACTGAAGTTTTAATGTATAATTCAGACAAGTCAAGTGTATTTCTATAGCACTTTTCACATTATTTCAAAGCAGTTTTACATAAAACCATGATTAATGATCTTAATATTCCTAATATGCCTCACAGTTGCATTTAGTAGACTAGAGCTGGATGGTAATACAGTGACATTTTACGACGATACAAGTAATCAAACAGTTGAGATTTGTTATATAGTGTATATAGTTGACGTCAAAAGTTTACACCCCCCTTTCAGAATCTGCACAATGTTAATTATTTTACCAAAGTTAGAGGGATCATACAAAATTCATGTTATTTTTTTTTATCTAGTACTGACCTGAATAAGATATTTCACATAAAAGATGAATAGTCCACAAGAGAAATAATAGTTACATTTATTAAAAATAACCCCATTCAAAAGTTACATTTACTTCTGTAAAACTTTTACAGAAGGTTTACATGCTCACTGATGCTCCATGATTTTGAAGATCAGGTACTTTGTCTTCTGGGAAACATGCAACTACCTTCCGTAGCCTCTGAAGGGCAGTACTAAATGGGGGGGGGGGGGGGGGGGTGCATGGTTTTATCTTCTGGAGCATCAGTGAGTGTTTGAACCTTCTGTAATAGTTGCATTTAAGTCCCTCAGTTGTCCTCATTGTGAAAAGATGCATCTCAAAATCATACAGCCATTTTTGAAAAGGGTTCAAATACACAAAAATGCTTTTGTGGGAGCATTGTGGGAGCACAAAATCATTTGTGGGAGCTGAAGGATTTTTCTGAAGAACAGCAGGCAGTTTAACTGTTCAGGACAAAAAAAGAAAAAAATACGGGAACGGGAACGGGATCGGGATCGTTTTTAGAAATGCAACTATTATTTGCTCTTGTGGACTATGTAAACATCTTTTATGTGAAATATCTTATTTAGGTCTGTTCTAAATAAACAATAACATGCATTTTGTATGATCCCTCTTGTTTTGGTGAAATAATTAACATTTTGCAGATTCTGAAAGGGGGGTGTAAACTTTTGATCTCAACTGTGTCGCTTCACATGACTGAACTGTATGCATGCAGATAAAGCAGGAATTGCTTAAACACGTTCGTGTCTTTATTTAGGTCAGTATGGCATCCCAAAACCCTGGTATTTTCTCTTCACATCCTCGTACTGGTGTGGCACTCCAGTGGGATCTGATGCCCAACCCGACCTGATCCACGAGCTGGAGAATCAGAACGGTACGAACACACACACACACACACACACACACACACATACACACAACATGCAGATCTGAACAGACATCAGAATCCAGCTGAATGAACACAAGTGCTGCAGGAAAGCCTCTGCCTGGGATGAAGCCTGGAGTTTGAATCAGAAACCTGGTGAAGGTCTATAAGACGGGAAATAAACTGGCCGTGGATGGACTCAGTCTGGACTTCTATCAGGATCACATCACCTCATTTTTAGGACACAACAGAGCCAGAAAAAAAAACCACTACCATGTGGGTTTCAGACACTCTTACAAGTGTTTCATACACCTTGAGCGATGGCCATAGACAAAAAACAAACAAACAAACAAACAAAAAAACACTAGATGTTTGGCCCTGGCAGAGATGAGTTTTTTTGGCTGAATGTTTTTGGGACTTGAAATGTCAGTCCGGTTTATGTCGCAGAGTTTTCCCAATTGCTTTAAAGCCAAATGTTGTGATGATGAAGTATAGTCTGCATATTAAAGCGTTTCTTATTGCTTATCTACTCAGAAATCATTTTTTACATCACTATTCTGTGTCATTTGATGTTACAAGGCTTGTGCTCAAGACAGAGAAGTTTTTAATAATATTAAATGCTAATGTTAAAAAATGTATGATAATAATAATAATAATTAAATCTAGATTATTAGTAGCCCAGAAAATATTTGGACATGCATTGAGATATACCTGAAAATTATTAGACAAAAAAAAAAAAAAAAAAATTAACCTAAACTAACTAAATAAATACAATTGGATTTATTACCTTCAACTACAGCTATAAAGTAAAAATGCTTAAAATAAAACTGAAATAAAAATAATGAAATAAATATTTAAATTATAAAAATATGAATGTAAAAAAGAAGATAAAAACCACATAACAAAATGACTACAATTGAAAAAAAAAAAAAAAAAATTGCATGTCAGAAATGTTTTGCAGTTTTTGTCTATGCATAGTTTAAACAACAAAACATATTAGACATAAAAATACCTCATTTTTATTAGATACAAAATATTAAAGTAAATTCTAAACAAATGATGCTGGACTAATGTTTCTGAGCCACTTTTAAATCATTTAAGCCACTTGTCTCATGGTCAGAAAAACAGCAGAAAAAAAAACACACAATTCATCACATTTACTATAGCACAAAGTTTACAAAACTCTTGTCATTTCAATTTGAACAATATATTTGCATCAGACTTCATTATGGGAAATGTTTTAGTTGAAAGGGATATTTCTTTATATATATATATATATATATATATATATATATATATATATATAATATATATATATATATATAATTTTTTATTTGTTATGGGTATTTTTTTAGTTGAAAGGGATATTTCTATTTTTCAATTGTAGCTTAAGTGTCCAAATACATTTTTGGGGCCACTTTATATATCATACACAAACCTACTACAGTTCAGATCTAAATACTGCAAAGTAAAAAAGAGGCATGCGCTGTCTCAACATAAAATCTGCTGTACATTAAACACTCATAAGTTCATGCATGGTGTTGTTTATTTTCATTTATTTGTGTAATATTTTCTTGTTCACCAGGCCGATACTGACGGGTCTTTTCGCTCCCACCTTCGGTGCCTGGGAATGTGTCCACAACACAATATCCTCTTCAACAAGTAAAATCTTGTCCTGTCTTTCACCATAATCTTAGGAGGCAAATTAATTGAGTTTTTTTTTTGTGGATGTTATTAATAATGAATCTTATGTTGTTGGAATATTATGAGAAGGTTTTTTGGCGGATTATGAAAGCCTAGTGAGATGAGTAACAATTCAGCAGACACAGCAGGTGAGAGCAGTTCAGCTCAGGTCTTCTCAAGGAAGACAGCAGTTCAACTCGAAAGCGTCAAAATGTTCTTTCAAAACAAATACTCAAAAGCTCGAGGTAATCACAGTTCAACTCAAAAATGGTTTTACATGTAAAAAATATTTCAGAGCTGCAGGCAATGACAGTTCAGTTCAGCTCACAAACTATTAATAATGATTTGTTAACTGAATTAAAGCTGAAATAAAACACAAATAATAGACTTAAATGAAAATTAGAAATGTTCCTTTGAAAACTAATTTAAATGAGTTGAAGTACTAAAATAATATAAAGGAATAAAAAACTAAATAAAGTAAAAATAGTACAGTAGTACAGGAAAATACGGTGGCCGAGGGGGCTCAACGCGCTGCAACTTAAGAAAACACATGCAAATTGAAAAAACACCAGCAAATCCTCACAACACATGCAAATTAAGAAACAATTAAAGAAGCATTGCAATTTTTTTCATTAACCTTGAAATTATGTTTAGTTGAGGATATTAAAGTTAGCCATCTTATATAGTAACGTTTCACAGTTAATCGTGTACTTATTCAGCTTATTTAGGCTAATAATATCCAAAAGACAAAGGAATCATGCAATCAGGGTGTTTTAAAAAAAAACCTCACCTTTCAGTTCACTAACAGCTCAACTGACCAGTAGCCACTGCACAATAAGCAAATCCCAGCCGGGTCCAACACTTTTTTGGGTCCCCTTGAAACATTTCCATTGTGGTCAGTGTTATTTGCAGCGCGTTTCTTAATTTGCATGTGTTGTGAGGATTTGCAGCGTTTCTTAATTTGCATGTGTTGTGAGGATTTGCATTGCGATTCTTAATTTGCATGTGTTGTGAGGATTTGCAGCGCGTTTATTAATTACAAAAGCACATCAAATTACTAAAATTTAAATGAAAAAAAAAAGATTATTATCTGACCTAATGAAATCATCACATGGCACAGCTGATTGGTTTTCTCCTGTATCAGTAGCCAATGAGCTCAATATTCAAATACCTGGCTTTTGTTTGCTGTAACAGTCCACAGTGCACTTCAGAAACTCTCCTCCTTCCCCAGCTCCACCTGTATAGGTGGATATATATATTACCTGGCTTTTGTTTGCTGTAACAGTCCACAGTGCACTCCACCTGTATAGGTGCAAATAGATGATGAAGAAACTGCACATCTGGAATAAGAGGAATGGTAATTCACATGGTTATGGATGTCAGAAAGAGATCAAAGATGACAGTTGTTACACATTTGAATAAAGAATGAGACACTGAATCTCACTCTCAGCCACATGAGCTTGGACAGTTTCTTTGTCATGGATCTGCTGCAGAAATATGACAGCACTTTTCATCTCAGTCCAGACATCATGGTGATCAATGGTGTCAAAGCTTCTGGCAGGTCAATGAAAGCAATGAGGCGGTCTGTATTCTGTCCCTGCGTCTGTCAGCGGCAGGTGCTCTGCGGGAAGTAAGGGGTTAAAGCGCTGGAGCAGAACATCATGACTCTCTCAGAAGCTTGTCTGAGAGGCCACAACTGTTTCCAACTGTCACACTTTCTCTTATGAATTGTGACAGTGCTCTTTCCAGTTTTGAGCAATGATTTGGTTCCAACATGCTGTAAAGGTGAGGCCCGCGGTCTTTGGCAGTCTTATACTGCTTCTGGAGTGCCAACATCAGCTCTGACCTGCTCCAACAGAATTAAACTTCTCAAAACATTCAGAAAACATTCATAAATAATGTTTTCATACCTTAATGAAACATTAGCAAAACTTTAACACAAATAACAACTGACAATGAAGTGAGGAAATAAAGGAATTTAAGCATATGCAGATAACAAACCAAAGTCCCATGATAAGGAAACGGCTTATCATAAATTTAAGATGGCACCAATAGCTTGTAACACTCCAAAGAGAAAGAAAAACTTAAAATCACATCATATGCCCCCTTTAATGCACTGTTTATTTGATTTGTGTCTTTGTTCTGTTTGATTCTGGTTTTGTTCTGTATTTATTTATCTTGTTGTTTGTAATTAGTTTCTTTTTTTGCTTACTTGAGAAGCTGAGATGTCAGTGTAAAACTCTCTCAAAGTGCAAGCTTGTTAAATCAAAATATTACACGTTCAATTTATAATTTATTTCACGTCCTGCAGTCCTCTGGGGACTGAACTCGCATATTCAGCCCATTTCAGCTGGATCGCGCGTGTAATTAGAGAGCAACTGATGATTATTTGATTAGTGCAGCCGATTATTGTCTGATTAATAATTTAGGAAAATGAAATGATGTGTACTAGTGCTGTTAATTGGGCCGAGAGTGGCACACACACACACACACAAACACTCATACACAATTTGAATAAGGATTTTTTAGCATTTGCTGTGTGATTTAAAGTGTTTATGTCCACAGGTGGTGAATAGTAGACTAACATTCAGATATAATTAAGATGTTTTTGTTGTTGTTGTTGTTGTTGTTGTTGTTTTGTTGTTGTTTTTTTGAAAGAAGTCTCTTCTGCTCACCAAGGCTGCATTCATTTGATTAAAAATATAGTAAAAGCTGTAATATTGTGAAATATTATTACAATTTCAAATATCTGGTTTCCATTTGAATATATTTGGTGAAATATAATTTATTCCTGTGATCAGAGCTGAATTTTCAGCATCATTACTCCAGTCTTCAGTGTCACATGATCTTCAAAAATCATTCTAATATGCTGATTTGCTGCTCAAGAAACATTTCTGATTATTATCAATGTTGAAAACCGTTAAGCTGCTCAATATTTTTGTGGAAACGTGATACATTGTATTTTTTAGGATTCACAGATGAATAGAACGTTCAGAAGAACAACATTTATTTGAAATAGAACACTTGTAACATTATACATGTCTTTACTGTCACTTTTGATCGATTTAATGTTTCCTTTATAAAAAAAATAAAATCCCGACCCCTAACTCTTGAACATTCCTAGCTAACAAAAGGAAATGTTCTGAGAACATTTTATCAACATTCCCATTATTAAAAAGTTATTTCTCTGAACATTCTAAATGGCCACTTTTTACATTTTTTGAATTGAAAAAGGAAACGTTACTTGCTGTGTTTAGAACAGTCTGAAACAAGTAGTTAGTAATGTTTAAAAAAATGTTAGATGAACATTGTGCTAATGTTTTGAGAACCAGATAACTTTATATGAACAATACATTAGTGTAGCTGGGGGAACATTCATACGCAGCTCAGAGAAACTTTTACAAAGCATTCAGAGAATGTTCCTGTCAGCTGGGTTACTGTAATTTAATATGTGAATGAATGAATGAATGAATGAATGAATGAATGAATGAATGTGTTTCACACAGTGCTGATGAAGCCACTGTTGCGTTATAAAGGTCTGTTCTGACTTCACAAAAACGGTACAATTTTAGCATTTATTAAAAACTACTACTTTTTCTTTTTCTTTTTCCTTTTTTTGAATACTTAAATCCCATATTTTAGAAGAGCGTAGATATTCAAGCTCTTTTTGTAAAATGTATTGAACAGTAATGGAGATGTGTTGGACCTGTTAAGTTTTTAGATTTTAAAGCATTGCTAATGTGAGACATTTACATTTAAACACCATATTGATGTATTGTGTTCCATTCTACTAAGTCTTTACAGTATTATTATTATTATTATTATTGTTGTTGTTGTTGTTGTTGTTGTTGTTGTTATTTTTGGTACAAACCCTGTTGGCTATATGCAACTCTCCAACAAACAAGTTTTCCAGTTCACAGCTTAAGAGTTTTTATAGTCATTGTGTCCAGCGCTAGCGTCTCTCAATATAAACGCCAGGTTTGAAGCGTTTGGGAAGCGCAGATGCATGATATTTCATGATATTTCTGCTCTCGGCAAGTCAAAGGACAGACGCCTTGAACTCCCACAGCCTCGTCACACAGGCAGAGCAGAAATAATGCAGGCGCTGAGCCCCGCGGGTGTCTGGCTTCAGCGGGAGCTCCGGCGAATACAAAACACGGGAAACTTTTCTATACAGAATGAGATATAAAAGCACCTATATATAGAGTGTGCTGTTTTCTAGTGCACCTGCACTTCAAACGCACCCCGTCCCATTCAGATGAGCTTCAGAAATGCACGCTCTCTGCTGAACTTTGATGGTTTTTCTCGCACCCACGAGCGCTGAACGTGTGGTCGTTTGATGTCTGTGTCTCTTGCAGGTCGTACCATCATTCTGGACGCATCACATGGATGAAGCAAATATCCTGGGCGATCATATCGCCATCATCGTCTGCCGCTGCAGCTCCTGCTCTTCCTGAAGAAAACCTACGGCAGAGGTTCTTCTGAAATATATACAGGCATGTACAAAAACTTTTACTTTGGATTAATCGCTATTAATCATTTGACAGCACTAACACACACACACACACACACACACACACACACACGCACACACACACACACACACACACACACACACAAACACACACACACAAACACACACATTATTTTCCACATACTGTACATTATTGTTTCTCCTCTATGTCCCGCCTTCTGAAAGTGTCAATTTTTACAAAGTTCATCGATCTAAAAAGCGAGGTGTGCTGTGATTGGCCAGCTATCCAGCACGTTGTGATTGGCCGAATGCCTCCAGCGTCAAAAACATAAAACCCATTATAAACGTGATATAAACATGATTTCTAGTCGTGTTTTATTTTGGAAGGCAAAAACAAAGTAGTTTCGATTTCTCAACGGAACAGCGTCACACAGCCGTGGCCAGCTTGAGTGAGCGGAGAACGGTGCGTAGGGTGGGTTGTGGGAGGGGGCGTACCTTGGTCTTGCAGCAACCACATGTGACGACCCCGGGCTGGACTCCGCTTCGTCCACGGTGAAAGCTGATTCAGCGATCCACAGTGCAAAGTTGATGTATTTCCTCAGCGACCAGCACGGATCAGCTCCAGGCAAGACTGAGCGGATATCGTCCTCTTTTGGAAGGCCAAACAAAGTAGTTTCGCTTTCACAACCAAACACACAGCATCTATAAGACATGGTGGCAGCGGCAACAACAATACTACAATGAGAATAAAAGGTACACCTTCTTTCTTTGTGTGAACATTTAGGCAGCGTTATGCAAATCTTCCCACATAGTGATGTAGAGATGTGGGGGTGTCTCAACTTTTATAAAGAATATCTCTTTGGATTTGAGACTTTAGTCTTTGCAACTTCACAGATCTTCTTTATTCACCAAGAGCTTGTGACACTCCAAAGAGAAAGGAAAAATTTAAATCGCATCATATGACCCCTTTAAGAGCCAAAAATTAAACTTTATTGAGAGCCATTGGTTTTGAATTATATCCAACTCAAATATATAAACGTGCATTTTTTTAAAATCAACTTTCAATGAAAAATGAAATGAAGATATGTTTCAAAACCACTTTTATCAGTCCTGATTTGGCATCTTTGATTTACCATATTAAGGAATTACAAGATATGCACAATTTTTAAGCCTCAGAAGCAATTTGTTTAAAGGCACAGCTGTTCCTAGTATTTTACCTGGTAAATGTCGAAAACAGCTAAACAAACCTTATGCCCCATCCCTACCAGCAACTTTTTAATTTTGCATTCCATATTTCTTTGTGTGTGTGTGTGTGTCCGACAGCATGATAAATTCAGCGTGGATGAAGGAATTTGCAGTGACAGCATCAGCAGTCTGGACCCACCAGGTTCACAGCTCACTCGCTCTCTAATGAACACACACACAGTGTCATTATGCAACTGTATAAATGTATTTTTCTGTTCCTCCTGATCAGACGCAGCAGATCTGAGTCGACTGGTGCGGCGGCACGTGCCGGAGGCCGAGTTTCTGGAGGTCGTAGGTCAGGATCTGGTTTATGTGCAGCTACACATCCCTTTTTAAAGAGCTGGATCTGGAGAAGAGCGCTCTGGGCGTCATGAGCTACGGGATATCAGACACGAGTCAGGAGGAGGTACACCAATGGGTCACGTCGGTGACATTTACATGTGTGGCCCATATAGTTTCTACCACTTTACACTAATACATCTGTATCTGTTCACATTTGACTGTGATGAGCAGATGCATAGCTGCAGATATTTATCTCCTGGTCAAACTATTGATTTATTAAAACCGTTAAAGATCATATTCAATTGTGCATAACCTAATTAACATTCATGAGACAAGTCTTCCGTTCCCCATTCCACTATTTTACCATAAACACAGGAATTACATGGTATTTTCAGTTCACTTCAGCAAAAGGTTGATACCAAACAGACCAGCAAACCAGTCTGTTTAGTTGAATTTATTTAGAAATTTACAGAACTATCAAGGTTTTAATGCTCAGTGCCACAGATACACAAAAGAATTGTCATGTGTAGTGTCATTGCGCTGGGATAAATATTAAAGCTTAACATTAAAAGCATTTTATGCTCAACAAGGATGCATTTGTTGAGCAAAAATTGATCAGTAAAGTAAACAAAATACAGTGAAAACAGTAAAATTCTAAACATTATTATAATATAAAATAACTGTTTTCTATATGAAACTAGGTTCGAATGTAATTGATTGCTGTGATCAAAGCTGAATTTTCAGCATCATTACTCCAGTCTTCAGTGTCACATGATCCTACAGAAATCATTCTAATATGCTGATTTGCTGCTTAATAAACATTTCTGATTATTATCAATGTTGAAAACAGTTGTGTTGCCAAATATGCGGAAATTGTGGTGATACATTGTATTTTCAGGATTCTAAAAGTTCAAAAGAACATACTTTTTGGAAATAGAAAAATTGTGTAACATTATATTTTAGAATTTTTGGAAATAGAAAAATTGTGTAACATTATATTTTAGAATTTATTTACTGACATTTTAGCATGATCAATTTCATGCATCCTTGATGAAAGTATTAATATCCATTTCATTTTACACTTTAATATATTATAATTTAGAATTTATTTACTGGCATTTCTTTAATAATAGTAATACTAATATATATATATATATATAATATATATACCATATATAACATATATATATTATATATATATATATTTTTCAACAAGTTTATGCAAGATGTTTTTTTTTTATATAGTTTATACTTTATTGTTTCTGTTTTTACTAGCTGTATTTTAGGCTATTTTAGGGTTCCTCTCTTTAACTGTTGTGCATCTATGTAAATGTCCTCTCCACATATCAAATAAGCACCAGTTGTATTAGCCACCAATCCTTCAGAAACAGGCACTTTGTAAAGGTGTACTACATGGTGACAGTTTCATAATACAACTGCACTGAAATGTGCCACTCAAGCTGTTAAAATCAGACTGAAATAATCAGGGATCTTGTTAAAAATAAACCTCAACCTCTTGTTTATAACAGTGGGATCCTTTGGAAGGATATTCGGTCTATTTAAGGGCCTTACGGTTCTCAGATAAGAACAGGCTGCTCAAATAAGAGCTGAGATGAAGTGTTACAATTGTACTCTCCTGTCTCACCTCTGTGTGTGTGTGTGTGTGTGTGTGTGTGTGTGTGTGTGTGTGTGTGTGTGTGTGTGTGTGTGTGTGTGTGTGTGTGTGTGTGTGTGTGTGTGTGTGTGTGTGTGTGTGTGTGATTGTGTGTATACGCATGTTAATGCTCCCGCAGATAAGAACAGGCCAAATGAATAAGCTGAAAGTATCACACTCCTCCAGAATAACCTCTACTGTGTGTGTGTGTGTGTGTGTGTGTGTGTGTGTGTGCGTGTGTTAATGTCTCACAGATAAGAAAGGAACTCTTGAACAAAAGCGCAGAAGCAGCTCTAGGATATCAGGAATACAGACTTTCGGTTCAGCACTGAATGCAACTCTAAGCAGCTCTAGGATATCAGGAATACAGACTTTCGGTTCAGCAACTGAATGCATCTCTAAACATGTAATAGTAGGCTAGATGTAAGAGTGAGTCATCTGTAAACACTGTTGCTCATTCTTTTAGCAACCGATCTTTACTGTGGTAATCTAGCTTGGTACTGAATGCCATTGTGTAACAGTATTTTTCCAACAGTAATCACTGCTCTGTATTAATTATCCAGCATTCAACCTCCACTCCCCTTGGTTTGAAACAAGTAATGCGAAGGTTAATGTTGTGCTAGTTGACATCTAGGATTTAAGTCCGATTGCCTTTTAAATCTCTAAACATGTAATAGTAGGCTAGATGTAAGAGTGAGCTAAGTGTAGTGATAAGGCTGCTTTAATAATTATGCTTACTGTAAGCTGTAATAGTAAGGTGGCTGTAAAAGTGAGTCATCTGTAAATACTGTTGCACATTTTAGCTGTGATTTGGTATTTGATTTTGTTGTTCTGTGTTAATATTAATGGCTTTCATGTTAAACTGCATTTGTTCTAAAGAGTTTAATGCATCGAAGTATATATCCAGCATTCAACCTAAACTTGAATGTCGATAATACAAGTAATATAAATAATGTATGTGCCATTGACATCTATGATTTAAGTCCAATGCAATTTAAAACAGAACATAGGGAATATGAATAAGCGGCCTGATGGACATTATAAGTCAAGCACATGAGCACCTACCATGATGGTTCAGTGGATTTCAGTGGAACCTTGAATTTATTGGGAGTGCTTACATTTGTTATTGCAGACTTATCCAAACACTGCTGGTGGTACTTCGATACTACTTCTTATCATGAATCAAATCATACTATGAGACATACCTAAAGTATTGTAGAAACCCTAGTAGCAGTGAGGTGGCTGTAATAGCTAAGTCAGCTGAAATAGTTAAGGCAGCTGCAAAAATTAGGTACTGTAAATCTGTGGTAACAAAAATAATAATTGATGCATCTTTTATAGTTGACTGCAGTAGTTAAGGCAGGTGTATCAGTGAATCATTTGTAACAGTGAGGGTGCTGAACTAGTTGAGGCAGCTGTAACAATTAAGGTAACTATAACAACGAAATACTGTATCAGTGAGGTGGCTGAAACAGTGTGGCGGAGGTAACAACAAGGTAGCTGTAACAGTGTGGTGCCTAAAGTATTTGAGGCAAAAGTAATAGTTCAGTCAGCTGTAATAGTTAAGGTAGCTGTAACGGTGACTCAACTGTAACAGAATGGAAGATGTACCAGTGAAGGTGCTGAAGTATTTCAGGCATCTGTAACAGTGTGTTGGCTATAACAATGAAATACTATAACAGTAAGGTAACTGTAACAGTGTGGTAGCTACACTTAGGCAGATATAATACTTATGTCAACTATATTGGTTAAGGTAGATGTAACAGATTAGTAAAACTGAGGTGTCTGTAAAAGTAAGGCAGCTGTAACAGTGAGGTAGATGTAACAGTGAGGTGGCTGTAACAGTAAGGCAGCTGTAATAGTTGAGGTGGCTGTAACAGTGAGGAGGCTGTAATAGTTGAGGCGGCTGTAACAGTGAGGAGGCTGTAACATTAAGGTGTCTGTAACAGTGAGGCAGCTGTAATAGTTGAGGCGGCTGTAACAGTGAGGCAGCTGTAACAATAAGGCAACTTTAAAAGTGAGGCAGATGCAGCACTTGTGGCAGCTTTAGTAGTTAAGGTGGCTGTAACAGTGTGTCAGCTGTAATAGTTGAGTTAGCTGTCATATTTCAGACAGTAGCAATTAGGCACCATGTGAGACTGTTGTTTATCTTACACCATGTGTGTGAATGGCAAAGGGTTGTACGTCATCATTGGTTGGTCACTGATCAAACAGCAGTTTTTAGCTCTTTTTATCAAATGTTTCCATCATGCCCGCAGCTGAAGCTGAAGGGGAATCATCGCTCAGGTAAAACCATCAAACACATGAAATACCCTGTAAAGACCCTCTTTTCAAATATTTTCCTCCTTCAAGTCAACCTCTCTCTATTTTACAGTCAGTAGTTGTGAGAATTTAATCGGTTTAGGCTGGTCTGAGTTTCAGCGTGAATCCAAGCACAACTGTTTAGCACCAAATGCACTGGCCCATCAAAAACAAAGGCGCTTGTCTGTGAGCTCATTTAACAAAGCATGAGCTTATATCAGTTCAGTGATGTGTTCAAATGTGTTGAATATTTCCTACAATCCCTGCAGTTTTTAAACACACTTATAGCTAGTTGAGAATTAATCGGTGTATACAAGTAATTGCATGCAATGGACACCAAAATAAAATAAAATTAATAAAATATTCCAGCTACTAATTCTATCTGTTACTGCAGGGTTTCTGAAGGCTGTATGTACATTATATAATTACAAGCCATGTAACCTTCTCAGCTCTTGGTCAAATAGCCTCCATCACTATGCATATATATATATATATATATTTTTTTTTTCTGTATTGGTTGATGTTCGTCACCTTGGTTCTCTCAGAGGAAGATGTTCCATTGTTTTCTCCTTCATTATTCCTGATGTGTTCTCTGTCTCCGGCACATTTACATTTTCCTCAGTGTAAACAGAGAGTGTTTGAATTGGGTGTTTGAATTAATTGGACCATCACAGAGTGTAATTAATCAGCTGGAGTGAAGCCGTGTCGTCGACTCCTATGCAGCCTGTCTCTCCCTCACAGGTTTTGTGTGCACTGGATTCGCTCCGTCTGTCAGCGGAGGGATGGAATGAAAGGAGAACATTTGGAGAGATAGCAGAGTGGAAGAATAGAGAGAAATTAATTATGCTGGGAATGAAGGGTGACAGTGCCAGTTTTTGAAAGTGTTTAATTGAACCCTTTTACACATTTAACTAAGCCAACACAAGCACATGACACTCGTCTGCCAGAGAGAGAGAGAGAGAGAGAGAGGGGCAATGCACTAAAAGCTTGAGCCACTGTGACACGTGGTGTTTACGCATACAAACTTGCATCTTGTTCACTAATCACCCGCAATCCATGTACTTAAACAGCACTTCATCTCAATGAATTTAAATTTGAATTCTTTATTAGATTATTACTGATGCACAGTTAAACTCCCTTAAGTGCAGATGTATTGAAAATATTTGTGTGTGTGTGTGTGTGTGTCAGGTAGTGATGCCACCGTTCTCCGTGTGTTTGGCTCTCATCTTCTCACTGATTGTTCCCCGTTTGTTGAATATCCCAATCTGGAGCTTCGGCCCTGGATGTGTGGAGCTTCACAGAAAACCTTCTATAGGTAAACACATACACATAAAACTTGCTTAAATGTGACACCATATTATGTATGTATGTATTTATTTAGGGGTCAGTAACAAAATTTGAACCAAATTGGTAAAACTTTAAAATAATGCTTCATTTATTAACATAGGATAACTATGTAAGTTAACATGAACTATTAATGAGTTTTTATCTGTTATTTTTATTAATGGATCTGATCTTACGTGAAATAACAATGTTGTATTTTTATTAACTATTGTTAGCAAAGATGAATAAAAAATTGTAATTAATGAAATGCTCATTGTTAGTTAACTTTAACTTTAATGTTAACTAATGGTACAGTACCTTATTATAGCAATGTCATACCAAGAAGTTAACACCGTTGTTCAGAAATGATGCATTAAATTGATCAAAAGTATTAGTAAAGACATTTATAATGTTACAAAAGATTTATATTTTAAATAAATGCTGTTCTTTTAACTCTCTATTCATCAAAGAATCCTGAAAAATAAAATATATCACAGTTTCCACAAAAATATTCACGAGTCTTGTTTGTGTGTTGTAGTTTTGATGATCCTGGTGTAGATCAGGTGGAGAGAGTGACGTACGCTCTGCTCAGTTCACCAGAATTTGGGATGCGCTGCATGAGCACCAACCCCATACCGTAAGCATCACACACACACACACACACACACACACACACACACTGGTGACTGGCCACTGGCTGCAGTTGTGTACAATTGCCAGTTATGGTTTGCACATTGCTGATGCAACTTTATGCCAGAGACTTCCACTTGATTTTGTCCAACTGCAATTGTGTTAGCACTGTGGTTAAGAAAAGTGGTGACTATACGAGCCCTACTGTATCACATGTGATATGCAAATTTCTAAGGCCTCTAAATGATCAAAACTTAGCCGTTAAACCTGTTGCATACAATCTACTCCATGCCTTCTGTCATCTGATTGATAGTTAGGCTTTTTTTAGGAAGTGAAATGCCTTTAGTATCATTGCTCTGCTGTGAAATCTACTTGTTTTTTATGAAGTAAATATGATAACTTTGATATTGTTATTAATATTTCAAGATTAACACTAAATTACTTCCTTTTAACCAATAACACTTACGTTCATTTTAACTAATGCATTAAAACCCTCTTGTTGTGTTGCAGGTCAGTTTGACCCACACTCAATTTTCAAACTGCTTAAAATGCTGCTAAACTCTAAATTGTGAATTATGAAATTAAATTATGAAATTTAAGACTCAAAGTTTATACAAAATTCAGGACTCATCTTCTGAATCATCACAGGAGAGTTCATTGTTTGCGCGCGTACAAAATTCACTGCGTTTAATATGTGTGGATTGTCACACAGAGACTTGTTTTTGACCAGCTTCTCTGAACAGAAACTAATGAGCCATAAATAAAGGATCAACGGATTCACAGCAAAAGGAGCATTGTTCATCCAAGTGAAGACTGAACTCGTCACACACACATTCATTATGTATACATTTAGTCCGTAGCATCTCCTGAATCTCTCAGACTGAAGTTCTGTCGGAGTTTCAGCAGAATTGCAAATTACTCCTAAAGTTTAAACTTAGAAACACCTATGATTCTCACTCGGTAAACAAGCTTTCTTTGAGTATAAACTGCTGAAAACACACACACACACACACACACACACACACACACACACTCAGCTGACCCAGTTTGAAAACATTGACTCAAGTACTGGTTTTACTAAACTAAGGGGAAGAGTCCTACACACACAAACACGCACAGGAGATGTTTTGTTTTGAAACATAATCATGGATGTTTTTTGGATGATGGAGGCTGGATGAATCTTATCCGCTGCCTCGGGGTTTCAGATACATCAAATGCTGCTTTAATTAGACCAGCAGCAAACACACACACAAATACACACATGAAAACCCTAAAGGGTTAGGTGTGGAAAAAATCATTTCAAATCATTTTTTCTCCTGCTGTGTGTTAAAAAAAAAAAAAATATATATATATATATATATATATATATATATATATATAAACTGGTCTTCAGCCCAATTTATCAATTTTAATATTTTTACAATAAAATTATCTTCTTTATTTCATGTAATCTAGGTGTTTGGAAGGTCAGCATATATATATATATATATATACATATATATACATATATATATATATATATATATATATATATATATATATATATATATATATATATATATATATATATATATATATATATATATATATATATATATATGTATATATATATATTAAGCATTTGGGCAGTTAACAGCCATGAAATTTTCATGATTAAAAGTTAACATTTTTAGCTTTTCTGACTGGTTAGCTGTTTCTTTTCATCATGTTTAAATATTCCTACTAATGTAGTCTTTCAAAAAATATGAAGTTAAAATTGCTGTTTAGGCCACAGAGTATCATATAAGGTACATGAAGCTTTTGTGTCTCATATAGTCTGATATAGAGAGAATATGGGGGATTCTAAAAAAAACAAGCGTTCCTCTTCAAATATTACTAAAAATATCAGTTATTTAAATGCATACTAAAGATTTGACAGTAGAAAGACATGAGTTAAAGCATGAGTTTAAGGTGGATGTCTGTACAATTATACTAAAAGACCTTTTACTTTCTAAAAAAAGTCTAAACTATCAATCAGAGGACAGAAGGCTTGTAGCGGATTGTGTGTGAAAGGTTTAACAGCAAAGATTTGATTATGTTGATCACCTTGGAAATTTTTATATTAAATATGATACAGTAGGATTTATAGGGTTAAAAGATTATTTTAACAGAAAATAGAGAGCATTATGGTGTTCTGTTTTAATAAAGTAAAAAGAGAGAGAGAGAGAGAGAGAGAGAGAGCAAACAACTTTAGAAGACACTTCTAAAGACACTTCCATGGGAATTTTTCAAATTCACTGGGCAAAACACAAAGGTGTAGGTCCAGAAACAGACGAATGCTAATCTATCAACTATTCATCACAGTGATAAATATTCATTAAACTGCATCTGCAAGTTTTATAAGCTCTGGACTCAAATTCTCTCAATGCACTCCAAACTTTCTCCAAAAGCTAATTTACAGACTTTCAATTTAAACCTTCAAGAATTCTTTCTTGGTTGTTGATAGTAATCAATATGGAAGCCAGTTTCCTTTACTGAAGAATAATAATAATAATAATAATAATAATAATAATAATAATAAAAGGTTATGATGACTTTTTTCACAGAACTGTGAGATATAAACTCACAATTGCGAGTTATAAAGTCAGAATTGTTCGATTTAAAGTCACAATTGCAAGATAAAATTCTCACAATTGTGAGTTTTAATCCCACAATTTCTGTGAAAAAAAGTCAGAATTGCGAGTTTGTGTCACGCAGTTATGAGAAAAAAAAAAGGTCAGAATTGTGAGATAAAAAGTAGCAGTTTCCTTTTTTATTTTTTATTCATTGGCGGAAATGGGCTTCAAAAAATCAAAGACTGCTCGTGGTTTAAAAAGAAATATCCATTGACTTCCATAGTATGGGAAAAAAAATCAAAAAGTCAATGGCTGCCTGCAACTGTTTGGTTATCAACATGTTTGTGTTACCAATATCTTGCTTTGTGTTTTTAGTTTACAGAAGTCACATGATGTTTGTGTGAGAAACAGTTTATTTAAGTCAAAATAGTGCATGTGATTTGTGCACTATATTGCAAGTCTTCTGAAGCCATATGACAGCTTTTGAAAAATATAAACTGAAGTTGTTATTTATTAATCTCTTTTAACTTAAAATGTTTCTTTCAGTAATTAATATGCATATCTTCCCTCTTAATCTGAATATGAAAATCATTGCACTAAACGGCATCACATTATCCCAGCAACCTTTCAAACACCTTCCATGTCTGTTAAGCGCTTACGGGGCAATTTATGTTGCTGTAAACTGTATTTCACTGCAAGCGGCTCCGTGAAAGAGATTTGATTGATTATTTTCTTGCACAAGCACATGCACTTTCTTTGATCGGCTATCAGACACATTCTTCATCTGCTCTCTTTCTATCTGTGTCCTTGATAAGTGAAAGAGAGGAGGCGGATGCTCCACACAGGTTTCTTAATAAATCGCCGGTTTCCATGATGATGACAGGTCAGTGGTGTCGTTAGGTGTTCGTTAAGTGTGTATTTGACTGCAGGAATTTTAGACTTTTATAGGCACAATAGTCAGTCCGCTGGGTTTCTCTGTTGATTTTTTTCTTGATATGAAATGCACAAAAAAAGCCATTTTTATTTGATTTTTTCCTTATGTAACTTCATTCTTAATATACACAACTGTGTTTGTCATCCAGTTTTCACAGCAGTTTAGTCATCCACCCATCCCATAGGAATCAAGTGGAGATTCACCAAACAATATGATTTTAACTGAAACTGTATGGAAATTATATATGGACTCGATGTTGTATCAGATGCTGATGTTTATGTAGCCAGAACGTAAGATGAAATTCTTATGCTTTTGATGTAAATCAATGATATCTTTAAAACAGTATAGCACATGGATCTTCAACTAAAATTGCTTACGGTCCAGTAATGAACCCTCCTCACCAGCCGAGGTCCGGACAATTACATAAGACTACCTATTAACACAAATTTAGGGTTTTTGCCAGACTAGGGTATCCACAGGATATTTAAGCCTTAATTTAAGACTTTTTCCCCTAGGTTTCACAAACAAGCAATTCTTGCACTGACATACCTTAAAATATGTCAGTGCCTTTGTTTTGTCTCAAGATGCGCACCAGTATTTGTTTTATATATATATATATATATATATATATATATATATATATATATATATATATATATATATATATATATATATATAAATTAAATTAACATGACTGTAAAAAACATGATTTACAGTTCAGTTAGCCCTATAGATTTTTTATGAAAACAAAGTTTTATAAAGTGATGAACCTCACATTTTTTTTAAGAAAATGGATTCAAAAGTGTAAATTATTATATGACATTTACATTTACATTTACATTTAATAATTTAGCAGACACTTTTATCCAAAGCGACTTACAAATGAGAACAATAGAAGCAATCAGACAAGCGAGAGAACAACAACGGTCTACAAGTGCCATGACAAGTCTCAGTTAGTCTAGCACAGAACACGTAGCTACACTATGTTTTTTTTTTTTTTTTTTTTTTTTTTTTAGATATGTGTCTTTAGATTTTTTCGAATTGAGATTGGGAGGTCATTCCACCAGATGGGCACAGTCCAGGAAAGTGTCCGTGAGAGTGATTTTGAACCTCTTTGGGATGGCGCCACAAGATGCCGTTCACTTGCAGAACGCAAGCTTCTGGAGGGCACATAAGTTTGAACTAGTGGTTGGAATGAGAAGTAGAGTTGAGTGTCATCAGCATAGCAGTGATAAGAAAAGCCATGCTTCTGAATGACAGATCCTAATGATGTCATGTAGATGGAGAAGAGAAGTGGGCCAAGCACTGAGCCTTGAGGAACCCCAGTAGCAAGAAGTTGTGACTTAGAAACCTCACCCCTCCAAGACACCCTGAAGGACCTACCTGAGAGGTTCCAGAGATGTCCATCTTTCTGAGGGTGGACAGGAGAATCTGGTGGTTAACTGTGTCAAAAGCAGCAGACAGATCCAGCAAGACGAGTACTGAGGATTTGGAAGCTGCTCTCGCTTGTTGCAAGGCTTCCGTAACCGAGAGCAGGGCAGTCTCAGTTGAGTGGCCGCTTTTCGAAGCCAGATTGGTTGCTGCCCAGGAGGTTGTTCTGTACAAGAAACATAGAGAGTTAGTTGAACACAACTTGCTCAAGTGTCTTTGCGATGAATGGAAGAAGGGATACCGGTCTGTAGTTTTCTAAAAGTGCTGGATTTAGAGATGGTTTCTTAAGCAGTGGGCTTACCCGAGCCTGCTTAAATGCTGTGGGAAATGTACCAGAGTGAAGAGAGGAGTTGATAATGTGAGTAAGTGAAGGTATGACTGAAGAAGAAATGGCCTGAAGGAGGTGAGCGCGGATAGGATCAAGTAGTAGGATGAATTTAAACAAGTATTAACAATCAATTATTATATTCATTAAATAATGTGTGTGTGTGTGTGTGTGTGTGTGTGTGTATTTTTTTCTTAATTGTTAAAATGTTTATAATACATGTTGTCAATCCACCAGTTCACATTTACAACATGGGTTGATTTTCACAATGGTCTGAACAAAAACAGCAGACGGACTTATTGAAAATGCAAATTCATTCTCTGCCAGCAGGTGGTGCTTTCGGAATGGCAGAAATATAACATAAAATTATATAAATATCAGTCGTCACTCTATATCTCCAGTAATGTCTTAGTAAGATGATATTTAAATGATCCAAACATATAATGCAATGAAATCCAGTAATAATTTAGAAAGGAACAAATAAACATTCCTCAAAAGCCTGATTATCAGATTTGAGACTCACAGATTTTTCTACAGAATGTCTGGAGAATCGAGTAAAGCCAAGCTGCTTCAGTCAAGAACGTGTTCATCTGGAAATATTACTAACAGTATCACAGTTACTCTTATATTTGCTTATTAAAAACATTATTTTAGGCTTTTTTACAGTATATACACACAGGAATATGGAGTCATGTATATTAAGCTAAATAACCAATCCCTCCACATCATAGTATTCCTTTGCAGTGTGAGTGTAATTTGCTAATTTCTGACTCTATCATGCATGTATTTGCAGCCATGAATGTATCCGCATTGCTACGATACTCCAGCTTCTGTTCAATATTTGGCTGTTAGATTTGTTGGCAAAGCTCCCGTTTAATTTTGCGGAGAGGAGAGCAGGAGATGATGACAGATGATGAAGATTTGATGTGATATCTAGCAGGCTGCAGTCATTTGCGAAGGCTGAGAAATAGACTTAATTGGAGGGAACAAAGACCCCATGAAACACAGTTTGATGAACACGGTTTTTGGCATATTTCCTTTTGAAATTTGAGGCAGGAAATATCAGAGGGCTTGACCTTTGATTGCCTTTATGTTACAGCTATGAACCATGATTTCCTCTTTGATATTGATCTGATGCATGTAATTCAGCACAACAGTCGGCTAGCAGAAGTAAAAAATACATTATTTGTAGGGGAATTGATTTTGAACAATATTTTATAAATCGTTAAAGACAGATCTCTTGTGAGCTACAAAATTGTTAATTGATGGCATATGCTTTGTTGAAGCCAATTATTTTTTAAATAATCCTGTTCAACAGCAGAATTCCTGGTGAAGAACTACAATACCCATGATTCTGTAACAAAAGAAAAAAAAACTATTTCGCGCCGCCCATTTGGTCAGTTCCTGTCTTCAAATCTGATTGGTTGAATGCCATTCCCCAAAGTGCTGACATCACTCTGATATTTTACTGACATGCATTGTATGAAATGCACAAAAGTGTATCTTCATTTTGTCATTAAAAATGCAAAGCTTAGTGTTTGTCTTCTGTTGGAGATATTGTTTGAGCAAGAAAGGAATAAAGCGACTAACTGGGAAATTTTGGTTTGATAGATGTGGTCTAAAAGCCACAAAACCACCGTTTTGATTTCAAGGTGAAAGCATTATTGGAGTAGTTCTGTTCCCGCTCTGTGAATCAGCATCAAATAGATGTTCATTATACAAATCATAAGCCTCCAACAATGCAACGCTGTGTGTGTGTGTCAGAGCACTTTCATTTAGGCCAGTTTCTGTGGAACAGAGTGTGTGTCAGTTTCACACTGAATGTGAATCTCACAAGATAAACTCCCACTTTTGTTGTTCCAGTGCATTATTCTGGTTTGTTTGGAAGAACCTGTGTGTGTTTGTGTTCTTGTTACATTGTGGGGACCAAATGTCCCCACAAGAATAGTAAAACATGAAATGCTTGACATTGGGGGGGGTTGTCTTTGAGTCATTATATTTCTAACTGATTCTAAATCAGATACAGATAAAGTAGCACAGTAAAGATTACATTTATTTGAATGCATTAGTGAGAGAGTGATTGTGTGTGTGAATTAATTCTACCTGGCAGTGTCTCTCTGTTCTAACAGTGAAGCTGTGCTTTTAGTTATTAAGAAATATATGCTATAACTTTTCAGTTTCTAAGCTATATTATTGTGAAATCACCGAACAGTGTTGACAATACATTTCCGAGCTGAATGATGCTGTGCGCACTACTGTCTGTAGTCTATGTATGTGTGTTACAGTGCAGCAACTTACCTGTACAATAAACTGTTTAAAACATGTATCTCCCGATCAGTTTCGAGCATCCAGTAATATAAACACACGTCTTGTGGAGCTTTCGGAGTATGCATTTATTTGTCATTTTAACTGTTTGGAAACAGAGCATAATAGTGGAAGTCCTTCAAAGATTTGTTATCCTGTTGCGCCCTCTATATATATATATATATATATATATATATATAGAGAGAGAGAGAGAGAGAGAGAGAGAGAGAGAGAGAGAGAGAGAGAGAGATTTTATTTCTTTTGGTTTTAATTAGTTTTATTTATTTATTTATTTATTTATTTATTTATTTATTTATTTATTTTAGTACAACGACAAGATTAATGTTTAAAATTTCATACACATTTTATGTTACATTTATTTTATTTTTGTTTTGTTTATAATATCCCTAAATCCACCACATTCAATGTTTCCTGACAGAACTTTTTCTTGTGTGTGTGTGTGTGTGTGTGTGGGTGTGTTTGTAATGATTTTGTCTGGTGTGTTTTCTTTTGTAGAGAACTCAAAACACCACAGACACCCTACACAACCTCACGGCCCGAAATATGACCGACTTTCTGCTCAAGAGCTACCAGATATCAGGAAAAATACGGTAACAACACACACTCATGCCACAGGATGTGAAGAATGAAACAAGATCAAAGCAACGCGATTGCCAACAAGTGTGTGAGTCTGTGTGTGTCCGCCTGTATGGCGGGATCTCAGTGAGTGGCGTGAACTCGCAGGTCATACTCAATGAATCTGACATTACAGCAGTGATCGACGACTTCAAATCATTGCTCAGCATCTCGCAGGTGAGAGCGACGGGCATTAGACATCACTGCCAACCTGCCCTCCAGAAATCACTGCTCAAGTGTAGCATGTTCTGTCAAGTCGTCACCTTTATTTATGTAGCGTTTTTAACAATACAACATAACGATTGAATTGAAATACTTTTTTAAGAAATTAATACTTTTATTCAGCAAGGATTCAGTAAATTGATCAAAAGTGGCAGTAAAGACATGTATGATGTTACAAAAGATTTCAATTTTAAATAAATTCTGCTCTTATTAACTTTCTGTTCTTCAAAGAATACTGAATAACAAAATGTGTCATGGTTTCCACAAAAATATTGGGCAGCTCAACAGTTTTCAACATTGATAATAATCAGAAATGTTTCTTGAGCAGCAAAGCAGCTTATTAGTATGAGTTTTGAAGCATCACGTGACACTGAAGACTGGAGTAATGATGCTGAAAATTCAGCTGCGCATCACAGGAATAAATTTCATTATATATTCACATTAAAAAAAAAAAAACAGTTGTCAGTGTTTGCATGTGCCATATTTGACTAGTTTCTGTAAGCAGACAGAGCCAGTTGAGTGGAGGCATGGTCTCTTATTTTAACAATAAATGCTTTAAATAAATGCTTTTCGAGCTGGAATTTTATATTTTGCTATCCTAACAATGCTAGTTGCCTTTCATTATTTCTTAGCATTAGCTGGCCTAGTTTTGGCTCTAAATGTAACGTGGTTGAATCCTCTCCGGCAGCGCACCAGAGTCTGGACGTCTGATGGGATTTTAATGCTGCTTAGCTCTGTGATGGACGGCTGTAATGCTAATAGCAGGACGTTAGCATCCTCCACTCCCCCTGTGTGTGTGCATGTGTATGTGTGTCTATGTGAAGGATATTAGTGTTTATGGTGTATTTACAGTGTAGTGTGGAGCAGCGAACATTAGCATTAGTGTCTGATGTCTATCAGTCTTGTACTGAGTGTGTGAATCTCAGATCAGGCCGAACACTGACCGCTGCTGTGTGAAAGTGTGCTGCCTACCTAGTTAGCATTTTAAGCAATAGACACACTCCTGAGTCAAAGGCTGTTCTTAACATTAGAGAGCAAAATGATGTTTCTCTCTGAGATGCAGTAGGTATCATGATTTATCCAAACACCTGTTTGCCTGAAGTTCTGTAAAATCCAGTCAATAAAAATGTTTTTTTGTTTTTGTTTTTTGCCATTTTTCCTTGTTGGTTTAATGCTTTGGAGGGAGAAACTCAAAAATGAGTTTGTATGACTCAGTAATTATGAGACAATAATTGGGTGTTTTATTATGCAGAATGTGCTGGAGGAAAGATGAGTGAATATTCACAAAAGAGTAATTTTAAGTAATAATTCACGAGGGGCTGAATGAAACATGCGTGGTTTTCCCAGAATGCTGTGCGTGAGCTGGATTTTGTGGAGAGTTTTTAAAGTTTTATTCTAAGTAAAGTGTGACGTACTGAAGAGCTGTTTCTCAGAAACCCAAATGGGCATTTCTGTTTAAAACTGCTGCTACTAGACCAGCATCTGCAGGTGTTTTTTTTTTTTTTTTTTTTTTTTTTAAGCATGTTTTCTCAGAATATTGTGTTCTTTTGGTTATTTGTAGGTTATTTTCCCAGAAATGTATGATGGTAACCAGCGGATTTTGGAGTCTTGATCTCGGGACTGTTAACAGATGCTATAACTGCTGTTCTGAGAACCAGACGCATCTTTATAAAATAAAAATTCTACTAATACTTAATACAAAACAAAATAGTCTAGATTTTATTAGGAGTTTTAATTTGCATTTAAATTTTTAGTAATTTTCTTTGTCTATTTTGTCAGTTTTGCTGTAGTGTTGCTTTCGTCAACAAAAATTATGACTAAATATCGTCGTCAATGAATCTTAAATAAATTTAAGAACCAACGTAAATGCTGGTCATGTGACGATGACTATAATTAAATGTATAATACAATATTGTTGATGAATAAAAACGAGACTAAATGTGGTTTACAAAATAAAAACTATGCTAAAATGTCTCTTAATTTTCGTTGACGAAAACGAGACGAAGCGAAATGTTATAACGTTTTTTCGTCTCGTTTAGTCGTGTTATTTTGCAGTATTTCTGTTTCCTGTGTCTCACTGCGCAGACACAACCGATGTCACTTCCCCAAGCCCCACTCGCGGCATTATTTAGAAGACGACAACAAACAAAGTTAAGCGGGATTTATACTTTCGCCTGGATCCGCTAACTACTGTACAAGTGCACCTTCCCAAACGGACGAGGCTTTTATACTTGTCACGTTTGCCGTTGTACAATTCTTTGAAAAGACAGGGGAGCGATGAGGAGTAATTGTCCTCTTAAACCGTCTGGAATCACCGGTGAGAAGAAGTAATTTGCCAGTACAAGTCTTGTGATGAATGAGTTGATGAATTAATAATTTCTTTATTTACAAACTTAAAACAATCTTAAACTTTTGGCTGTATTTCACATCAAACACAAGACAACTTAAGCACATAGTGTATAATTAATATCTAAATTAATTCTAATTCTATTTTATACAATAAAAATAACGGAGACGTTATGTCGAACGACATATGGGGTCTCACTTGGGAGGCCAATCATCTCTGAGTTTAAGAGAAAACGCCAATGAAATTGGCTAGTGGATTTTACATACCTGAGCCACTCCCCGTGCCTACGGGTATAAATAGGTGACAGGTGCATCCACTCTTCAGGTTTTACACTGAGGAGCCGAGAACGTGTCCCGGCAACAGCGAATGGTTCAAGGTTGTGGCACGGGGACATAACGTCTCCGTTCCCTCCATCAGGGAACGAGGGTTACATACGTAACCGAGATGTTCCCTATCTGTCGGTCACTACGAGTTATGTCGAACGACATGTGGGGTCCTATGGAAAACGCCACAATCCGAACACAATCACAACCCTGTGGCACTGCAATTGTCGACAAGCTGCAGTGTGTCACAAAAGCTACACTAAGGTCGTAACCTTCCCAAAGCCCCAGTGCTAATTCACTGACCTTGGTACCGAAGGGGACAAAAAGGGGAGGTACATCACAGCTGGAGAAGGCCATGCTGCTGTTCCGTCCACAAAAAGTTTTTGGAAGGGATTTCAACCTTCAGTTGGAATCAAGGGATATGGACACCTAGCCCAGTACAGGGGCTGACCGGGACTCCGGGCATGCTAACACCAGTACTGGGCCTGGCGGCAGACTGCTCCGCCAGGTCTGACCGCCGAGGGTGCTGGAGGATGCTTGACCAGGGTACGCCAACCGGGGAACTCTAGTGGGAGAAGAAAGGCGCTCACATCCCCGTGTTAGGGGGAATGGCGCAGCAAGCGTGACACCCAGCCAGCCCTTCCTCGCGAAGGTGTTAGGTGTCATCCAGCCCGCAGCTCGACAGATGTCTGCCAAAGAGGCGTTCGCGCCAGCGCATAGGAGGAGGCCACTCACAATGTGGAGTGGGCCCTCACCCCCAGGGGGCACGGCTCGCCTTGGGAATGGTACGCCAAGGCGATGGCATCCACTATCCAGTGAGCCAACCTCTGCTTGGAGATAGCTTTCCCCTTCTGCTGACCTCCAAATCAGACCAGGAGCTGCTCAGAGCTTCTGAAGCTCTGGGTGCGGTCCACGTATATGCGAAGCGCTCTTACGGGACACAGCAACATCAATGCTGGATCTGCCTCCTCCAGGGGCAGTGCTTGCAGGTTCACCACCTGGTCTCAGAAGGGAGTGGTGGGAACCTTGGGCATGTATCCAGGCCGGGCTCTCTAGCAGGCTCACTGGGGGAAACGCATACTTGCCTAGAGCCCGAGGCTAGCTGTGTGCCAGTGTATCCGTGCCCGGGGGGCCTGGGACAGGGAATAGTACAGCTGGCAGTGGGAGGACTCGTGGGAAGCAATCAGGTCTACCTGGGCTTCCCCGAATTGACTCCAGATCAGCTGGACAGTCTGGGGATGGAGTCGCCATTCCCTGGGGAAAGTGAGCTATCGTGAGAGCGCATCGGCTGCACTGGCCACAAAGAACTCTCAGCACGGGGCAGAGCCAATGTGGAGGATGCAGGAGGGTGCCCACGGCGACGAGCAGGCTGAGGCATGGCCCACGACGAAACGATGGCAGCCAGAGGATCACGTCGGGGCAAGATGCGCTGTATGGGCTCAGTCTGCTGTTGTACTGCCAGGAACTGCTGGGCACAGCCCTCGACAGCGTCGCCGCCCAGGCCAGCCTGGGAGATGGGAGTATCAAGAAAGCGCACGTTGTCAATGTCTCTCATCTCGACCAGGCTGAACCAGAGATGGCACTACTGGACCACCAGAGTGAACATCGCCTTCCCGAGGGACTGCGTCGCGACTCCCGTCGCCCGGAAGGGTGAGGTCAGTCAACGTGCGCAGCTCGTGGCGGCGTTTTGCAGACACAAGTGCACCACAATCGCACTCTCCTGCTGGGGAATGTCGACGCACCCCTTAGCTGCCCCACCATCAAGGGTAGTGAGGACGGAGGAAGGAAACGAGCAGCTTCTGGCCGTAAAAAGGGGCCATCCACGACTACATCACTTCCCCGTGCACATCCGGGAAGAAAGGAACCAGAGCAAAACGTGGTTGTGAGCCGCGCTCTACACCGAGAACCAATCAAACAGCCGTGAGCACTCAGGGCTGGGCGGTGTATTCACCTCCATCCTGATGCTCACAGCTGCCCGGGCAAGCATGGCTGCCAACTCTGGGTCCGATTCGGCAGTGGCGACAACACCCCGAGGGGGGCAGCCCCGCCGAATCTTCATCCACAGAGATCAACAGCCCATCCCTCGATGCTGCAATCAACATCTGATCCCCTGGCGGCAAACCGAATGACATGCTGGGACTGTCGTAAGCAGAATCACCCAGCAGCCACACGGGACAAGCACTGCGGAAGGGGTGAGAGGTCCGTGGGGCGTGGCCCGGCGGAGAAGCTCTCACTGTCACCCTCAAATCTCCCAGATCACTAGCCAGCGGTCCTCTGCTCGTGGCAGAGAAACCGGGACGGGTAGTGACAGAGGGGTCTGCTCCTTTCCCTTTAAGAAAGGAGAGACTCGATCGCAGCGTTGCCATGGTCACACACGCAGTGCGTGCATGAACCATCCCCGAACGCGTCTTCAGCGTGCTGAATGCCCAGACACGGAAGCCAACGCTCGTGGCCGTTGTCAGAGGACAGGAAACGACCGCATTCAGAAGGACACGGACGAAACGGCGTCTTTAAAAAGAGGCGAATCGTCCGTGATTTGCTCTTTTAGGAAATCTGCTCTTTTAGTTGAAGTGCCCAGGGGAATCGCTGAAAGGGACACCACTGTTCGCGCCATACTGCCAACCAGAACAGCTTCCCGACACACAGCAGATGAATGGCTTTGTGGAGTATAACAGCTTTTTATACAACCACTCGGCTCCGAAGCAAAAATCTGAAGAGTGGATGCACCTGTCGCCTATTTATACCCGTGGGCACGGGGAGTGGCTCAGGTATGTTAAATCCACTAGCCAATTTTCATTGGCGTTTTCTCTTAAACTCAGAGATGATTGGCCTCCCAAGTGAGACCCCATATGTCGTTCGACATAACTCGTAGTGACCGACAGATAGGGAACCCTGATAATAATGGATATTCTTTTCTCAGCTGAAGCTTTAAGATAATATACAGATAATACACTATAATATACTATACTATAAATTTGGGGGTCCTGATCCCCGTGTCTGGGTTTATTTTGCAATAATAAACAGCTGATTGAACAGTTTTCCACACATTATTATAGTATGTTTCACCTAAGGCTGCAACTTACAACTATTTTGATCAATTATCAATCTATTGATGATCTCTTTGATTAATCAGATTTTCCACAATATGTTTTAAAAACAAATAGGTTTCCACAAAAGACATTTAAAGAAAGAAAAGAACATCAGAACAATTTCAGTGCCAAATTAAAACATTTCAGCTGGTAAGAGAAAGAATGGACACAATAAAACCAGTCACAGGATAATGCAAATTAAAGTCAACATCAAAATGCATTTCTATAATAGTGTTGATTCAGCATTTCCACTTTATGCATGAAATTTAATATTTCTTCACATGAAAAGGTGCTGAACCAACACACACTGATGATAATCAAAGGTAAAATGTGATTTGATTTCTACGTGTTTTTCTGTCGTCAACACATGCATTTAAATTAGACATTTTGCACACATCCAAAAATAAATAAATAAATAAATTATAAATTATATAACTAATTACACACACACACACACACACACACACACACACACATATATATATATATATATATATATATATATATATATAAAGGGAACTATGTAACATTATTTACTTGTATAAAGAGCCACATTCAGATGTTTTTAATCGAGTTTATGGCAAAACAAGCTCAAAGACTTGTCTCTGAGATCATCTAAATGGCATTTTAATGGTGATATAATACTGCAAAAGTGTGAATTAGTTTCTTGATCTTGATCTAATCAATATTTTAAAACTCTGTTGCTACATAAAGAAGGAAAGGCTGTGTAACGATGTGCCATAAAATGGTTTGCCAAAGTTTGTATTGTGAACTGGACCCTAACTACAGCCCTGGAGAACAGTTTATTTCCATGCATAATCTATTTTGTTTTGTGCTCAAAAAAGTAACTGTATTTTAGAAATAATAATAATAATAGCTTTATGACAAAACAAGCACAAAGGGCCAGTTTTACTAACAGCCTGCACTGAAAGGCATTAACAGTTATTTTTGTGTCTGATCTTATTGAAGATGCATTTCTAGGAATTTCCATTTCAGACACAATATTAATGGGAGGAGAGTATTCAAATGAATCATGCAACGCATTTGAATAACGTTTGCGCTCGTCTAATTACTGACATTTGCGCCATTATTTAGCACACAATAAAAAGCATGTCTTAAACTATTTTGCGCTTGAAATGGCTGCAATTATTGTTGCAGAGAACAGAGAGCGCGTGGTAGATGAGGATTATTTCCACACTAATTATTCTGAATGCCAGAACACATTATCTGAACATATTGTTTGCCAAGCCATGTTATTTTTAATTTGCTTCAGGAAATAAAAGGCCACTTGGAATCTTCAACTAGGAGTCACACAATACCAGCTCTATCAAAACTTAATTTTTAGGCCTCTGGTTCTTTTCACCCTTCTATGGCTTCTTTAGTTCTTTATTCTTTATTTGCGACTACACTAATTTGCGCTGTGCTTGGTATATTGCGTTGGTCGATATGTAAATGAGATGTTGCGTCTGTGTTCTTTAATTTGCGCAATTTTTAGTTGTCCTAACACTGAGATGATCTGAATTACATTTCAGCAGAAACCGTAGAATAGATGTGAGTGTCTATATTAATCTTATTTCCGTCTCTTGCAGGGTGACGACTTCTACGGATGTGGTGGTGTTGATCTGCGTGTTCTTGCCATGTCCTTCATCCCGACCAGCTTCATCCTCTTCCTCATCCAGGAGCGCGTCAGTTCGTGAGCGTCAACCCCACCCTCTACTGGCTGGCCAGCTTCGCCTGAGACATGGTACACCAGAAGCCCTTCTGCTCCGGAAGACGGATGGGATGGGGACAGGCACGCGAGAGCTAAAAAGAGGAGCTGAGATAGCTAATTAAAACTCTATTAAAACTCTATCAATTTCCCGCTGAATCCTGTTCTCTGCCTCCATTGGTCCTGACAGCGAGACTCTCTTGTCATGAGCTACAGTCTCAGCGGAGAGAGATGATTTCACCTTCCCTAATAAATCACTAATAAATCAATTAGTGTCAAGGGAGATAAAAAGAGGATTCACAACCTATACAGCGCAAAAAAGACAGAAAAAAACTAGAACACACATGAACTAAAAGTACAATAATAATAATACAAAACTATATATTTGTTTAATTTTAGAACTGTCAGGGCTACAAAAAATAATCATACTAATAATATTAAATATATAGTATAAAGAATAGTATTTAAAATGTATAAAATTAATAATAGGTGTATCTTACAGTACAGTTGTAAAATTACAATACTAATATTTGTGTCATAATTTTCTTCATTTTCAAACATTAAACCATTGAGCTGTTATTTTGGTAAAATCTTCATTCTAAAACCATATATATATATATATATATATATATATATATATATATATATATATATAATACACACACACAGTAGTCAACATTTGAAGTGGATCAAAAAAAGTTAATCAAAGCTGCCCTAAGACAAGAACGAATTTTGGTTTTAGGACAACTTTGATGAAAGGTTTTGATCCACTTCAAATGTTGACTACTGTGTGTGTGTGTGTGTGTGTGTGTGACATCAAAGAACAGGTTAGAGTTTTGGGAGGGGGACTCACCTCCTCGAGGGCTGTCCGACGTCAGCAGCGCGGGGCGTCGTCGAGGGCGCCTTGCTGATCTCCGGCGTCGGCGGTCCCCGGCCAGGCTAGCAGGCTGTGTGCTGGAGGTGAGGAGCTGATCGAGCCCCCGGCCAATCCCGGGCCGAGGAGAACGGGTACCGGTAGGTCCTTTAAGATTCCCACTTCGACGGGCCAGGAACCAGGTGTCGCGGTGATGGTCACTCGCCGTGCCGGTACATGCCTGGTATCCCCGTGCACGCACGTTATCGCCAGCTGGGCTCTGGAACCGGTTCTGGGCGGAAGGACAGTTGGTTGTATCAGGCTTACCCCGCTGCCCGAGTCGAGGAGGGCGATGAACGGCCGGGCCATTGATGTGCACCTCGGCTCGCGGTGCCTCCGGCGGCGGGTCGTGCACTGAACAGCCTGCTAGCCATATCCGTCCTGGGGAGCGCGGCGGCTCGGTGGGCATCGGTTCGTCCTGGGGGCCGGGAACCGCAGGCCTGCTCACGGGTCGCTGGGTGCCCTCCGGCGAGCGTCGCTCCTGGACCACCCTTCGGGGAAAAGGCGGCGCTCGCTCCCCTACCTCCCGGTGTTGGGCGGCCTCCGCCAGCTCAATGGCCTCCACGAGCTCGTCGAGACCGGTGGGATTCCTCATGCCAGCCGCCTGCCTCAACGCGCGGGGGAGGGCGCGGAGGAGTCGGTCGATCACCACACACTCAGCTACCTTGTGTGCGGAGGGACCCCCTGTCAATAGCCAATGGTGGGCCAACCGGGGTAGTTCTGCCGCTTGGGCGCGAGCGGGCTGTCGAGCTCGATATGCCCAGTCATGGAACTGCTGCGCCGCACAGATTGGGGAGAGGCCTACTCGGCTCAGGATTTCCTTTTTCACCTCTCCATAGTCCCGGCTTCTCTCAGCCGTCATGGTGAAATACGCCCACTGCGCTTCCCCGGTCAGCAGCGGCGCGAGAAGTCTGGCCCACTCGTCCTCTGGCCACGCCTCCCGGATCGCGGTGGCCTCAAACATTTGAAGATACATCTCCACATCGTCGTGCGCTGTCATTCGCGGCATCAGCTGTACGGCTTGGACACGGGGGTCAGGCAGCGGCGTGCGGTGGGCGGCGGTGCGGAGGGCGGCGGTGCGGAGGGCGGCGAGCTCGCGTTCGGCGTCTCCTTGACGTGAGGCCATGTGCTCCATTATTTGCTGCTGGCGGATGCTCACCTCGGTGAGGTGTTTAAGCAGCTCTTCCATGCCGGGGGAGGAGCGGCCGCCTGTGGAAACGGAGCAGAGGGGAAAAGAAAACCAATGGCAAAAAAAAAAAGGAAAAAAATGGGTGACTTTAACGATCTCCTCGGGGGTCGGTTGTCGGTGTCCACCTCACACTTGCCCGCATTCTCCACCAGTGTGGCGTGTGTCCCGAGCGCTCGTCAGCGTCGCCCTGGCAACACAGTGGAATCACCGGCACTAGCTCGTCACGGGCTGAGCGGCCGCACCTGCAGCTCGTTAAGAGGCGTCTACTTCAGCCGGGAAGGAAAGCAGTATGGTGAGCAATGTCTCCCGACACAAAGACTAACTCTTTCCACCTCTGTCGTAGAGAGCAGCGTGTGACCGTCAGCCCCAACCAGGAGAGCACCGCACGGGATCCACCACTCAAGGCACAGAGAGCACGAGGGAGTTGGAGCACTACGGAGAGCACCGTCTTCACTCAGAGCACAAAGTTGTCAATAAATCCACCCTTCGGGGATTTTCTCTGTCTATCGGTTGTCGTGTAGTTCCTCACCTCGCCACAATATATATATTCTCTGTCTATCGGTTGTCGTGTAGTTCCTCACCTCGCCACAATATATATATTTTACATTGCCACTGAACACCTATGATTAAATAAATGTAGTAAAGATCATGTTCCATGAAGATATTTTGTAAATCTCCTACCATAAATATTTTACAATTACAACTTAATTTTGATTAGTAATATGTACAGCTAAGAACTTAATTTGAACAACTTTAAAGATGATTTTCTCAATATTTAGATTTTTTAACACCCTCAGATTCCAGATTTTCAAATAGTTGTATCTCAAAAAAAACTTTTCTAGAACCATTTAACTAGATCATCAAAACAGGTAAGACTATCAAACCAGTTGAGATTAGTTTAAGCTGATTTCTTCAAGAAACATTTATAAATGTTCACTTGGACTTCCGATTTGGAAGTCAGTCTAAAAGTTGTGTTCCTCTGCACTTTTCCAAATCAAAAAGTTGAAAAACACTGCCACAGAAATAGTCAGGATGTCTGGCAATTTTTAGCAAGACAGCTAACGTCACCAATAGCACCTTTAAATAGACAGAGACAGAGAGATGATGGTTTAGAGTTTCTACCCACAATCCTCTCTGCCCTGAGCTGATGTTTTATTTCTAATAAAGTTTCACTGCTGAAGCAGATTTGACTTTATTGACAGGAAGTCTGTTTAAACTTTCAGAGGTCTGTCTCGCGGGATAAAGACACGAGGACTGTCAGATGCTGCTGTAGATCTGCCATCTTCAGTAATGAAAGCCTCTTTAACACTCAGTCCCGCCCAGACAGCTTTCAGCCAATCACAGCGGCCGGCTCTCCGTCCTCATCCAATCGCTGCCAGTCTCTCATCTGTCCATCTACCACTCTGACTTTCACAGTAATGCTGCTGTATTGGCACATATATATGAGAGTGTGTGCATGTTTTAATCTGCTGGATGCAAATGTTAATACAGTTATTTCAGTTTTCCGGTCATCTTACTGTATGGTGGCTTCTGCCGCTTCTGTGAGAAATCACTCTCGAAGTCTTGAGGTTTCGATGCCAGAAGATAAGAACAATATAAGATAAGAAGCTCAGGAGAGCATCTCCCGAGTCTTTGTCTTCACGCTCTTTTATAAAGTTTTTTTTTTTTCAAGGCGTGTTCAACATAGTCCTTATACCTCCATACAATGTCTTGATTTTACTCAGGAAACATATGTTCATGATAGCAGAATAACCGGATTACTGTCCTACAGGCCTCCTTACATACATGGTCTTAATGGTAGAATAAGATGATTACACATTACACTTGAAATTGAGATTAATACATCATCTGAAAGATGAATAAATAAGCTTTCCATTGATGTGCGGTTTGTTAGGATGAGACAATATTTGCCAACTATTTGAAAAACTGGAATATGGAGGCGCAAAAAAAAAAAAAAAAAATCCAAATCATGAGAAAATTGCCTTTAAAGTTATCCAAGTGAAGTCCTTCGCAATCTAATCAAAAACAAAAATTAAGTTTTGATATATTTACGGTAGGAAATTTACTAAATATCTTATACTAAATAAATATACTAAATAACATTATTTTTGGCATAAAAGAAAAAAATATATATGTAATTTAGACCCATACAATGTATTGTTGGTTATTGCTACAAATATACCCCTGCTATGACTGTTTTTGTGCTCCAGGGTCACATATTTCAAATATATTATGCCATGAACTAGTGAATCCAGTGACTAGATGCTGCAGTTTGTTCATGAATGAGATTTCTTGTTCAGCTGCTAAGCACTGAGCTTGAACTCAATGAAGCTCTTCAGATGTGTTTCTAAAACTGAACTGCAAATGTGTTTGTGTGTATGATGGTGGACGTGTGTCTCAGAGAATATGGGTCAGTGCGAATCCTGTGAGATTCTCTGTCTCTGGTGTGTGTGGTGATGTATGAGCGTGAGCTTTGTGCAGTGGTTTGCAACAAAACTGTCTCATGATTTCTTCAGTGTGTTTGAAGAATCACAAACCGCTGGAGACGAATAGACTGCCATCAAAACAGTGTTTTATCAACTTTACATTTCAGACTGAGATTGTATGGAGGGTGAGGAAAGAGTTCCACACTGAAAAAACAAAATAGGTTTTTACTAACCTTCATATCATTTCAAACCCATATGCTTTTATATTTTCTGTGGAACACAAAAGGAGAAGTTTAGCAGAATGTTCATGTTGCTCTTTTACGTTCACTGAAAAAAAAAAAAAGATGAAATAAAATAAAATATAAGATAAAAAACAAACTTTGAAAATTAAAAAAATTGAAATGTTGCCTTCAATAAGTTTAAGATGAAGGATTACAATTAATATAAGTTAAAAATAAATTCAAGCTAAATTAAAAGATTTAAATTCTAATAATAATAATAATAATAATTGTAATAATATTGTAACTGTAATGTGACTGTACTAATATGTAAAAATAATTACACACTAAATAGATTTAGAATATATGGAAAAAGAAAAATACATTTTAAACAAACAAACAAAAAAACTAAATGTAAGAAAAAAAAAATGCAAGAAATTGAACATTATTTAGAACATTATTACCTGTAATCCAGAGACTCTGAACCAGTTTAGTTCGACTTGCACCAAAGGCCAATATGGGTATTAGGTGCTTTAGTAATATAGTTGTGCATATATTACTTTATTGTGGATCAGTTTTTTTGAGCCAGTTCATTGAAACAAACTGTCCGAAAGGAACAATTCAAGGAAAAGAATCATATTTATATCATATCATAGTTCTTAGCCATTGTCACAAATCAGGCCTCTGTGGCTCTCTCCGATCACCACCGGCGGGAACCCTCTCCTGAGTACTAACATTCATGGACTTCATTTCCCATAATCCCCGTGCCTGGGACTGATTGCTAGCACAGGTGTTTCCCCTTAGCTCCCCTATTTACAGTAAACTGCTTCCGGACTCTTAGCCATTGCGAAGTCTTGTATTGCCCCGGCTACATTTCTGAGCATTTCTTTCTGTTAGTTTGATCTCTTGTGTATGAGATTGGACTGTTTGTTATCATGTGATTCTCTGCTGCCTGCCCTTGTGACCATACTGTTGGATTCTACTCACTATTCCCGGTCTGCCGCCTGCCTCGACCCTCGCTCTGTTACAGTTTGCTCTTCTGGATTGTGGCTGTTGTTCCTGACACCGGTGATTGATTACTGCCTGTTTGATTCTGTTATTATTTTGTTAAAGCTGCAAATGGATCTGCATGCCTCTGACCCTTCATTACAGCCATCTTCAAGAATCGGCTAAAAACACATTTCATCTTTTTGACCCTCTAACTCTAGCACTCTCTATTCTAATTCTGTTCTTTAAAAAAAAATGTCCCGTTTAGACTTAGTATTCATTTACTAACTGTTTGTTTTCTTTAAAAAAAAAATAAAACTAACACTAGCGTCTCTGATCTTTTTGTATTCTGTTTGTTTTCTTTTTATTTATTACACAATAAAAAAAAAAAGGCCTCTAACACTAGCTTGCTCTATTCTTTTTCTATTCTATCTGTTTTCCTTTTATTTATTATACAATTAAAAAAAAAACCTTGCTACGTGTACTGTATTAAGCTAACTGGGACTTGTTATAGAACTTGTATATCATTGCTCTTTTGTTGATTTTGATTGTTTCTATTGTCCTCATTTGTAAGTCACTTTGGATAAAAGTGTCTGCTAAATGACTAAAATGTTAATGTAAATATTTTCCCAGGTACTGTAATAATGTTGTAAATAATGTTCAGTTTCTTGCACCAACTGATCATTTCGCTTCATAAGACCCCAATCTATCATCAGCAGCCATACTAATTAATTTTGTGTTGTCTGTATACGCTTTTTGACTCTCAAAGTGATGGCAGCCATTGACTCGCATTTTATGAATTAGCAAAGAGCATGCTTTCAGCTAAAAATTGTCTTTACTGTTCGACTATCTACATCTACCTACATACATTACTGTTTACCTACATCTTGGATGGCCTGAGGATGAGTGAATGAACAGCAAATTTTCATTTTTGGGTGAACTATCCCTTCAGAAAAACCTGTGATTGTAGCTCTATATATGTTATGCATCTTTACTGATGTAAATGATGTAATGATCACTGACTCATGATCCTGACGTACACATCTTCACACACAGGTCGATAAAGTCACTACCGACTTCTTCAGTGAAGGGGATGAAGACGTGGCTCTAAAGCGTGAACGTGTGCAGAGGGGCAGAGCTCAGAATGACCTGCTCCGAATCTGTGACCTCACCAAGGAACTTCCTGTGTCTGAAAACATTACATTCAGTTCACACTTACATATATCATTTTAAAGTATATTATTTCTTTTTTAAAAGCATGCTGAAGCCCCTGTTTTTCACGAGGGTTGTCTTGTATGTTCATGTATATTCAGGACAGACGTCGTAGTCCAGCTGTGTGAGCGTAAAGATGTTCACAGTAGTGTCTGAGTGATTAGGAGCGAGAGTTTAATTTGTGTGATCTGTAATCAATGAGAGCAGCTGTCTGTGAATCACACGCCGCTCTGAGAGCAGACAGGTGTCAGTGCAGGAGAGCCACAAACATCTCAGGCCGGATGAGTCCTCATGCACGCGGATTTGATCACTTATTTAACCCTATAAAGCTACTAAATCCTATTTGATAGATACAAGTCCTCTAAATGATCGATATGATCAAAGCTTTGCTGAGAAACCTGTTGCACTCAATCTACCCCATGCCTTCTGTCATCTGATTGATTTAGAGTTTGTTTTGTTGTTGTTGTTGTTTTTCTCCAGCTTCAGCTCGTGCTTCACATGTCTTTCTGCTGTTGAATCTTCACTGATTTTTATCAAGAAAACACCAGAATAACTTTAATCAGAGTTCCAGATGAACACTTACTGGACTGAAGCAACTTGATTCTTCATGAAACATTTTCTAGAAAAATCAGTGTGTCTCAAATCTGGTCTTAAAGTTATCTGTTTTTGCAAATAAACTCTTCATATATTTTCTGCTGCTGTCCCGTGGCTCAGACTAACAGAGATGAGATACATGGCTTTATATTTGTCTCTCTGTCTCACAGATACTTTCATTGTGAAAGGAGGGGCTTAATATGCAAATTGTATTTGGCATTTAAAGGTGAACTATGTAATTTTCCTTTTGGCATTACATTTCTGAAATAACTTTTTCATTTTAAGAGCAGGAAGTACTTGTTCCCAGGGTTATTATAGTTAACTAAAACCATAACTTTAAATTAAATTTAATTTAATTTAATTTAATTTGTTGCCAAAATAACAGCCATTTTCAATTTTAATTTAGTTTAACCTGATGTACTAAAACTGTATAATTATAGTGTATAATTAAAAAGGAAAACACAAAAATAAAAACCAATCCAAAATAAATTAATAATAAATGGAGCAATTCCAAGAGGGTCCTCACACCACGGGTGCTCGGGCCCTAAATATTTAGGTGAGATTTGGTGGGGGGAATATAATAGTATTTAGGAATGAAACAGCACAGTTTGTGCCTGATTAAGCATACGCACTGACATGCAGCTGGCGCAGCAGAGTATGGGCTACTGTCCACAGTTCAATGCGATCGATGACCTTCTGATAGGACGAGAACACCTGGAGTTTACGTACGACTCCGCGGGGTTCCCCAAGAAGAGGTTTCCATGGTAACACAGCCTGCAGACCCTTAATCTTTCTATCTAAAACTTGCACTCTATGTATGGAGTTTGTGTGTGTGTGTGTGTGTGTGTGTGTGTGTGTGTGTGTGTGTGTGTGTGTGTGTTTGTGTGTGTGTGTGTGTGTGTGTGTGTGTGTGTGTGTGTGTGTGTGTGTGTGTGTGTGTGTGTGTGTGTGTGTGTGTGTGTGTGTGTGTGTGTGTTTCAATATATTGCCCTACAACAACAAAAACATGAAAGTGTGTGTCTGTGGTCTCGCAAGTGTTCAATCCCATGCAGCTGGTTAGCTTGTGAAAAATCCCTCTAATATATATATTAAATATTTAATTATATTGTCCATATATAGTATGGTTCAAAAGTTTGGGGTTGTAAAGATTTTATAATGTTTTTGAAAGAAGTCTCTTCTGCTCACCAAGGCTGAATTTATTTAATCAAAATACAGTAAAAGCAGTAAAAATGTTAAATATTATTACATTTTCAAATAGCTGTTTTCTATATGATTCCATGTTAAAGTGTAATTTATTTCTGTGATGTGCAGCTGTATTTTTAGCATCATCACTCCAGTCTTCAGTGTCACATGATCTTCAGAAATCTTTCTAATATGATGATTTGCTGCTCAAGAAACATTTTTGATTATTATCAATGCTAAAAAACAGTTGTATCACAGTTTTCACAAAAATATTGTGCAGCACATTTTAAAATTTCAGGATTATCTGATGAATAAAAAGTTCTGTTCAGATAAATAGAGATCTTCTGTAACATTATTAATGTCAGCTCTAATGCAATGAAGGCATAAAAGCATAATAAATGGCCCAGTAATAATTAGATGAGAGGCCTGTTTGATGCTCAGTGTCAGTCTTTTTATCTCTCCACTCCAACATTATTGTATATTCTGCCATCATTGAAGATTATAAAGTGCCTCCTTCAGCTATTATTAGACACAAATTAAAGACAAATAACAGCAATAATTAATTTATTGAATGTGCTGATTATAAAGTCCACTAATGCAAAGCACTGTAGAGCAAAGAAAAATATATATACAATAAATCACAGCTCAATTTCAAACATACTGTTAACCAATAAATATAATAATACAAAATATAAGAGAGATAAGAGTTTGTATGACTATATTTTTCACATGTATATTTAAAATAAAGTGTTAAAAAAATAAAGAGATAAGTTGTATGACTTTGTATGATATATTATTTATTTCTGTTTCTTTTCAGAGGCCAATAATTAAAACCTGTCATTAAAACAACTAAATAAATGAATGAACAGACAAATACCTGTTTTCAATACAGTACTGTACAATAATAAAAGCTTGAGCCATTATTGAGAAGTGAATATGTGATGCTATTTATGTACGTATCCGCTGCAGGTTGTGTTGATCACACTGATTAATGTTTCTTCACACCCACAGAAATAATGATATGACTCTGGAGACTCAGACGCTTTACAGTTTGGCTGGTGTGAGCTGTAACAGTGCAAACACGTCTAACAGCAGAATATAAATAAATCAAACCTGCAGATTCAGACCGACTTTGAGCTCCAGACTGAAGTCCGCTGCTGCATCTGAGCTATTGCTCAGGTCAGGACAGAAAGCTCATATTTATGAGTTAAACGCACATGAACGTCAATTACGAGTTATGTCAATGCCAGGAACAATAGATTCGATAGATTTATTAATGGTAAATTATTATTATTTATCATTTGCAATACAGTCATCTAAGTTGCATGTACAAAACATCATTGTATTGTTCAATTGTAATGCATTATATAACAATTTAATTAACGGCACCTTAATAAATAAACAAATAATTAAAAACACACCAAAATGCACATTCTTTATTCATCATTTTATATGGAAATTATTGTTGAATTTTGTATAGAAAAGGTACATCACCATATCACACGAGTTATCATAGTTAACTAAAACCAAAAAAAACCTTTACATTAAAAATAAAATTTAACTGAAATAAATTACAGTGTATCAAGAAATTGTTTTATTTCATTTATCATTTTTATTTAGTTAATTTTGATGCACAAAAAAACTAAAGCTAAAACTGAAATAATAATGAATAAAAACAGTATTATTTTAACATCACTGAGACACTGTTAAAGTTTTTATTTTTTTTTATTTTTTTTTCATGTTTTCATTTTAATTTTAGTTTTAGTAAAGTTATTGTGGTTTGTATTTTAGTCTATTTCCTTTTTATTAATTATTATTTCAGTTTTATTTTTACTTATTTAAGCACATCAGATTAAACTAAATTAAAAATAAGAATGGTTTTAGTTAACTATAACAACCCTGATATATATATATATAGTTTGTTTGTTTAGACTAAAATAATAATAAAATGATAATAATAAAAACTCAAATTAAAACAAAAAGAGAAAATACAAAAACAAAAGCCAATTCGAAATATTATAAAAACTATAAACTATAAAACAACAATTGTCTTGAACCACCAGACGTTGTAACTATGACTTCCCAATCCATAAACACAAACTTCCCAGGAGGAGAATAATTAGTTAGAGTAATATGCATATTATCGCAAAGCTCTGATCTGATTGGCTGGAGTGGAAACTCCACAAATAATAACAAATGGATCTGGTTCTGCATGGAAGTCGATCTCATTTAATTTGTTTTTCGAGAGTCTTCTTACATTTCTTTGTGGATTTAAAACTCTTCTCACCCATAACCCAAAGCCTGAAAGAAAACCTGAATGAATATAGGATTTGAACTTTATGAATCGCATTATTAATAATTTCTACCTAGTCTCAGAAGAGACGTTTTTCTTTGAGATGTAGCTAGGGACAGTTTTATTCTCAAAGTACAGCTGAAACACACACAGAGCAAACACACACACACACACACACACACACAGATGAGAGAACGTCCTTGAGGATTAAGGATAAAATGAAGAGCCGAATAACGATAGAAAAGATTAAAGAAGAAAAGAACACAGGACTCGAGGTCACTCGTGGGACATTTTTAATGTATTTCCAGGCAGATTTAACATTCGGTGCACACACGCGCCTCTGTTTGCTGGCATTAAAATCTCATTCCGCCTGACGGAGGCTCATATGAAATAATCCACGTTCATAACCCGCAGAGTAACTCCTGATTGGCTCTCTGTGGATGCTAATTAAAGGTGGCATTACGAGGCAGGTGCTCTCACCGATCATCATATAGTCAATCTGTCATACGGGGTCAAAGGTCACACGTCATCATATCTTCAGGCTATGTAATGTACAATTGTGTTTGGAATCACATACTAACATGCTTCATTTTATTTTATTACACATATCTTAATTTCTGAACGTATTCGTATTGTTTTCTTTGTATGTATGGGTTACTTGGTTTGTTACCGACATCTGGTGAAAATGTAATGTCAATAGCATCTTTAGAAATATATTTACTGAGAAAAATGGTGACGTGTTTAATACTTATTTTACTCACTGTATACAGTATGCATACTGTGTATGGTATGCAAATTTGACCTATTAAACATGCAAAACAATATTTACGAGGTGACACTCAGTAATGTACAGTACATATACAGAGTAATGAGGTCATGTGACTGCAATGAATCATAAGGCTTTTTGAAGTGTTTCTCTTTGCATTATGCATACTGATCCACATACTAGGCATTCTGTGTATGCGTGTGTGCACGTGTGTGTGTGTGTGTGTGTGTGTGTGTGTGTATGTGTGTGTGTGTGTGTGTGTGTGTGTGTGTGTGTGTGTGTGTGTATGTGTGTGTGTGTGTGTGTAGGATAAGCCCACCACAGGTATGGACCTGAAGGGTGTAGGACTGTATCCTCAGCGTCATTAAGGAGGGCAGAGGACTCATAGACTTCTGTTTTATATGCAGTTATAGTAGCTACTGTACATGTTTATTGTAAAATAATCAGAAAACTGCATTTTTTGCAGTTTTATTAAAAAAAAATTATTAATAATTAATTAATAAAGAAAAATTGCTAGTTATTTTTACAAATAACTAGATAGTAATGTTTGTAGACAAACTTTAAGTTGGCTTGAAAAAGCCTAACCAGAATGTTTGAGGTTGTTTTAAAAGCTTGATGTTTGGAGGCTTTCATTTGGACATAGTTAAGTTTTACTTCACTAGATTTTAGAACTAAAAACCAGGTAAAGAAACAGTAGAAACCAGCTCATTTAGCAGCAAAAATAAATAAATAAATAAAAACTAGCTAAAACTATATGCTAGGGTACCAAAAGTGGTTGCTAGGGTGTTGCTAAGTGGTTGCTAAGGTACTCAGGGTGGTTGCTAGGGTCTTCCTATGTGGTTGCTAGGGTACCTGGGGTGGTTGCTAAAGTGTTGCTAGGTGGTTGCTGTTGTACCCGGGGTGCACCCACTTATGTTTTATATGCAGACATAGTAGTTATATATATATATATATATATATTATAAAATAACAAGAAAACCTGCTTTCCCCCCCCCCCCCCTTTTTGCGGGTTTAATTAAAAGAAAAATATTCTAGTAAGTTTCACAAAAAATAAATAAATAAATATTCTATTTTACAGTTTTTTTTTTTTTTTATTATTATTATTTTTTGTAACTATTGGCTATTTTTGCAAAACTCTACACACAAATAAGAAAACCTTTCACCCAATTATCAAAACATTGTAGTTCTCTTGCAAAAGCGAACACAGCTAGATTAACTCTTCACACCTTCGTAAAAAATGGTGTTTTCGTATCAAACAGTAAACAAGCCATCATCAACTAAGCACACAATGTGCCAACTACACACTGATGGTATGAATAAAAAACACATCTGGCTTTTGCTTTCTCTGTGTACAGATGTCAATTTGAGGTCATACTTTTGTCATAGTGTCATGTAAACATACAAGGATCCAAACTTCAAGTATTGGTGTTTATTCACACTCATCAAAACCAAGTCAAAGTCAGAACACAAAATAGTAATTTCACAAAAAAAAAAAAAGAAAAAAAAGGACAATCAGCCTACATCATGTCGTCTTTCTGGGTCCGGCCACAAAATTTCGTCCACATCGCATGCAATATGCTCCAGTCCAAGGCTCCGGGGGAAATATCTCCTTGAATGGCGTATCCAGGCCTGACAAGATGCCTGGTCAATATCTCCACATGCCTCCTCCATTGCCTGTAAAAGGGCTACCTGTTGATGAGGATGACGGTCGTACACTTTCCAGCGCCAGGCAGAGAAGAACTCCTCGATGGGATTTAAGAATGGAGAGTATGGAGGGAGGTTGAGTGCCATGAAGGATGGGTGGTCTGTAAACCAGTTGCGGACCAAAGAAGCCCTATGGAAACTAACATTGTCCCATATGATGACATATCGGGTATGCTCTGGTCTCTGAACAGTGAGCATGTCATGTAAGGTGTCCAGGAATGCAATAATGTGTGCAGTGTTGTATGGGCCTATGGTTGCATGATGGTGAAGAACACCATTTTGGCTTATAGCTGCACATTTGGTTATGTTACCACCACGTTGTCCTGGGACATTGATGATGGCACGGTGTCCAGTAATGTTCCTGCCACGTCTCCTGGTTTTACTGAGGTTAAAACCGGCCTCATCTACAAAAAGTAGCTCATGTCCCATGGCATCTGCTTCTAGTTCCATCACTCTCTGGACAAGACAAAACAAATGCAACACATCAGGCCCATGCACAGCACTACAATATGCACTTCCAAATTCAGAACCAATGACACTATAGCTTACCTGCACATAGTCATATCGCAGTTGCTTTACACGTTCTGTGTTTCTCTCGAAAGGAACTCTGTAAATTTTCTTCATTCTTATTGTGTGGCGCGCAAGTACACGACTTAGTGCAGAAATGCTTACACTGTGTATATTTTGAAAGATGGTGTCATTATCAATTATGCGCTGCTGTATTTCGCACAGTCTTATTGCATTATTGGCAATCACCATGTTCACTATATGGGTCTCTTGCTCTGGAGTGAACATTCTTCCTCTGCCCCCAACATCTGGACGTCTAGCAATTCTGTAAAGTAACAATTTCAGTATTTTTGCATGTATGGTACTGTTGTGTTTCTCATTAGAGTATGGCAGTGCTACAAAGTACTAACCGATTCTCATTTCGAAATGTCCTAATGATGCTTGCCACAGTGTAGCGGCTCAAATTAGGGTGAACCCGTTGGCCAGCTTCCCTCAGGGTCATCCCATGGTTGATGACATGGTCCATAATTGTAGCTCTGATGTCATCAGTTATTCTATTTCTTACTCTTCTTACCCTTCCTCTTTCCCCTCCTCGTCCTCTTCTTGCTCCTCCTTGTCCTCTTCCTCTAACTTCCTCTAACCCTCTCGCTTCTTCAACTCCACGTCCTCTTCCTCCAACTTCTTCACCTCCACGTCCTCTCCCTCGGCCTCCTCGTCCTCTTCTTGCTCCTCCTTGTCCTCTTCCTCTAACTTCCTCTAACCCTCTCGCTTCTTCACCTCCAAGTCCTCTTCCTCCAACTTCTTCACCTCCACGTCCTCTCCCTCGGCCTCCTCGGCCTCCTCTGATTCTCACTCTTCTTACTCTTACTGCTCCTTCCATTGTACTCCACACAGACAGCTTACCTGTGGCTTATTTATAGTGCTTAGGCTGAATTGCAAAGTGAATTAATTATCTAAAACAGTTTTCACATGTGAAAGTGTGCCAGACAGTTGGCAAAATAGTGTTAATGATAGCCATACATGTGTATAAATTTGCTAGGAGTGTGTTGGCAATTTGGTAATTGAGTGTAAGCAGTGAGTTGTGTTTAAAGTTCTGCAAAAAGAGTGTTTTGCAGTGAATTGTGCCTACAGTTTTGCAAAGTGTGTGTTACAAAATTGCAAACTGAGTGCAAAGCAGTGTTTGCGCTTTTAGTTTTGCAAACTCAGTGAGTGGTTTTGCTATACGTATTAATAGTTTTAGAAATTGTGCTACAAGAATCACGATTAGCGCTTAAGCATTCAGAAAAAACTGTAAGTAGAATATATATATATATATATATATATATATATATATATATATATATATATATATATATTCTTAAGTATAATTTCTCCTCCTCTTGGTTCATTCCTCATCAGCTCTGACAAATTTCTCATGTTCCTCTGGATAAAAGCTTCTGCTGAGGGCATGAATGTAAATGTTATTGTGCAATCCAGCAGCTATATTTATCGTGTCAGTAACTGATTCATCCGCATCAGCCAGCGATAATGACACAGCCTGACGATTCCTGGCAACAAGACACCAATTTAAGAGTTCTAGCTGATGTTCGTTTGTCCCTGGTTTGGCAGCAGATGAGTTTGTTTGTGTGACTGCGTCTCATTGGCCGGCTGCGCAGGTGAAAGGCTTTCATGAGCTTCATAATGAGTCTCATTTGAATGCAACTGGAAGCGGATCCTGAGCTCTGGGGTTTCTGATGCTTTGAAGGTGTTTCTCAAGAGATTCACGCTGAGGAACGGCCAGAATTAGACCAAAACAGTCTGGAAACCTGCCCTAATGCTGCAAGTGTGTGTTTTCAGCATGGAGGAGTGTATTTGAGTCTTTGACTTCCCTAATTTGGGCCTATACAGTGTGTTTGGAGTCAGTCAGATTTATTTCTATTTTTAAAGAAAGTAATACTTTTATTCAGCAGAGATGCATTAAATTGATCAAAAGTGACAGTAAAGACATAATGTTACAAGAGATTTCAGTTTCAAATAAATGCTGTTCTTTTGAACTTTCTATTCATCTGTGAATCCTGAAAAATAAAACGTATCACAGTTTCCACAAAAATGTGAGGCACCAGTTAAAGGAAGAGTTAACCTGAAATTAAAATTTACTTAAAATTCACTCATCTAAGATCAGGATGAGTTTGTTTCCTCATCAGGTTTGTAGAAATGTAGCATTGCATCAGTGTCTCAGCAATGGATGCTCTGCAGTGAATGGGTGCCATCAGAATGAGAGTCCAAACAGCTGATAAAAACATCACAATAATCCACAAGTAATCCATTCCAGTACGTCATGTTACAAACACACATCTTTTGTCTTCTCCAGATGTTATCTGATGGACTGGAGTGCTGTGGATTACTTGTGGATTATTGTGATGTTGTTATCAGCTGTTTAGACTCTCATTCTGACGGCACCCATTCACTGCAGAGCATCCACTGCTGAGACACTGATGCAATGCACATTTCTCCAAATCTGATGAAGAAACAAACTCATCCTAATCTTGTATGGCCTGAGGTTGAGCACATTTTCAGCAATTTTTCATGTTTGGCTGAAATATTCCTTAAACAATTTTTTGTACTGCGTTCAGTCATCACTCAATGTAAAATCTGAGTCTGTTTCAGGCCTTACATATAATATGTGCCTGAATTTATCTGCTCCCTCTCTCCCTCTCTCTGTGTCTCTCTGTTGTAATTAATGATTGTGGAGGTGTGGGCATTAATGAGTGAAGAGGCAATTAAGAGCAGCTCCCTTGATCGACCCTCCCCTCTCTCTGTCTCTCTCTCGCTCTGGTTTATCTTTTCTTGTTCATGTTGTCTAATGGAGCAAAGCAGTAGGACAAGATCTACATCTCTCCATCACACTCCGACTCTCGCTCCGTCTGCAGGCCTTCCTCCTTCAGTCCTTCCTCTCCTCTTTCTCTTCTCTTCATCCCGTCGGTCCTCCTGCGGCGTGTTTCTGCTGCCATCTGTAGGACTGAGTCTCTCACAAATGCAGTGACGGGTTGGAGATTAAATAAATCTGTTTTACTTGATATATATATATATATATATATATATATATATATATATATATATATATATATATATATATATATATATGTATATGCAAATTTGTTTTATTAGCAAGTCCAAATCCTATCCAGTTTTTGTCCTAAAAATGTAATTTATTTCTGTGATCAAAGCTGTATTTTCAGCATCATTACTCCAGTCTTCAGTGTCACATGATCTTCAGAAATCATTCTAAGATGCTGATTTGCTGCTCAAGAAACATTTCTGATTATTAGCAATGTTGAAAACAGTTGTGCCCAAAATATCTGTCACAGTACAAAAGTCTTTACTGTCACTTTTGATTAATTTAATTCATCATTGCTGAATAATAATAAAAAAAATATAAAAATACAGATAACAAACTTATCTAAAATTAAACTGTAAATTTATATTTAAAGATACAATTTTGTGAGGTGATTTTGAGAATATTCATTTTATTTAAAAAATATAAGACTTTTAACGTCCAAAGCAATTTTTTCGTTGCTGTTGAGAGCCTAATTACAAAAAAGTCTCACTATTAAAAGCCATTAAACACTCAAACATAAATAACCCTTTAGCAGCCTAGTTAGATGTATAACTCACGGACGCGCTCTTGGCTCTTCTCATAACATTTATTTTATATTTTTTTATTATTTTTACTACAGACTAACATACTCAAAGTACTGCATTTACTAATAAACATGTTTATGTTTAATATAACAATTAATTGATGTACAATATGAAACTTCTTAGCTGTTATGGCTACTTAAAACTCCAAACCCTCATAATACATAACATTACATGATTATAACATTAACTATGATTGGAAAAACTACTTAAAGTGACAGTTCACCTGAAAAAGACAATTCTGTCATCATGTATTCAGCCTCATGATGAGTTTCTTTCTTCTGTTGTAAATGAAAGATATGTGACGAATGTTGGTAACTAAACAGTTGAAGTAATCCATTGACTTCCATATTATGAGGGGAGAAAATACTATGGAAGTTTAGTTCAACACATTAAAAATGTTTGGAACAAGTGGATGGTGAGTAAAGGATGACAGAATTTTATTTTTGTGTGAACTGTCTCTTTAAAATGGCCAAAAATTTTAACTTCACTTCACAGCGAGTAGAAAAGTGTAACTCAAACACACCCCAGCCATTATCATTGTGTGCTTTCATTATTTTGAGAGCAAGCAGTTACTCTGATAAAATCATATTGATGCTGAGTGTTTATAAACACAAACCCTTAAGTAAACACACACTCGCGTGCCCACACACACACACACACACACCTAAACAAACACAAATGAACTGGCGTCCAATAAAAGCATCTGTAAGACTGTCAGTCGCCAATCAAATCGCTCCATTACTAGAGTCACTGTGCTTAGTGTGAGTTTTTCATCCATTTCACTCAGTGTGTGTGTGTGTGTGTGTGTGTGTGTGTGTGTGATCCCACACCCTTGTGTCTTTGTTCTTTTAACAAGAAGGATAAAAGCACTGGAGTGCTTCTAATGTACATCAGTAATGTTGAGAGCGGAGGAAGTTTTTATAAGACAGCTACATTTCGCAACAATCTACTGCTGCACACTTTATACAGACCATAAATCTGCTTCAACTTTTCACACATTCACTGTTTAGGAGGACGACAATATAGAGACGCCGTTTATCTCTGCTGCTTTAGGTGTGTATGTGTGACACGCAAACCTGACTTCTTTCACAGAATGGAAAAGAAAGCTGCTTTTTTAAAACAATGAAAGTAAATGTGAACTGAAGCTCAAAGAAACTGCTCATGCAGGTTGTGCATTGTATTCTTATTTATCTAATAAAGCTATATATGGAAATGTTTCCACCACAAAATAAAAAAAAATAAAATAAAATAAAATGTAATTGTCACAATTCTGACTTCTTTTCCTCACAATTCTGAGTTAGCAGATTACTATTTTGAGTTAATATCTATAGGTCAATGATAGCCTTATGATAGCACAAAGCTGTGAAAGTCAAAATTGGTTGTAGTTGTAAATTCTGGGTTATTGGTAAGTATTTTGGATTTGTGCATATAATATTTGACTTTATTTCTCACAGTTTTGAGCTTTCATCTGGCAAATTCGCCTTTTCCCCTCAGAATTGAGAGATTATATCTCGCAGTTCTGACTCAGTCTGAATTTTATCTCAGGACTGTAACATGTTAAATCAAAATTCTGAAGAAAAAAAAAAAACAATTGCAATGTTAACTATGAAATCTGAGAATAGCATTCAGAAGTACGAGATGTTAAATCTGAATCCTGGAATAAAAGTCAGAATTGGGAGATGTTAACTCAAAGTTTCAAGAATAAATCAGAACTGCAACATTAAAATCAACTAAATCAGAGTTCCAGGAATAAAAGTCAGGATTGCAAGTTTCTAAGACACTTTTGACTTTATATTTTATTTCTCACAATTTTGAGCTAATAACTTACAATTCAGCCTTTTTTCCTCAGAATTGAGGGGTGATATCTTGCAATTCAGGCTTGTTTTCTTACTTTTTATCTCTTTTAAAGCAGGATTGTGGAATGTTAACTTTGAATTCCGAGAAAAAAAGTCAGAATTGTGGGATGTAAACTCAAAATTCTAAAAAAAAACAAAAACAATTACAATATGTAATTTTGGGATTTAAATATATAAATTGATATGAATAGTTAGATGTTAATTGTGAGTTGTTAGTATGAGTTATAATTGCAGGTTGTTATTTAAGAATTTTATTTGTGAACAGAATTGAGGTATTAACTCAGAATTCAGACAATAAAATGTATAATTGCGAAATGTTAAAACAAAACTTCAAGACAAAAATTCAAAAGGATGAAAAGTCGGTCAGAGTTGTGTGATGTAAACAAAAGAGTGCGTTGTGAGATGTCTGTTTTCAGTGTTCAGCACTAAACACATCACATCCACAGTGTGTGGAAAGAGAAAGTAGTAAATAGTGCAGTTTTAATCAGATGGCGTGCAGGAAATTTTTCTTCTTCTTTGAAGTTTGTGGCAATGTTGTTGAATTCTGCATGAAATGATCTGTGGTTCATATGTGCTTTGATCTCACACTAATCCATGTTGTGAAGAGTTATCGCCTGTAACTCCGTGTGTGTGTGTGTGTGTGTGTGTGTGTGTGTGTGTGTGTGTGTTACAGGTTCAGAGAAGGATACACACTGATCATACGCGTGAGTGAGATTCGGACCGACCTGTGCGCGCTGGAGACCTTTGTGTGTGAAACACGTTTCCAGCAGCGTTTTGAAAGAGAAACATCACAACACTCTGCAGTACCAGATCCCACAGAGAGACGGCGCTCTCGCACACATCTTCAGCCAACACAAAAAACACCAGCAGCTGCTGCATGTGGAGGAGTACTCTGTGTCCCAGACCACACTGGACCAGGTACACACACACACACACACACACACACACACACACACACACACACACACACACACACACACACACACAAATACACACGCACACACACACACAGACACACACACACACACACACACACACACACATACACACACACACAGATACACAGACACACACACACAGATACATACACACACACACACAGATACACACACACACACATACACAGATACACAGATACACAAACACACACACACACACACACACACACACACACACACACACACACACACACACACACACACACACACACACACACACACACACACACACACACACACAAGCACACACACGCACACACACACACAGAGATACACACAAACATACACACACACACACAAATTACTATAAATGTCTCATTGGTTTCTTTTAAAAAACAGTATTAATTAATTAATTTATTTATTTAATTAATTATTTTTGTTTGTAATTCGAATATTATTTGAATTGAATGAATTTAGATTTATTATATATATATATATATATATATATATATATATATATATATATATATATATATATATATATATATATATTTTAATTAATTATTTTTGTTTGTAATTCGAATATTATTTGAATTGAATGAATTTAGATTTATGTAATAAAATGTGTCTGCATTGTAGAAAAATATCTACAAATGTCACTAAATTATGTCTCTATAAAAATAGGTTGAAGTGATTTTGCCAAATAAGACATGTTCCTGGATCAACATTACTGTACAAAAATACAGACTTAACCCAGTCCCTACCCCTAAACCTAACCTTACCCATAATTTATTCCTAAAATCCATGTGAAATGATAGCTGATTAACAAGGGTGTAGAAGAACCTAACCCTGATCGTAAGCCTAAAAAGTTCTAAAAAGTTATCTCTCAATTCTGATTGGTTGATTGGAATGATGTTCCTGGATCAACAAGAATGTTGATCCATGCACATGTTGTACTTGGACAAATCATGCTCATCCTAAAGAAACATTTAAAAGTGAGTGGTTTCTTCCTCATTCAGCGTGTTTCTCCGTCTCTTTCAGGTTTTTGTGAGTTTCGTGCAGCAGCAGCGTGATGAAGAGGACGGAGCGTTTGAGAATGATGTGGATTTGAGTGATGAAATACAAACTTCAGTGACATGAATCAAACATCAGTCAGCAGAAACCAGGCACTTTACTAGAGTTATTTATTTATTTGACATCTAAATCTCCAAGTGAGTGGTTTCTTCCTCATTCAGCGCGTTTCTCCGTCTCTTTCAGGTTTGGGGAAGTCGTGGCCTAATGGTTAGAGAGTCGGACTCCCAATCGAAGGGTTGTGAGTTCGAGTCTCGGGCCGGCAGGAATTGTGGGTGGGGGGAGTGCATGTACAGTTCTCTCTCTCCACCTTCAATACCATGACTTAGGTGCCCTTGAGCAAGGCATCGAACCCCCAACTGCTCCCCGGGCGCCGCAGCATAAATGGCTGCCCACTGCTCCGGGTGTGTGTTCACAGTGTGTGTGTGTGTGTGTTCACTGCTGTGTGTGTGTGCACTTCGGATGGGTTAAATGCAGAGCACGAATTCTGAGTATGGGTCACCATACTTGGCTGAATGTCACGTCACTTTCACTTTCACTTTCATGTACTGTAGGCCACCAAGATTTAAAGCTTTAAAACGTCCAAACAAGAACTGAGAGAAAACCTTCAGGAAAACTCAGGGTCGTTTTTATACAATATTTTTATTAGTGAAATATCTGTCAAATTTGCACTGCGTAACATTATATGTTCCATATTTTTAATGTCTTGTTTCCATGCACATTATATTTTTGCCAAATGCAAACAGATTATGTATTTACAATTACATTGTATACTGTAACAAATACTGAAGAACTAATTCAAATGTTATTTTTTGGTGATTTGGGGTTGATTTTTAACTTTATTGTCAATTTATTTTCTATTTGTCACTTGTACTTATTGAAAGACCACATGCATTGATTTTTGCTTTTCAGGACTTAAATGTCATGCACTTTAGAGCAGCGTTTCCCAACCTTTACTCTCTGCCTGTACTACAATGTCACTGAGGCTCAAGCATTCTCTAAAATTTGTATATTTTCATACTTTCTCTCATAGGTTTTACAAGCAAAATCAAAATCAGTTTTTTTTTCTTTTAGTTCACATGTAGCTGTGGTTGGGAATCACTGCTTTATGTCTGTAGGAAATGAAATGAAGATGATCTATGCAACGAGAACATTTTACCTCAGAGAGGATCCCAGCACTTACTGTATGCGCTCTTAATCCTGCCGTTTATTCAGCATTCGTATGCACTCCCATGATCCTGTGCGTCTGCCACTCAGATGTTTGTTCTGCTTATTGCTTTATGCACAGACACACATTAAACATTTGCACACTGCCGAGCCTCGGCTTTCATTTCACAAATTCAACCTTTACTGCTGCAGACACTCGCTTTGGCTCATTTTCTGTTTCTTTTTCCAGTCGTGATCTTTAAGTAGCTGTTTTTCTATAACATCTTCTTACAAGAAGCCACGCTTTTGTAGCTGGGTCATCCTTGTAATGCATTAACTTCTCCCTCTGTAGCATATGCTTGTAAATGCGTATGAAGTGAGTCTTAAGAACTAGAAGAAGAAGCTTTGTGAAGCTACTCACACGGGCCTGTAATTGCACAGAGAATAGTTGTAGCCCCATAAGCTGATATTTGGACTCCAGCCGAGGCCACATTTAAAGTCGCCATTAGCGAGAGCAAATTCCGGCATCACTCTCAGTATGTGAGAGTGCTCAAGTCCCGACTTGAAGAACAATTATAGAATAGCAGTTGAAAATGCTTAGTCCTGTTCACAGCGCCAGCTAAACTTGGCATTTTGCAAGAAAATGCAAAAATGTTGATGGGAATAATGTGAGATGAAAGAAAAAACTATTAATACTTTTGATGATGAAAAGTTTCAGTACTTTTACGAGCAAATGCAAAGCATTCAAATATTCCTTTCCCCTCCCATCTTTCATTGTTTCTATCACTATGTCCATTTACGTACAGGTGGATTTATATCGTAAATACTAGATTACTTAGCAGAGAATAAGAAACAAACAAAAAATTTTAGTTTACTTGAAATGTTTATTTGGATGCTTATATTTTGAAGTTACTTCAAATTCTTTACTTTTGGTAGAAATTTTTTTGCATTTCTCCAACAAATTTTGCTTTCGCGAAAGATTTGCATTCCTCCCTGATAAACTTTGCATTTGCATGCAAACATTTTGTTCCCCTGAGAAACCTTGCATTTGCACACTTAAGTTTTGTTTCCCCACAAAAAACTAAAATTGTCATTCCCCACATGAAACTTCACGTTTGCTCACAAAAGTTTTGTGCTTCCCAGAGAAATTTGACACTTGCTAGAAAAACTTTTGCATTTCCCCAAAAAAATTCGCATCTGCACCCAAGATTTGTGTTCCTCCACAAGACACTTGCATTTCCTCAAGAAAATTTAGCATTTGTGTGCAAAACTGTTACATTCCCCTGAGAAACATTTGCTGGCAGAAGCTTTGTATTTACCCAAAAAACAATTTTTCTGTAAAATGTCCAGACATCATGGAGAAACAGTCTGTTGTCATGTTCAATATCATTTGTAACCTTAAATTACAGCCTCCTCTTTGCAAAGCTGCATTAAACTTTTCATTGCCATAGACTCTCTTGAGTTTTCCTCTCTGCCTTTGTAAGGCATCATTCTATTATGAAACATGAAAAACACTATACAAATGCATTTGAACTGAAATTATTTGTGATTCTGTACTGGAAAGATCATCATTCTTGGAGTATTTTCAATATTTAGGATTGTTATGTTGTATCAGAGTAAATTACACAGCACTAATGTTGACTGTCCCAGCAATAATTTTTATTTTTACTTTTTTCTTCTTGGCATTACATATTGTAGGAAGTGATTCAGTGACTGAACTGAACCATCCCGGTGAGGAACATGTTTGGTTGTTATGGCAACTGTTAAGTCACATTGATATTGAGCCAGTAACAGCATTATGAATGAGGCAAACTATTTTGGCCATCAAACACACACACACACACACACACACACACACACACACACACACACACACACACACACACACACACACACACACACAGACTCGCTTTCCATTCAAACACACTGGTGAAAGACACCAAAGGACTACAATTTAGACATTAAACTGAAGCTAAACATTGCAAAATCACCTACCTGCTGCTGTAAATCATTTTGGCTTTAACAATTTCCCAAGGACCACATCAGTGCAATTAATGGTTAAGAAAAATCATTTTAATTACATGATCTATTATTCACTGGTTCTTGCTATTATTAAATATTAAAGTGCATTGCACTGCAACTCTCTCTGTCAGTTAGAAAATTGTATGTAACTTATTCAGCTTCTGCAAGGTCAGTTAAAAGTCGTTTGTAACACTGAAGTGAATCTAATGCATTCTGAGAGACAAGAGAGTCAGGAAACACAAACTAGCATCTCACTGACCCTCGTCTTCACAAAAACACACACACACTCACAGGGCATAAGACCTGGCGCCCAGCGTAGGGTCAGGACTCGCCCCGCAGAAAGAAGCTGATTACAGCCTGTCGCTCTCATTTGATTTCTATCTCTTTATCTCCGCTCGGTTTCAGTCCTCATGAGCCGTGGCACACTTCACATCAGTGTTCAAACTGAAGCTCCGGTTCAAGGGTGCAGCAGGTTTTTCTGAGCCGCAGGGGTCGATCTGCAGCCGGCCGGCAGTATTGAGGCTGTCAGCATGTGTTTGGTGGACACACATTTATACCAGCTGGCACCAAAACTTATGCTAGATTCACTCTGTTACCTCCAAACATCTCTGTTAAATGTCAGCTCCTTTGTCTCTGCATGGATGATTCCTTCACCTGTTACTATATTTGGCTAATGTGGATATCATTTCTCTTTGGAGTGTTACAAGCTGTTCGTGAATAGATAAGATCCCTACAGTTGCAAAGTCTAAAGTCTCAAACCCAAAGAGAAATTCTGTATAAAAGTTAAGACTTGTCCACGCCCTCCTAAAACGCCTCATTTAAACACACCCCCACATGTCTAGGTCACAATGTGGGAAGATTTGCATAATGCTGCCCAAATGTTCAAGCAAAGCTGTAGTATTGTTGCCACCGCCATGTCATGAAGACGCTGTGTGTTTCGTTGTGAAAGCAAAACTACTTTTTTTGGTCTTCCAAAAGAGGACATGACTAGAAATCAGGGGTTAAGTTTTTAATGGGTTTTATTGGTTTTGTCTCATCATGCCGGGACACGGCACCACAGTATGTTAAGAGGCGTAACAATTCCTTCACACGCTTGAGGTATTCAGCTAATCACAACGCACTGGATAGCTGGCCAATTAGATCACATCTCAATTTTCAGACCGATGAGCTTTGTAAAAATCAAAACGTTTCAGAAGGCGGGGCATAAAGGAGAAACAATAATGTACAGTATGTGGAAAATAATGTGTTTTTTGAACCTTAAACCAGATAAACATGTTTCATTACACCAAATACACAAAATAATATTATTTTTTAGCAACGTCATATGACCCCTTTAAGTCTATTTGTACAAGCTTAATATTACTTGGATGAAAGAGAAATTATAATCAAACAAAGTTATTTAGATTTTTTTGGTTTCCTTTTTTACTTTTCAGTGAATCCTTGTGAAGAAGTACACTTTAACAAAAAGAAAAAAAGAAAAAGAGCACTTATGAAAATAATTTCTTTAACAAATATACTGAAAATATTTTTAAAAAGTGTTTTCAGACACTTAAGTGCACGTTAATCACAAATGAATTAAAATTCATTATAGTTTATACGTATACCAAATGTAATTAGTTGAACTAGTGTGCTTTTTTGACCCACTTTACAACTTTATATGACATTTCATAATTGCTGCTATTGTCTTTCAAATATGGTTAAAGTACTGCTGAATGTGCTGAGCTGAACTTGTCATGTATTCAAAAATTTGTAATTGCACATTTCTAATGACATTGCAATTTACTGTTAACATTATGTTAACTTTTAATGTAATATTGAAGAACACAACATATTTATTAAGACAAAGTAAAATGTACTTCAAAACTTTAAATTTGACATTATTACAAAGTAGAATAAAGTATAGTGTTTTTTTTTTCTGTTTTTATACTTTTCAATGAATTAATTTCCCTTATGAAGAAGTACACTTTAGCATACTTTTAAATGAGTACTTATTACAGAAATAATATTAAAGAATATACTAGAGTTGTTGTGTATATTGAGAAAACGAGAGGGCCAAGTACCGAACCCTGAGGTACCCCAGTGTTTAGCTGCTGTGACTAAAACACTTGTCCCCCCCAAAATACCCTGAGGCTTTTACCCATGAAGTAGGACTCAAACCAGGGAAGTACAGATCACGTAAGGTGTGATGGAGCCTTTGAAGGGCAGTGTGTTGTAGTAGTTTATTTTTTGTTCTGAGAGAGCAGCTGGGTACTGCCCACAGTAAAATGTGCTGGGTTTTATGAAGCAGTAAAATGAGCGAATTGAGAATCAGTGGGCAACCAGTCTTGGGCTGCAGGGTGATATGACTGTTTTAGTTAGTATCCTATCAGAGGGAAGTAGTTAATTTTGGTTTGTAGTGATACAGTTGTTGTTGTTGTTGTGTTTGTGTGTGTGTGTGTGAGAGAGAGAGAGAGCGAGAGAGAGTGTGTGTGTGTGTGTGTGTGTGTGTGTGTGTGTGTGTGTGTGTGTGTGTGTGTGTGTGTTTATTTTTTTTTTTATTTTTTTTACATTTTAAATCTGGCTTCAAAGGCCAAGTTGCAACTTTTCTTGGAATTGCTGAATAATGGTGTTTGAAATGCTTGCAAAAGACGACATTTCCACAAAAATATTCAGCAGCACAACTTTTTTTTCAATGCTGATGATCAAAAATGTTTCATAAGCAGCATATCATCATATAATAATGATTTCTGAAGATCATGTGACACCGAAGACTGGAGTAATGATGCTGAAAATTCAGCTTTGCATCACAGCAAAAATAAATAAATAAATATATAAATTTACTATATACTCACACAGAAAACAGTTCTTTTAAAATTTAATATTTTACAATTTTACTGTTTTTCCTAGATTTTGATAGGAACAGAGGAGACTTCCATAAAATCGAAACAACTTCAGGTTTTGAACAGTCTGAATGTATGCGGAACAAATTAATTCTCAAGTGTGTACTTAATACTTTATTTACTTTTATTTGGATTTTATTATTTATTTTAATATATTTTTTTTTATATGTTTTAATATAATGCTTATTTGTTGATTAATATAAATAAATTATTTATAAAATACTTAATTTTTCTTTCAAAAAAAAATAAATAAAAAAATAAAAAAATATTGACCCCAGATATTTCTATTTCCTTAATAAGCAGAAAAGAGACTTCTTTCAAAAACATATCTTACTGAAAAACAGTGTTGTGTGTCCTATCAAATAGTTTCTAGCCATAAAGCTGTATTTTGTATATTTTACACATAAATGTTCATTCAATTACAGTATATCACCAGTTGCGAGTGACATCATTTTGTCCTCATCGGTAAGTCACTAAATGTCTCTAAATGAATAACTGTAATTCCAGCCATTTGCAGATGTGTCAGAAGTTAATTTTGGTGTGTGTGTGTGTGTGTGTGTGTGTGTGTGTGTGTGTTTAACAGCTGTGTGAGAGTGTGTTGCTTTTGCTCTCCTGCTGGTGATTGTGGCATCAGGTTCACAGGGCAGGACTGAAGGTCCCACAACAATCTGTTCTCTCTCTCTCTCTTTCTCACACACACAAGTCCTTGTGTGCCATATGGATGCAGAACTGCTCCTGTCAGATCCTGAGATGAATGTGCATGGAAGACGAGATCGAGCAGAACCTGTTGAGAGAGAATCATTCCAGCGCTTCAGAGGTGAGATGCCCTTGACCCGTGAAATGTGCACGTGAAGAGTCATCTGAATGGTGTACACTCACCTCACCTGGAGACTGTTCTCTTGATAGTTCATTATAACTGTTGTAAATAATATCAGCTGAATTAAGTAAAAACCCAAATAGACACTGGTTCATGGTTTCACAGAGATTGCCCAGTAATGGCCTACCATTGATTGATTGATTGATTTATTATTTATTTATTTTATGCTGGAAAACGGTTACAAAATGAATTGTGAAGTGATTACATATAAATACATAACATGAAAACCAACAACATAAAACAGGATGTCTACAAAAAAAAAAAAAAACTAACCTAAATTTCACAAACCATGCAACAACGCCTCATTTACTGAAGTTGGATATTCGCTCTGAATCACTGATTCCAAACAAAAGATTCACAAAGGTGCTTCAAAGCAGTTTCAAAAGCGTCCATCTCTATCTAAAAGTCACTTCTATCAGAGGAATTCACATAAAACTACTGTCTGTAAGAATTCGAAAAGCGATTCGTTCAGTATGAAACTGCCTTAACAACAGGAGCTTGTGCATGTTTCCTGCTGGTGGTGGGTCCCAAGTGAGACGCTACATCTCTCTCTCTCTTAAAAGAATTGCCAAATCAACAGCACAGGGACATTATGAAACAGTACAGTATGAAAATCTCATCTGACAGCATTCTCACACAAACTTGTGCAGTTTCTGATAGCAGGTGTGTGGAATGAAAAGATGGAATGATCAGGTTCTTGAGTGTGTGTGTGTGTGTGTGTGTGTGTGTGTGTGTGTGTGTGTGTGTGTGTGTGTGTGTGAGTGTGTGTGTGTAACCCTCATCCTGTATAACCAGCAGGAAAGAAACACACTTTCACATCAACCTGAGCGTCTGTCAGATTCAGCTCTTCTGAAGTACAGCTAAACAAATGCACTCACTCTCAGAAGGTTGCAGTGCTGCAGGTTTGATGGTTTGCTGTCTTTATCTAATGGAACAGCGCCGCTTAGTGGTCAGTCTGTGAAGTGAGATTTTTTTTTTCCTTTTTTTTTTTGCTCAAGTCATGTTATTATTGGGGCTCTAAACATCACAATCTGTATCTGGACTAGAAAAGCAAAGTTACTCCAACTTAAATGTTTTCAGACAAGGTTCTGAAAGTTAGTTCAAAAGTTTAAAATGCCTTTAAGTTTGAAAAGCAGATAGCTAGACAGTGTCAAATATATTATGATCCAGTAGCACTAATAGAGAGATACAACCACGATCAGATGATAAGAGCAGGTCATTTGTAACTCTAATGAGAGCAGTCTCAGTCCTATGATATGGTCTAAATCCTGACTGGAAAACCTGGAAATGATTAGTGCCAATGTGAATAACAATCTTACTGAATTTATGTTTAGCATTAGCCAGCAAATTTATAGCCTTCAAAATTCATAAAAGTTTTGTTCATGTGTGAAAACTTATAACAAACGTGTAAAAATCATAAACTTTGGTTAGTCACAAAGCATATTTACTGCAATAATCCAAAAGCCACAGGTAAAAATAAAAAATTAAAATAAAAAAATTGTCGAGAGTGATGATGATGTACAGTTTGGTCTACAGAAGTGCATCATCATCATGACTTTTACTGTGAAAGAATGATTTTTATAAAACATTTCATACACATGGTGTCTGAATTTGGAATTGCATAATACTGTTTCTGCCATATTAATATGCATTTGCAGAATTTATTCTTAAAAATTCTGCAGTTGAGGTACATTTCTCAAAACTAACTGAACCCTGATAATGGCTGAATATTTCCCAACAGAGGTTTCTTCAGTTAATCTTCGAGCACACTGTACGAAAGTCATGGTACCATAACATATCTTTTCACCCATTACTTTGATACAATATAACAAATATCGGCTTATTTTAAGTTATTTAAAGTTAAATAAGATTCAGCTAGACAATATTTAGAAAAAGAAAGAAAGGGTAAAGAGTTGAAATGACTTGTACAGCCAAGTTTTACACTGAACATAAGTTTATGTAAATTAGTGTCAAGCGAGTAATTATAAACTCAAAATTTAAAATCAAAATAAAAAGAAAATTAGCTAAATTAAAAAATAAAAAAACAGTAACAATTCTACAAAAACAGTGATTTTAAGTACTGTAGGTTAACTTTACTGAAAAAGTCTGAGGCTATAGATTTTTCTAAAGTAAAGTTAAGCTGAAATGTACAGTGCCCAACAGGCAGTGTGTGTGTGGTCTGAATCACTCTCATGATGGTGATAAATGTATGTCTTCATTTGTTTTATTATCATTTATTTATTTTTGATAGTCTATATGTCTATTTGTGTGGGTCCATCAGGAGTACTTTAGAAAGCAGTGATAAAACAGAATTTGATAAACTACTTTGTAGCCATTTTTTCCCCAGTTTATGTTTGATGGATAAGTTAGCACTAATGAACACGCATGCAAAATGTAAAATGTTTTTTTTATTTTAACACACGTAGAAGAAGGTTATCAATGTTAACCAAAAAAAAAATAAAAAAAATAATAATAAATAAAATACTTCTTTCCTAACAATACCAACCCAACCCAACCAAAAGCTTCATGTGGTTCAGAGAAGGTGTATGAAGCTTAGAAAAGATCACACAGAGAAATAGTAAGACATCAGAACAGTCCTGGAGCCTCCCAGCTTTGAGGAGCTGGCGGTCGTGTTTGAACGGTTCGGTTCTGAGACTCAGTTTAATTGAGTCATATCCAGTTCCCAGTGCATTTTAATCCCAAATCCACCCTTCAGACGAGCGTTTACTGCAGACGGCACCGCTGACTAACCATCAGAGATTAAACTGCAGGATTACTCTGGTGCCGCTTCATATCTGGGCGTGTGAGAAAGACAGATTTCTCACTTAAACATTTATTCCTTTGTCTGTTTAATAACTGGTGCCTCAGCCCATAAATATCTATAATTATTATTATTATTATTTAAAGCCTTGTTCTTCAGAAGCAATGTTATTAATTTGACTAATTGATTCATTTGAACTTTTATTTATTTTATTTTTTTGTCAGAAATGTGACAGCAGCTCTGCTGTTTTCAGAAAAGTTACGAGCTACTTTTTCATGACTGACAGGGTTTTAGTGTGTCGGTTCGTTTAGATTATTTGGGACCCTGGAGCACAAAAGCAGTCTTAAGTCTCTGGGGTATATTTGTAATAATAGCCAAAAATAAATTGTATGGGTCAAAATTATAGATTTTTCTTTAATGCCAAAAATCATTAGGATATTAAGTAAAGATCATGTTTCATGAAGATATTTTGTAAATTTCCTACAGTAAATATATCAAAACTTAATTTTTGATTAGTAATATGCATATCTAAGAATTCATTTGGACAAATTTAAAGGTGATTTTCCCAATATTTTGATGTTTTTGTACCCTCAGATTCCAGATTTTCAAATAGTTGTATCTCGAGCAAATATTGTCCGATCATAACAAACCATACATCAATGGAAAGATTATCTATTCAGTTTCAGATGATGTATAAATCTCAATTTCGAAAAATTTTAGACTTAAGACTGGTGTTCCAGGGTCACATTTATGTTCAGAATTCACTGATTCAAATCACTAAACAGAAAAATATTAATGTATAAAATGTTATGCTACTGTGTTTAAATGCAGTATTTTTTGTTCAGGAAAATTGTTCAATTTGTTGCCCATAATCAAGACTCATTCAAAAACCTAATTAATTATATAATTAGTAAAGATACACTTTATTTTAAGGTCCAATTCTCACTATTATCTATGGCTTTTGCCTCAATAAACTCCTAATTACTGTTTAATAATAGTTAGTAAAGTAGTTGTTAAGTTTCAGTATTGGATAGGATTAGGGATGTAGAATATGCTCATGCAGAATATGTACTTTATAAGCAATAATAAACAGCCAATATGTAAATAGGCATGCTAATAAGCAACTAGTTAATAGTGAGAATGGTTCCTTATACTGAAGTGTTACCAATTATTCTTGATTGTTAAATTAATCTAATGCATTTTTTAAATATCACCCCCTTAGATTCAGTTCAGTCAGTGATTGTATTTTAAATTTTGTTAAGGTCATATCAAGTACAAATAGCTTATCTTTATAAAATGAGTTGCCATTTTCACATTTTTACATGTCACATTATATGTAATATATAATATATATATATATATATATATATATATATATATATATTTTTACATGTCACATTATATGTAAAGTAATTAATTATAAGGTGAAATGAGGTAAAAATTTTGTATTTATGTATTGTGTTAAGGACATATATAATATATCTATATATATATATATATATATATATATATATATATATATTTTAAATTGTGTTTTTATTTGTTTTTTTTTTTTTTTTGTTTTTTTTTTTTTACTTAATACTGCATGCTTAAAACTGTTTAGAAGTTCAATTCAACAATTATTTTGTAATTATTAGTTACATATTTTATTTATATACAATTATTTATATACAATTAAGTATAAATAAATTATTATTAAATAATAGTAGACAGCTTAATATCATCATTAATATATGATCCAACAGATTTAAATCAGAATAAAAATTATACAACTAAATGTGGGGGTGTGTGTGTGTACATGTTAATGCAAATAAAGGTGTTACCTCACATTATATAATAAAAATGAAATAAAACATGACAATTGTTTAATTTAGGAAACATACTGTATATTGTTGGATTATAAGAAAATGTTACATAGCGTACAAAAAAAAACTCAGTTTAGCATGATGAAATCAAAATTATTATAAAATCATTTGGACATTTAATTGACATATGACAGCATAAACACGAACATCCACTGTGAGTGAATAATAATAGACATTTTATAACATCTCGGTGGCATTTCTTTTTGCTGTGCAGGCATTGGAAATAAAAAAATGGCAATATGGAGGCATAGCAGGGCCATTAATACAAACAGCTATGCCAACATCTTGCCATGTTTTCTCTCCCTCATCTGAAGACGTTCTGTCTCCTCTAGACCTGATCAACAACTTCACATCCACACGATTTCACAATTACCTGACGCAAAACCTGTTTGGCTGGAACCCTAAAAACATAATGTGTTTACCACTGTATTTATTTAAAAAAAAAAAAAAAAACTTAATTTGACCGAATCAACCTGAGGCTATTTTCATAGCATCAGAAACAATCAAAGCAACATCAGAATAAGTGAAGTTAACAAAATAACATCCTATATTTCTCAAAATGCATCAGTTTGAGTCTGTTTTCACCCAAATCATTGGATGTTTTTAGGTTAAAAGTTTTTTTTTAAAACAATTTTAACAATAGCCAATAATATTGCACCTAAAAATACATTTCGAAGGGTCAGTCTACTATCATCAGACCTCTCCCGTTTATTAATCACAGTACATCAGTAAATGGATTGTTTAATATATGATATATGATCTAATTTGCATACCTTTAACATAAATCTGAACACTGGATAAAGACATGTTAGAGTTAAAAGCTTTTACAGATGGGATTTTGGATCTATTTTTAACACTCCATAAATCAGAAAATATGATCAACAACCAGGAAGAAGAAAAAAAAATCACCATGTTTTTAGGAATAAAATGAAAACCAAGTGAATGATATGAAACATATTAAAATATTTGTAATATTTTTAATTATTATTATATTTATGTGTGTGTAGATGAATAAAGCTTTTAAATATTTTTTCTTGCTTGCTTTTCTTTCTTTATCTCGCTCAATTTAAAAATAAAAACTTATTTTGAGAAAACATATTTCAAAGATATGTATTGTAGGCTAATTTAACTCTGACACAAAAAGATAATTAAAATAAACACTTAAATGTGTATTTTGGATGTTTTCATTCCATTACGGAATCAAAATTGACCCGCGCATAATATAATAATGTATCTTGTCATAAAATGTACAGTACAAACACTAAAAAAAAAAAAAAAAAAACGGGGGAGAAAATCATACTACTGAAGGGCTTACCTGCGGCTTTTGAGTGTGAAAGCAGATCTTTCTCCGCTGTATCACTCTCCCGCAGATATATTTCAGTAATCTCTTTCTGTTCGTGAGTCCGTCTCTCCGAAGCTCCGGCTGGAATGAGTCGAGCTGCTCTTCTGCACGGCTTTTTTCTGAATGAGGTGAGTCAGCAAACTCCGGCGGGATCAGGTGTGCTCAGGTGTGTTCAGGTGTGCTCGGCGCGATGATGTGAGCGATGCGCGTGCGCCGCGGAGGAGAGTACGTAGTGGAGTTGTTAGTGCAGGTGTCTTTGAGGATGGCTTTCAGGATACACTGGGCTCGGCCGCGATGCGTTTAAAAGCACTGGCTGGGTGTTTGTTATGTTTGTGTTGGTGTTTCTTTTGATGAAGATCTTCTGTTTGTGTTGCTGGTGGTCTCGGTCTAGACGGGGTCCCGCATCTCTTGGGAAGTGAGCTAGACTCTTGGAGGGGGTCTCTGCTGAGTCAGACTCGATTTTATAGATGAATCATTTAATGATTCGGCAGACTTTTTTTCTCCTGCTGAAGCTGACCGATGCTTTGTCAACCACTTACAGTCCACACCTTTATTAACTAGTTCGTATCACTGTATATTTGTGACCACCATCATAAGGTCTAATCTGCTTAGAATCTGCTACAATGGGGCTCTTCTTCTCCTTCTTCTTCTTCTTTTTTTAAATTGAGAATTCAGTATACATTACTGAATAAATAAGCTTTCAATTGATGTATGGTTTGTTAGGATAGGACACTATTTAGCTAAGATAGGCCTACACTGTTTGTAAAATCTGGAATCTGGGGGTTTTGAGGGTGTTATAAATTTTGAGTATATGAGATTGTCAGTTTGTAGATTTTTAGTTCTTAGCCATGCATATTACTAATCAAAAATATAGTTTCGATATGTTTATGTTAGGAAGTGTCTTCATGGAAAATGATCTTTACTTAATATGATTTTTGGCATAAAAGAACAATCGATTATTTTGACCCAGTGTATGCCTATTGTTGGCTATTGCTACAAATATAACTGTGCTACTTATGACTGCTTTTTTGCTCCAGGGATTTACACCCGACTGAACACTGTTTCTCATTCAAAAGTCTATTTACAACATCAGATATCTCCACCTTATTTTGAAACGTGGAATGTGTAAGACTTCCGATTAAGTAACCGCTATAAGTAACTAGAAAAAAAATAGCCATTAATAGCAACTATTTGCGCAACAAACCAGTGTGTTTATGAGTATGATAATGGATTAAAATAATATGATAACGATTTCCAGATGCAGTATCAAACATAATGTTTCTGTAGGTAAAATTACTGGAAGCAAACACACCGGAAGTCTCGCACATTCAAATTACATGGCGCGCCCACTCTCGTGTTAAAAATAAAGTGGAACGAATCTGTACTGATATATTTGCACTTAAAGGTAAAGTGTGACTTTCTGGATAAAATAATTTCTTATGTCTCAGTTTGTATTGAAGATTGACAGCTAGTTAGTAACTAACACTGACTAACAATAAGCAATACAAGAGTATTTATCAATCTTTGTTAATGATAGTTCATGCAAATGAAACTGTTCATTGTCAAACAATATGGCAGCCTAGCACTTTACAATACGGTTCCATTTGTAAACATTAGTATGCCACGTCTAAAATATGTCTAATGCATTTATTAATCCTAGTTATTTATTTATTGTCTTTTTAAGATTAGCTAATGCACTAAGCTATTAAATTCAAAAGTTTAATCAAATGATATGGCAGCACCCTATGGTAAGGAGGCACATATAAGATTATTTATCTATGTTATTTATCTATGCTATGATTATTTATCTATGCTATCTATTTTAACACTCATGAATACATTATTAAATCAAAGATGTATCTGTTAATATTTGGACCTTAACTAACAATGAACAGTTGTAATTTCATTTACTAATGCTAACAAAATTAATGAAATGTACTGATAATTGTTAATAATTGCTATAGTTAATGCATTAACTAATGTTAACTGATGGGAGATTATAGTAAAATGTTTCCAGTAGGGTAGCAAAGAAACTTTCCAAAAAATCTGGAAAGTTTTCCGGAAATTTACCAGAAATGTTCCGCCCCTTTGAAACCCTAGTTACCAGTAATATAAACAGAGACATGTTAATGAACTACTGCTGTTACCTAACCTGTTGTCTGACCAGCATGCTCTCTAATGCCTCAAAGATCCCACTGGAATCCTGATCCTGAAAATGAGTGATTATAATAATAATCATCATCAGACTGTTGGCCTAATTTCTCACTGAGGTGAGTCACTTCCTGTGCCGAACCCATTTGCTGAATCCCACCTGGATCCTCCCACATTTCAAACATGAAAGACGTCCATCCGTGTGCAAACCGCCAAACCCAAAAACGCCCAGCAGCAGCAGCACGGCCCTCCACTTTCCATTACAGCAGAAAAAACACACTGTGTCAGTCTATACGCCTTAATACCTCACGCAGTAAGTGTGTGTGTGTGTGTGTGTGTGTGTGTTTTATTGGCATAGTTACACACATTTCCCCATAAAGGCACTTTCTAAAAATCTACTTGAGAGAGAGAGGCAAAATCTAATTAAAGATTTTGTTGAGTATCACATTTGATACATAAGGCTTTTATGGCCCATATATAAAGAGGAAAAAGGAGCTCAGTTTTATTCAGAGACTCAAACTGAGCAAAAATATGCAATTTGGTGCACATGGTGGATTATTTATATGATGAAATTCTGATACTTGCAATGTAAATCAGTGAGATCTTTAGCAGTATAGCAGATACTTACATAAAATATAATTCGTCAGTCTATATATCCAACAATATGTCATGGTAAGATGAGACAGAAATGATCCAAACATGATCCAATGCAATGATGACTAAAGGGATGAACAAAGTTCCTCAAAAGCCTCTTGATCAGATTTAAGACGGACTGATTTTTCTAAGAAATGATGTCTGGATAATCAAGTAAAGCCGAGCTGCTTCAATCCAGTAAGTGTTCATCTGGAAATATGACTAAACTTATTCTGATGTTTTCTTGATAAAAATCAGTCAAGATTTCAGCAGAAAGACATGTGAAGCACAAGCTGAAGATGTTTGTACAATTACACTAAAAGAGCCATTACTTGATAAAAAGTGTGAACATGTATTGTGTGCAACAACAAAGTTTTGCTCGTGGGATGCAGTGTGGGTTAAACAGCAGCGCTTTCGGCCGATTCTCCTAATGTAAGGGCTTTATCTGTGAGCTCAGCAGAATGAAAGTCTGATTCAGACACACTTCACGGTACTTTGAGCTCCACGTGTGAATCACCTTCAGTGACCCAGACGGGCTGATCTCCTCCAGTCCACTCTGCAGGCCGAGGCTTGACTCACCGAAAACAACCCAATCTGCCGAGTCTGGCTGTGTGTCATGCAAGGAAAGCTCATGTGGGGATCATAAAGCTGCTGGCGCGGAGCTGGAGCGAGTCGGTCACACCGGAGCGTTTTGTCATCCACACATGGTTGTGATCAGACACTCGTGACACACGTTTGCTCACTGCATGAATCAGCTCTCGAGCTGCGGATGGACGTTGCTGCTTTATTTTGATGTGTTTCACTAGTCTGTGTTCTTATCATTGCTGGCAAAAGTTCACGCTATTCGTGTAGCTCAAAAATCAAAGGTCAAACAGATATGACGCAGTTCACACTATACAGCACATAGTGGGGTATGTTGTCACACTATATGGGGTAAATTGTCTCCATGGGAACTTGAGAGGAATAGCTTTTTTTATGAATGCAACCTAAAACATCTTCCACAACATATGTTTAAAAGAAATTGTAGTGACTAAATTACATAATACAACACAACATAAACGTGAAAAGAGTTAAAATCAGCCTCAACCTTTCTTTTTTCACATTTTTACTCAACAGCTACATCAAAAAAAAAATAAAATAAAAAACATAAGATGTTAAAATCAACCAGTTTGAAATATACATTTAAAACCGTCAATAATTTAAATAACAAAAAAAAGATAATTTAATGTGTATATAAGTATATATATTATATACACGTTTTATAGCCTAATTTAAAATTTAACATAATCGCAAATCAAATGTCAAACAAATATAATAACCAGTTTTAAAATGTAGCCTATCCTTAAACAGACACACACACGCAAAAATATATTCAACACGAGACTATGCTGATTCCCGTCCTATAATTTAACGTCTATCAAAATGATTGCAAAATTTAATAACCACATGTAAAATGCATAATTGTTTTACTACTTTCGATTTTTCTTTTCCTGTCACCTCTAAAGGATGATGATTATGTAGATGGTCACACACACACGTATATATATATTTTTTGTTAACTATATGTGATGTTCATTATATATATATGCCATGTTCTTCTTCTTAATTTTTACCATGTATACATATATGTTATATATTTTCAGATCATATAGGCTATCATAAACTCGTCATTTAATCTGAAGGCCAAATATCCTCTGGATAGTTAACCTCACCTCGTCTGGATCCGCAGCGGCGTCCGTGAATCCAGATCTGCGCAGAAGTTTGGTTCTAGACACGAGAATCGCCTCCAGTTCACCTGATTCTGATCGCAGCCCATTCACAGAGCCTTATAAACACCTTCAGAGGGGTTTCCCTGGAATCTGGCTGAGACTTTCCCAGCATCCGACGGAATTCCCCATCGGGATACGGAGGAAAACCGGCAGAAAAACAGTCAAAGTTCAAGACAATTATATCAGATTAGTTATTTGTTATTTTGAGTGAAACGTACCGTTAATTCTCAGGAAACGACCCCTGAAACTACAACTGAAAACTGTCAAGATTCAGCAGTGAAGGAATGAATGAATGAACACGAAAGTGAAAGTCATCGTTACTCGAGCACGAGCACCTACTCAACACTAGATGGCGGCCAAATCAAATGCATCAGGCTTATTAACAACACATGAGCAGTGTTTGCAGCATGATATGGCTTATCTAAAATAGTTTGATAGTTTGATTATTTATTGTTTATTTTGTAGTTTGTGGTTTATTTTTTGATTTTTGTGTTTATTGATAAGCTGAATTAAAAATGTACTAAATAAAATACTATGTAACTTCCCCCTATACGGTATATGGAACAATATAGGCTACGAATAGGCTACATTTGAATACAGAACTGTGCAACACTGACTATAAACTCACCATTCAGCACTCTGGTCCTCAATAACAAAAATATATAGAAATAATGTAGACTATCGTTGTTTATTATTAATTCGTCATTAAAAAGATAAGAAATTGTGTCATAAAAATCCCCTTGTGCTACTCCACAAATCAAATACTTCTGTTAAAATAATCATTTTAGAAAATTAACCTCCTTTTTTCTCTTTTATTATGATTTTCTTTAAGTTCTGTTACCATGAATTTGCATAGTAAAAAAAAAAAAAAAAAAAAACCTTTATTGATAAGCAGATATTATTTAAATAAATATATCAGCACTGAATTCTCTTTGAGTCATGACTGAGCACAGAATTATTGTGAATTTTTGTTTTGGATGCCTCCTAGGCTAGGCATAGGCCTATATATCAACAAAGGTATGAATAAAAGAGTGCAATATATATTTTAAAGATGTCAGCATGGATTTGGCGGGAAACTGCACACATACATCATTTGCCTGTGTGTGACACATCATAGTATCTCCACCAAAGATAAAAACTGATAATGGATCAAAGAAGCAGAAACGAAGAACAACCTCCAGCAAGATATGTGTGTTACGTCCTATTTATTGTTGTATGCCAAAACATATCATGGCAAAGTCTAGCAAGAATGTTGAGTCTGACAAGCACCTTTTTAGGCTGTGTGTTCCACCCTGCCCTTATTTCATCATGGGTGGGGGTACACACAGTTTGTGCATTTCTTGTTTGGGAGTGGAACATGCTCTATCAGCTCTCGAGGGAGCTGACTATCTGCATTGCGTTTGGCTCTCGATGCATGCGCTCCGCTCCTGGAAAGCACTCTTTGAGGAAGGTGCTCCCTCCAGCATTCCCCGCAGTTCGATTGTGGGGCTCGAATTGTGGGGCTCGCAGATGGATAGTGCCCAGAGTGGATGGGGAAGAGAGAATGGTTTTATTCTTCTTTTTTTTTTCTTTTTTTATCTGGGGATGGATGCAAGTTGTGAAACTGTTTATTGAAGCACGTTTGTTGGATCGATGAAGAGGGCTCGATTCTTTTGTTGTGTAGGTGACGTGAGCGCCGAACTTACGATTTTGGGAGGGAGGAAACGCAAGCACCGTACGAGATGAGTCTGTGGACTTGCCAGCACAGTCTGTCTTGTTTGGAAAAAGAGCATCAGGAGCATCCAAAAAGCAAGCTCAATGAATGCTTCCTGCACTCGAAGTCTCCGCCTCCGCCCTGGGGACTGCTGTTTTTTCCCGTTCTGCACACTGAGGTGTCTAGATCATGGAATAAGACATACTCGGCCCGCCTCTTCAGTCCTGGTGTGTCTCACTATTCTAATATGTCAGGGCTGAATTAGTGCAGTTATGGGAAGATTCCCCAGGTTGAGGATAAGCTTGTGGGCTATCTTTCTCCTGGCAGTGCATTTTCCCTTAAGGCCCCGGTATTACCCACCAAGCTACTTAGGACTTTTTCGGCTTTGGAGGGTAAGGCGCACAAGAGATGGATGAGGGAGAAGATATAAAAAACTATGATATTGCTGAACCACGTAGAGCCACAGATATATCACACCAAGCTACCAAGGATACTGCCATAGCTAATGGGCAGTCTATGCCAGCCCTGGAGGCCACAAAGAGACATTTGTGGTTGACCCTGTCTCAGATCAAAGATAAAAACAGGGATTCTCTCCTGGACACCCCATTATCGCCTTCTGACCTTTGTGGCGATGCTGTAAACACAGTCATCGACAGGTTCCAGGAAGCTAAGGATCAAGTGGCAGCGTTTCAGCATTTTCTCCCTTGCCCCCAGGCATGTACCAGCTCTTCACATTGAGAATGGGGGCTTGGTGGGGCACTCCAGGTCAAAGTTGTCTAAGGACATGACTGGTCTGAGGACCCTCGTTTTCAATAAGAAGGCTTTGTCCAAGAGATCCTGACATAAAGGTGTTAGGACATCTGAGGGTAGACGAGCGGTACACACCTCAGTATACGGTGCCCGTCTCTCCTCAGTACCTTCAGGAGATTGTTCCGCTACCCCTGCCACCCCCGGTGCTTCAGGGCACAGCAATCTCTAGCGAGTGGATCTCTCAGCTTCCACGGAAACATAGAAGTCCTGAGAAGATCGCTATCTCCAAGGATGTCTCTAGAGCAGCTAGATCGGCCGTCTCCTGCTGGTCCTTCGCTTCAGGGCACCAAACTAACAGCTCTAATTGCTCTAAATACACCAGAGGCCAGTCTCGAGAGACTGGTCCCCTTGGTACATTATCTGGCAGCATGGAAGCTTCTGCCAAATGTGTCCCAATGGGTCCTGCACACTGTAGAAAGAGAGTACAAGATTCAGTTAGGGTCGCATCCTCCTCTATTCAACGGGGTGTTTCCCACTCTGGTGGGCCCCAAGCAGCTTCTGGTAATGGAACAAGAAGTAGACACTCTCTTGAGAAAGGGGGCCATAGAACGTGTTCCGCCTCTCGACAGAGAGTCCGGGTTCTACAGCCATTACTTCATTGTTCCGAAGAAGGATAAAAGGTTGCTCTGGCTCCCTTGCGACTGCAGGGCATCCACATACTGAATTACATCGACCATTGGTTGATACTAGCTCAATCAGAGCTGATGGCGGTCCGGCATCGAGATGTCATTCTTGCTCACATGAAAGAGTTGGGGTTAAGACTAAACACAAAGAAAAATGTGCTTTCTCCAGTACAGAGGACCACTTATCCTGGCATGGTGTGGGATTTGACCAGGATGCAGGCACGTCTCTCTCCTGCTCAGATTGAGTCGATCCTCACGACAGTCAAGAAAGTGAAAGAAGGCTACTCACTCACTGTGAAGCAGTTCCAGAAACTGTTGGGTCTGATGGCAGCTGCGTCCAACGTGATAACTTTTGGCCTGCTGTATATGAGATCCTTGCAGTGGTGGCTTAGGACCAAAGGGTTTTCCCCTAGGGGCAACCCGTTTCGCGTGATCAAGGTCACGCTGCGTTGCTTACGTGCCTTAGACATGTTGAAGAAACCATGGTTCCTGTCACAAGGCCCCGTGTTGGGGGCTCCATGTTGTCACATAACACTAATGACGGATGTCTCCCTCACAGGCTGGGAAGCGGTCATGAGTCATCTCATGTGGCACATCAACTGCCTGGAGATGCTGGCAGTATTTCAAGCATTGAAACATTTTCTCCCAGACCTGAGAGGCCATCATGTGCTTGTTCGCACAGAAAACACATCGGTGGTCTCTTAAATAAACCGCCAGGGGGTCTGCGCTCATGCCTGTTTACAGGCTGGCGCGCCAGATCCTTCTGTGGGCCCAGGGGAAACTTCTCTCCCTGAGGGCAGTGTACATCCCTGGGCACCTCAATCAGGGAGCAGACATCCTGTCGAGACAGGGGCTGAGGCCCGGGCATTAGAAACTCCACACGAGGTAGTGGAGCAGATTTGTAAGAATTTTGGTCGAGCCCAGGTGGACTTGTTTGCGTCTCGAGAGACCTCACAATGTCCCCTCTGGTTCTCTCTGACTCATCCAGCTCCTCTAAGGCTGGATGCCATGGTACAGACATGGCCGAGGCTTTATCTGTATGCCTTCCCCCCGATGGCTCTGCTCCTGGGAGTTCTGGAGAGAGTTCGCCGGGATGATGTTCATCTCTTGTTAGTAGTCCCATACTGGCTGGGCCGTCCATGGTTTGCGGACCTGGTAGCCTTACTAGAAGACTCTCCACTGGAGATTCCCGTCCGGTGGGATCTCCTCTCACAGGTGGGGGGCACAAACTTTCACCCCCGCCCTGAGTTGTGGAAGCTGTGGATGTGGCACCTGAGGGGGCACAGCTCATAGCATCCGGTTTCACAACCGAGGTTGTTGAGACCATCCTCCAGTCCAGAGTTCCCTCTACAATGAAATCGTACGCTACTAAATGAAGACTGTTCACTTCATGGTGTCACAGCCGTCAGTTGGACCCAGTCATTTGCCCTGTTGGGCCAGTGTTGGAATTTCTGCAAGAGAGATTTGCCACAGGGTTATCCCCCTCCACATTGAAAGTCTATGTGGCTGCTATTGCTGCTCACCACACCCCTGTGGGCGAGCAGTCTCTAGGGAGGAACCCATTAGTAACACGTTTCCTCCGGGGTACCAGGAGGCTGAGGCCTGCGGTATGCCCAAGGGTGCCTACTTGGGATTTGGCTATGGTTTTAGAGGCCCCTTCGAAAGCTCCCTTTGAACCCCTGGAAGAGGTTTCTTTGAGATTTGTTACAGTCAAGACTTTATTTCTACTTGACATCTCTTCCTTGAAGAGTACCTCAAATTATTTTACCTCACCTTTGACTCTACTGCTGCTCTGAATGGATCATTTCACACTCTTCTGGGTTCATATCATGTGACTTTTAACTGATCATATATATATATATATATATATATATATATATATATATATATATAGTTTCATATATATATATATAAATATATATTGAATTAATTAATAATACACAAGTTTATCACATGGAGTTAATTATATATATGAATAGCTAAATGGAACTTTTCCATGACATTCTAATGTATTGAGCTCACATTGCACCTGTGTGTGTGTATATATATATAATATATATATATAATATATATACCGACTATAATCTAATAGTAAGTTAAGTCTTTGTTTTTTTAGTGAATTGTTGGCCTTCTGGAAAGTATGTTCATTTACTGTACATGTACTCAATACTTGGTAGGGCTCCTTTTGCTTTTAATAACTGCCTCAATTCGGCATGGCATGGAGGTGATCAGTTTTGTGGCACTGCTGAGGTGGTATGGAAGCCCAGGTTTCTTTGACAGTGGCCTTCAGCTCATCTGCATTTTTTGGTCTCGTTTCTCATTTTCCTCTTGACAATACCCCATAGATTCTCTCTGGGGTTCAGGTCTGGTGAGTTTGCTGGCCAGTCAAGCACACCAACACCAAGGTCACTTAACCAACTTTTGGTGCTTTTGGCAGTGTGGGCAGGTGCCAAATCCTGCTGGAGAATGAAATCAGCATCTTTAAAAAGCTGGTCAGCAGAAGGAAGCATGAAGTGCTCCAAAATGTCTTGGTAAAGGGGGCAGTGACTTTGGTTTTCAAAAAACACAATGGACCAACACCAGCAGATGACATTGCACCCCAAATCATCACAGACTGTGGAAACTTAACACTGGACTTCAAGCAACTTGGGCTATGAGCTTCTCCATCCTTCCTCCAGACTCTAGGAGCTTGGTTTCAATATGAAATACAAAACTTGCTCTCATCTGAAAAGAGGACTTTGGACCACTGGGCAAGAGTTCTTCTTCTCCTTAGCCCAGGTCAGAGGCCTCTGATGTTGTCTGTGGTTCAGGAGTGGCTTAACAAGAGGAATACGACAACTGTAGCCAAATTCCTTGACACGTCTGTGTGTGGTGGCTCTTGATGCATTGACCCCAGCCTCAGTCCATTCCTTGTGAAGTTCACTCAAATTCTTGAATCGATTTTGCTTGACAATCTTCATAAGGCTGTGGTTCTCTCGGTTGGTTTTGCATCTTTTTCTTCCACACTTTTTCCTTCCACTCAACTTTCTGTTAACATGCTTGGATACAGCACTCTGTGAACAGCCAGCTTTTTTTTTTTTTTTTTTTTTTTGTTAAATGTGTGCCAAAATCATCACAATTAAAAGAACCAAAGACTTAAACTACTTCAGTCTGTGTGCATTGAATTTATTTAATACACAAGTTTCACAATTTGAGTTGAATTACTGAAATAAATGAACTTTTCCACGACATTCTAATTTACTGAGATGCACCTGTACATACACACACAAAGACGGGAAGCTTTAATTTAAGTGTATTTTCATGCTTTGATTTTTATTCCAAAACACTGTCACACCCAGACTGTCACATAACGCCGCCTAAAACAAAATGCTTCCAGCATCTTCTCCTGACCGTGACTGACTATCTTTCATCTCTTCTTGCTGTCAGAAGAATGAATGAAAATCCACCACAGGGTGGGGTTGGTTGGGTGTGTGTGTGTGTGTGTGCTTGTGTGTTGGGGGGGTGTGTGGGGGGGGGGGGGGGGGGGGTTGTTGTTGGGTGTGTGTTTGGGGGGGGGGTGTCAGTGTGGCGTCACAGCTGAAGAACATTAAACTTAGTTTTCCACTTTTTACGAACATTTTAGTCATTTAAGTAAAGGAAAGTAAGCAATGGCTTTTTTTTTTAAGTATTTTAAGTATAACTAGCCACTATATTTCTTGTTAATATAAGTTTTAACTGTAAAGAATCAATCTACTCTTATGTAGCTCACACATTATATAAATTATTATCAACATCATTATCAACAACAACAACTACTGTACTGTTTTTTTTTTATTTTTTATTTTTTTTAGCAAATTTCAATATGGAAAGCTTCGTGAGTAATTCTACTTTTATTTAGCCAAGGCATTATACTAAATATTCAATAATAATAATAATAATAATAATTAATGTTGACACTGTCCTCTATAAGTGTGCCAAATTTCACAACTTTCCCGCAAGCGGTTCTGTGGGCTGACTCAATAGCGGAAGAAGAAGAAGAATTCTTACAGATACAAAGGTGACATCGCACTATCGGTGCTTGGCCCCTAATAATAATAATAATAATAATAATAATAATAATAAAACGTATAGTTTTTTAGCATATTTTGATGTGGGAAGATTCATCAGCAAGTCTTATTTAGCTTATGCATGATACCAAATATATTTAATAATAATAATAATAATAATAATAATTATAATATAATTATAATTATTAATAATGATCAGCTATTATTATTGTTGTTGTTGTTGTTGATGATAACAACAACAATCTCTGTATATTTCAGCTCGTTCTGATGTGGAAAATGTATTATTATTATTAGGCCTATTATTATAACGCAGCGTATCCATGGCTCTTGTTGTCATATTTCCCTCGATATGCACGCTTTTATGGAGGCGAGGAATCCGCTGCTTTCACTCTGCGGGAGTCTCGGTCTATGAATGATTAACTGCATTCCTGCGAACGTGACGCGCGTCAACCTACACCAGCCTCTCCGATTCTCTCTCTCTCTCTCTCTCTCTCTCTGTCCTCTCTCAGCTCTCTCTCTCTCTCTCTCTCTCTCTCTCTCTCTCTCTCTGTCGGCGCGATGAAGGTGCGCATGCAGCATCACGGGGGGCGGATTCCGTTGTCACTGACAACCAGGCAGAAATCAAAGCCTGAGGATTGGGATTACATCACAGGCTCGCGCTGGGCTGGGTCCGTCCCCTGCGCCAGGTGTGACCAGGCTTTTCTCGTGGGAACTCCCTTGCAGAGGCTCTTCCTGCGGTGCGCCTCCACGCATCCATCGCCCCGGGATATAATGGATGAATCCCACACATGACACTCGCATTTGAGACGGATTTCATCTGCACTTGAGTCCCGGCGAAACTTGTCCAAGGATCTGGCGCGAAGAGGGAGCAGAGCTCGTACAGAAATGCCTGTGTTTTCTCCAGTTCTGACTCGTCGAGAGTTTCTTCTTCTTCTCCTAAAATGTCTTGTTTTATTGCCCCGTTTGCAGTGTGCTGGATCGGTGAGTGTCCCGTATGAGGTTTGCTGAATGCATATAATTTGGTGTACATCTTGGCATTCTCTCTTTCTCTCTCCCTCTCTTTCTCTCTCTCACACATTAAAGCGCAAGCAGCCACCTGGTATTGAAATATTAGTTTCCGGACAATCCAACACTGTAACCCAGAAAGGTATGAACTGTTCTCCAATTGATTTCAGAGAGTTTCTGTTTCTAATAACTCTTGGTTTACTGGATTGTGTGTGTGTGTGTGTGTGTGTGTGTGTGTGTGTGCGTGTGTGTGTTAGTTCTCACAACAGATGGCAAAGAGTGCAAGTTTCCTTTTCGCTTTGGCGGCGTGATTTATCACCAGTGTATCTCTATGAACTCTGACAAGGCCTGGTAAGTGCTGACACACACCTGCAGTACACACACGTCCTCGATGGTTATTTTTCAGTAATCACAGAGAAATAATGCTTAAACCACAAACCCAGTGTCAGGACTCAAAGCCCAAAAACCACAGCTGCAGCAAATCACAACCATACTCACAAAGAATCTGCATGCGTAGAATGTGTTTGTTTATTTAAATAGTTGTTTTCACGTACCAATAATAGCTTACTACTCTCAGATCCATGTTTAACTGTTCAACTAACTAATAAATCAGCAGAGAAAAGGCAATCAGTTTATAACCAAGCTCAATTTGGTTTGGGATGAGTTAGAATCTGGGTTTCTGGGTAACGAAGAGATCTGGTTTAAGGCGGTTAATCTAAATCCTTAACCAGTTAATTTGACCAGCCCAAATCTGTCCAGCTAAACCCACATCAATTCAGATCTGTTGTAAGCCAAGACAAGGGTTAATATAGTTAACTAAAACTAAAACCTGAGAACATGTTTTGTTACTGGAAATAAAAAATAAAAAATAAAATAAAAAAAAAACCAGGAATAAAATAATATATATATAAATAATAATTAAATGTATTAAATTTAACTAGTTCCAAAGGCAACATTTATTATTTTTATTTAGTTCAAACTGATGTAGTAAAATAAGTCATGCTAAAACTGAATTAAAAGTAACATATTTTGCTATCCAGGATCAGTAATCCATCTTACTTTTGAACTAGTTTTTCAGAGCAACACTGGACTGGATCACTCTGATTTTTATTTTTTTTTCTCCAGTTTAACAAATCTGCATTAGAAGTGCTCTTAACTAGGCCATATTTCAGAATATAGACTACTAGCTAAATAAAGAAAAGCAGGTAGATCAAGCAGAGCTGTTTCACAAACAGTACAAATATTCTTTAACATTCTCATGCTCTTGACTCTCATCTAACCTACAACAAATCAATATAAACACACAAATATACATGCAGTAATCAATGCAAATTTTAGAAACTACTTTTGACTGGTCCACCTCTGACCGTTTTGTCATTGTATTTAATACACAGTGATAAATAACTTTTCTGACACTATTTTTTATTATACTGACAGCTGTTTGGGGACACAGTCTTATTTTTTTTCTACTACATAATAGCTTACTTCTACTTTGTATACTTTAGAATGGTAACAGTTGAAGTGCTAAATAAAAATTCATGTATATATACAACATAATTCTAATGTATTAGTTAACAGCTTTAAAGTTTTATTGCGTTCTGGTCCTGGAATCAACCTTAAATCTACTCTTCTGATGGCATCAATGTAATTGTTTTGAACAGCACATACTAGATCAAAACAAGACTGAATCAGGTATATTACATTACATTTATTACATTAAAAGAAAATAAATTGCAAACTTTATTTCACCTTGTTGCCTAAATTAAAAATATAATAAAATAATAAACTATTAAAAAATGCACAAACAATTACTTTAAAATATCGAATTAAATTATAATACTAGTAAAAACTGTAATGGTAAAAATAGCACTGATCTAATGTGGTTTGGGAATCTTTAAACAGTACATTTTAAAGATTTGACCAAATCCAATTTCTTTTAAACCGCTGGGCTCTGATGATCACCCATCTTAAACCAGTTTCTTAAGTCCTTGCTAAACCAAACCCTCATCCTTGAAACATTAAGCCAAAGTCGAACCCAGCCCTGATTCTGATGTAAGCCTAATCAAAGCGCTTGAGTAACTTTTACTCAGCCCAGTCTTAACTCTTAACTCTACCACTACTCTTTCATCATCATCTGCGCAGCTCTTTAGTTTCCTCTTCCATACGTCAGCGAGTGGAGCAGATGACTACACATATACTGATTTCATAAACACTTCTAAACACTGAGGGTGAGTGAGTGTTATCAGGGAGAGAGATCAGGGCCGTGACGAGAGATGAAAGAGGCGGTGTGTTATTAATGTCACATCACTGCAGCTCAACAAGTGTGTGCACATCTCTGTGTGGAGCAACTCTTCACTGAGGATTCACTCCAGAAATTGCTTGTGGTTGTGACATGGCGGTCCTCATTTTGATTTGCTTTCCAAAAACCTGTCAGTTTGTTTTCATAATCTCCCAAACCCTTATGCTAGAATTTCTTTCTGTGGGATGCAAAAGAAGAATTTTGAAGAATCATCACACAGCTCGCTTTCATTTATCACCTGTCAAGTTCCCAAATAAAGTCCGTACCATTCGTGTGCAGAGCATACAATGCTTTTTGTGAAGAACAGACTGAATTCTAGAAGTCATTATTCAATGAGAGTCTTCTCTTCCATTGAAAACCACTGCAAGTGTGAAGCTGATTATTCTGATTCTTGAACAGAATCAACTGAATCGTCTGATTCAAGTAGTGATTCATTCGCATCTTAAAGGGGTCCTCTTATGCTCTTTTTACAAAGTCTTGGTTTTGTTTTGGGGATGTACTAGAACAGGTTCTCATACTAGGTTGTTTAAAAACCCATTATTTTTCACATATTTAAAATTATTGCAACACTTCTCTCCCCAGTCTGGCATGAACGGCTCAAATAGTTCCTGTATCAAATGAAGGCCCGCCTTCTGGAATACGCGATGTGCTGTGATTGGTTAGCTGGGCCAATGTGTGCTGTGATTGGTTAGCTGGGCCAGTGTGTGCTGTGATTGGTTAGCTGGGCCAGTGTGTATGGAATGATTGACAGCACGCGGTGCCTAATCAGGAAATGTCCTGCCTCTTACCATAGCTGCCTGCTGCAAGCTTCAGTGTAAATATTGCGTCAAAATCAAATCAATTTGCACGCGATTTAAACCTGGATGATTGTAACCACTCTAAGCTCGTCTGTCTTGGGAAAGCTAGTGTGTCTCCGACATAGTGATAACACTCGTTGCCTTCTCTAGTGCAGCTCAACCAGGTCTCGTCCCATTCGTTGATATTTGTGATATCACAAATCCCGGAAAATATGCGTTGTAGTCCAAATGAGTTGTTCGTTGTAGTTTTTGAAAAGTGATTTCTCTTAAATAAAATATCTCATTTTGAATTGGACTTTGAGCTTTGTAACTTTAGCAGATCTTTTTTATGCTCAAACAGCAACATTACAAACTAACTAAAGTTGATAAAGCATAATATCACCCCTTTAAATTTAGTTCGCTCTGCTTGATCACACAAAGCTTTGTTTGGTAATGTTTTAAAGCTACGAGAATACTTTTTGTGTGCAAAGAAAACACAAACAATGACTATTCAACAATTTTTCTCCTCCTCATCACCCTATAGCGCCATTTTTGAAAAGTATCACATACTTAAAAAATAATGCAACGTATGTATGCAGATATAAGTTGTTTGCATTCAGTTCAAAGCATAAACGATGTAAACGGCGTACATTACATTGCATACGTTGTTTACATATGTGATACTCTTTAAAAAGAAGGTCTTACAGGTTTGGAACGACATGAGGGTGAGTGGACAGCATTTTCATTTTTGGGTGAACTTTCCCTTTAAGTGTAAACTGAATGTAATGTTTTCAGACTCTTATCATTCTGTGAACTTCGCCCCGATCGGGAGCTATATATGCACATGTGCGCTCATCTGTTTTCAGTGCAGCTAATCGTGTCATTTCATGTCATCTTCCCACTCATCAAACTATGACAGGTCCTTTATTGCACAAAGACGGTCATTGCGAAACTGTAAAATGATGAAACTATGGTGTCATGTGCTTTTTTTAAACCATTTTCATAGGTTTCAAGTTATATTGTCGGCTCTGAAAATATGTGAATGTGATTAGAAAAACCAGAGACCAGAAATGTAAAGCGTCTTCCATGTTCAGAAAAAGGTGGATTAGATTGTGTTTTCTTAACATCTACATACACCCCAACCCTAAACAATAACAGTAATTATTAATGTTGTACAGTGTGACAAAAATCAATCGGGTCATGTGTGCTGCTTGAACTGAGGCGCTACAGCGATCTATAGATTGATATTTATAGATATTAATATAGATTGCTTTTAATTACTTTTACAATATATTAACTTTAAATGCAGTATTGCAAAACATTAGAGTTAAAATGATAATCCAGTTCTTTACATGCTTCAGTATGTTAGTTAACACATCAGAATAATTCTACTACTTTAAAACCTGACAAAAGATTATTGAAATAATGATTTAAAAACTATTTTGTTGAAATTTTTATTTTGATTTTGTTTTAGTGTTTAAATGTATTTTTAATTTTTTTTTTGCTCCTGTAGCTCAAGTGGTAGAGCATTGCGTTACAAAGCGCAAGGTTGGGGGTTCGATTGCCCGGGAACACGTGATAGGTAAAAATTGATAGCCTGAATGCACTGTAAGTCGCTTTGGATAAAAGCGTCTGCTAAATGCTTTAATTTAACTTAATTTAATTGCATTTAGAAACAGTCTTGAAAGTGTCTCTCTTTAAGTCACTTAAGTGGCCTTTTATTTCATTAATATTATATTATCTGCAAGTACAGTTAAAAAAAAAAAAAAAAAACTCTGTAAGATCTGAACTACAGTACATTGCATTCTTACAAAAGCTTGCAATTACAATACAACACTTCTGTTTCATAAGCTGGTAAATAGTTTTGTGTGTCACTCATGGAAAGTGAACTGGTATTTATTGTAGTCATTTCTGCTTTTCCCTTTTATAGTTTTATTTGTGTTTGTCAAGAATAAGGGAATTTCGTGCAATCAGTTCACTTTGTTATTTATGACCCTTGTTTTAGTCTGTTTGGTCTTTTCTCAGGTCTGGAGTGTGTCAGGCTCATTGTGTTTGCGGTTGGTCTTGTGTTATAGGTGCTCTCTCACACATAACTTTGACCGCGACCAGAAGTGGGGATTCTGCAGTTCACAAGCACAACTCTTTAATGGTAAGAAGTTGTCCTTTCTTCCTATTAAAACTATTAAGTCAGCAAGTGTTCTTCTGTGGAGTTAGAGCTTGCATTAGATACCTCGTCTCTAGTTATTGCTCTCATTTTTTTTTTTACCTTTCAGAGAAACCAAACAGTCAATATTTCCAATTAGATTCAAAATGTGTAGAATATTTAATAAAATGAAGCACAGTAAATTCTAGTTTTAAAACAACCATGCCATGTTATAGTTGAACTTAATGAACACAAAGTTATTCATATGCATTTAGCAATAAATAGTAATAAACAGAAATATTTGCCAACAAATATCTCTAAATGCATTTTAATATACTAAAAATGCAGAGTCTTCCATGAAAATTTTTGAGTGCTGATGTAAATGAATTGTTACATTAGAGTGATAATATATTTGAGTAAATAATATATAAAATAATATGAATCAATTTGCAGAAATATATTATTCACGAAGTATACTATAATTTTATTTTATTCATATTTAGAATTGGTTTGTATTTTTATATGTATTTTTATTAGTGTTGTCAAACAATTAATCGCGATTAATCACATTCAAAATAAAAGTTTTTGTTTGCATAATATATGTGTGTGTGCTGTGTACATATAAATACACAGTATATATTTCGAAAATATTTACATGTATATATTTATATTCATATGATTTAAATTATATATAAATATATTTAAAATATAAACAACGTATTTTTTAAATATTTACATGTGTGTACACACATATATTATAAAAACAAAAAATATATTGTGTATGCGATTAATCATTTGACAGCACTATTTTTTATCAATGGATTTATATATTTATATCTAATTTTGTTTTTATTTTAATTTACATTTTCTTTTCAGAAAGCTTTAGTAATCTTAGTACTTCAATTTAAACTCATTTTAGTTGAAACTTAAATAACTTAAAACCTAAATCTAAAAATAAAATATAACATAATTTTTGACCATTTTACTTGACAAAAACAACACTTAATGGAAGTGAACTAAACATAACTAAACTTAAACAGTTTCGAAATTAAACTCAAAACTACTCTAACAGCTGCTAAAGAAACTTAATGGCCAAAACACATCAAATCATTGCATTATTAACTTACTGCTTCATTTTACATCGCCAGCAAAGTCATTAAAAGTATCGTGACTGTGGTCAAGAGCACATTTTTTGCTCTCGGATGGATTTATGGCAGAAAGTGTGGGTTTACCAGGATGTTTGACTTTCAGAGGGAGCTGTTTATGTTCATGCATAAATGACACGCTTTGTTTGTGAGATGCACTCCACCAGACCTCAGTGTTTATAACAGCAGATGTACAGAGTTTGGGCTCTGGTTCAAACACTGCGTGTGTAGACGCTTACGAAGAGCGGCATCATGCTATGTTTTTTTTTTTTTTGAAAGGTCATTAGTGGCTTCTTTGGTTTCCTATATGAGACGAGTGTATTGAATTAATTTCATAATTAAGTATATATATATATATATATATATAATATATATATATATATATATATATATATATATTTCTTTACTTAATTATCAAATTAATTCAATACCCTCGGCCCAGAATGTGCTCTGCGAGTTAGAATGGGCAGAAATGCTTGTGTATGTATTTACACGCACTTTTAAATGTGGAAATTCAGTAATCGGGGCTGGAGTGATGCGGACTGCGTTTGTTTACGATCGTAAAACAGATAGTGTCTCTGACGCGATGACTCAGTGAGAGTTTGTGAAGTGAGTGAACTCAGCTGCACGATGAATCAGCTCTCCAGTCATGATGATAAGCATATTTTGCTGTATTTATCTCTTTCTCTGCTCAGGGTTTCTTCCTCTGCGTCGGCAGAACCCGTGTTTGAACGGAGGCGTTCATCTGAACTCGTTTCATTGTGTTTGTCCTGATGGATTCACGGGAGCTCTGTGTGAAAAGAGTGAGTCAGACACACACATGCAGTGAAGGGGTCATATTTACATAATGTAATGCTAAATACAGTGTGATTATGAATTTTTGATGTGCACTTGTAGTGTACTTCAAATCTTAAAAGTGTATTTTTAAAAAGCTGTACTTGCAGATAATATAATATTAATGAAATAAAAGGCCACTTAAAGAGAGACACTCATGACTGTTTCTTAACACACTTAAGTGCACTTTTAAAACGTTGAAATAATCTCAGATTAAAGATTATTATGTTTTAATAAACTTTCGTCGTTTTTTAAAGAAGTGCACTTATTTTGAAGTATTGATTAACCTACTAAAGCACATGTAAAGAACTCGGTTATCATTTTATCTGTTGCATGTTAGTCAATATTACATTTAATATATTTTAAATGTACTACAGTTAATGTATTCTGAATATTATGAATTACATTACAACATCTTATGTTATGTTCTAAATTCATAATGTATTACATAATATAATATTTATAATATTTAATAATAAAAAAATTATAATTTAAAAATATATTTAAATGTAAAAATATTTAAATTCTACTGAAATGTACATTCACGTTTCCCTAGAAATGTCATTAAAGTATATTTTAAGCTATAATAAATGTCAGTACATTCACCAGTGCTTTAAAAATATTTCAATAGAAGACAATAGAAGTAATTATGGAATTACATATACTGTAAAAAAGTACTTGAGTCCTACTTAAGTGGGTCAAAACACTCATCTGTCTGTCTATCTATCTATCTATCTATTTATTTTTTTATTATGCAATAATGAATTATAGTTCCATCTAAGTTCTTTTTTTGGTTAATAATAGGAATATTATAGCCTGCACTAATGATAATTGCGTAACAGCAGTAATTAACGATAGAAGTGTTGGATCTGTTCATATGTAGGCTTCATTTTTGTCGCACAGCGTCACACGTTGGTCTCCATTCATGCGTCGCTCTCTTTCATGTTGAGAAATCTCTCATCTTTAAGGCTATCACATGTCCTGTGACCCGTGAAGGTTTCGTGTCTTTATGTTGTCTGTCATCTGATATCGGTCGAGTTCTGACGGGTGGGAGAGCCGGGAGGGTTTGTTCTGATGATCGGGTTTGTTTCTGTGGTTTGTTTTGTAGAGAAGTGCTACGAGCCGCTGCATCTGAAGTACTATGACATCGGAGACTCGTGGGGACGGATCTACCTGCGCTCCGTAGAGCTGTGCACGTGCCTCAGCGGAGGAGAGAGCTGCGAGCGTGCACGTTACACGGGTAAATAAACAACTGACACCTGATCACCTGTGGCCTGTAGCAGAAGCGAGAAGAACAAACTCAGGGTAGCTTTAGAGTTGACAAAACCAAACTAATTCAGCCTGGTTTCGATCAGGATCAGCGAGCTCACAAAGCTCGATATAAATGTGCTCTGTCTACTCAGGGTTGATCCAGAGTTTGTGATTAACACCTGAAAGTGTGACATGTGCCGCAAATATAATTAAGATAAATGCATTTACAAGGCAGGAATAAACACTGCTGCTGCAGAAAACGTTTGAGAAGGCATCAGAAGAAAATATCTGACTATGCAAAAGAATAAGCTGAATTTAAGTGTATATAGTTTCACACAGAGCTCAAAAGAAAATACATAACGTTTCGTTATTTTAAAAGCTTTCTATATTGAAACTTATTTATTGGCAATGTATATATTCAAATGTTATATTAATTGACAGTCCATATAATATTATTTTAATATATATATTATATTATTATGGATAATTGTAATTCATATGATATTAGTATAATAAAATAACAGCAAACAGCAATTTTGTCTCTGAAATTCTTCTACTCTAAACTGCTTTAATTTGGAGTGAGAGATATGGGGGAGTGGCTTAATTGCATCTGATATATACACTTTACTCACAGCTGATTGGTCCAGTTTTGGTTTGCGATCTCAAACCCAGAATAAAACCTGCTCTGGGTAGCTGTGTAGCGTAAGTAACCATGGTGACGAAGCCCGCTCAAAACCAACCCTTCTTCTTGAGCTCAGACTCAGAGTTTGCTCAAACTAAACTTTAACTTTTCTGGGTAAAAACTGAAACTTTCTTCATGCTACAGGCCACTGCAGCTACTGCTGTATTCCTGCTGAACTTTCTTCTCTCTGTGTGTGTGTGTGTGTGTGTGTGTGTGTGTGTGTGTGTGTGTGTGTGTGTGTGTGTGTGTTTAGTGTGTTCGAGGAATCGCTGTGAAAATGACGGAATCTGTAGGATGATTGAAGCCACTGGTGAAGAGGTGTGTGGATGTACATCTGGATATACTGGACAATACTGTGACATCAGTGAGTGCGAGCACACACACACACACACACACACACACACACACACACACACAAGCAGGGCCTGAAAGTATTTTTAATCTTTCAAATGGTCAGTAAATGCAAATCTTTATGTTTCAGAGACTGATAATTACCTCCCTCATATTATATGAGTTTTTGTGTCTCCCGTTTATTTTATATGAGGTTTGCATTTTTCTATATAATTATTTCAAATAGTTTTGTAAGTATAGTTAAAATATTGGTAAAAATTCAAATGGCTTGTACTTATTTAAAAATGTAGATTTTCTTTAAAGAAAGAAAGAAAGCCTCAATCTCTCCGTGTGTGTGTGTGTGTGCGTGTGTGTGTGTGTGTGTGTGTGTGTGTGTGTGTGTGTGTGTGTGTGTGTGTGTTGTCAGAGCCAGCAGAGCAGTGTTACCGTGACTCAGGCGCTCAGTACCGTGGTGTGGTGAATGTCACGGTCTCGGGCTCGTCTTGTCTGCCGTGGAACTCAGATCTGCTGTTCACGGAGCTGACGGTGGAGACGGTGCACAGCGCCGCCCGCAGGGGCCTCGGGGAACACGCCTTCTGCAGGTCACACTCTTACTGTAACACAGGGCTGAAGGAGAACAGCTCTTACTTCTCTAACCAATCAGACTTACCATTATTTTTAGAAGGAACACTTTATTTGAAGGCGTCCTTGTTACATGTTGCATGTACTTACTATTACAATAACAACTACTCTAATTATGCATAATTACATGCAAGTAACCCTAAGCCAAACCCTAATTTTAACCCTAACCATATAGCTAGTACATGTAGTTCATTAATATTACTCAGTGCTTAAAGTGTAACACTGACACCTTAAAATAAAGTGTAACCTTTTTAATTGGTTAATTTATGTGCATTTCAGTTTTATTGTAGTTTTATTAAATGAAAATAAGAAATAAGTAAAATAGCTGAATAAATATATGTACATCAAAAAAAAAATTAAAAATCATGTCTGTTTTGCTAGAAAAAGTCAAGCTTTTTCACGAAAATATGTGCATTTAGTAGCATTTTTGCTTTGTAATGTGAAGAAGTCCTGCATTCTTCCTCAAACAGCAGAAAAGCACCACAAACACACGTTTCCTGTCTGAATCTGAGCCAAAATATGAGTATTTTCACAAACATTTTCACATGTATGAATGATTCTGAAGACATTAGAATCCTGATTTCCACTCTTTTGCAGATTGTAAGTTAATTTATACATTTTGAAAACTTCTTTTTGTTATTAAAACCGATACGAGAGAGAGAGATACATTAATTAATTAATTAATGTGAAACTTTGGGGATTACAGTCAATATATAGGCTAATTATATAAATGAAGAAAAATAATTTAAAAAAATGTTTTTTTTATGCAATTGGTTGATTATCAGTTGAACACATAATGTATTGAAAGTCATGTTTTTGTCAGAACGTTACACAGCCATGTATCTTGCAAAAAATAATTGCTAATATTACCTAATTTGATGATGCTGATGGTGCTGTTCAAAAATACAATACATTTTTTTTTTTTTTTTTTTTTTTTTTACAAAATATGAATGCATATTTTTCAAATTATACATAAGCATCAGCTTTGATATGCATTTATCAAAATAAAGCAGCTGAATAGCAAAAGTTTTGGTTTTAATGACAAAAAGAAGTTTTTAAAATGTATAGATTAAATTACAATCTGCAAAAGAGTGAAAATCAGGATTCTAATGTCTTCAGAATCATTCATTCATGTGAAAATGAGCTGAGAATTGAACAAATGCTTGCATTTCCGCTCAGATTCAGACAGGAATCGTGTGTTTGTAGTGCTTTTCTGCTGTTTTATTGTAGTTTTATTAATTTTTAATGTTTGTGGTGAATTTTTTGTTTTTTGAGGGAGTATTCTTGTGTTATTAGGCTTGACTTTCTCGAGCAAAACAGACAATCAGCGCCTCGATGTCAGTCAGGAACATGTACTGGGTTGAACTGAGCAGATCTGCTGCAGGACAGTATTATGTGTGATTGTGATCTTGTGCTGTCTGAGGTGTTTCCTTGATTTGGCAGGAATCCTGATCAAGATAAGCTGCCGTGGTGTTACACGATGACAGAGCGAGCCGTTTCCTGGGAGTACTGCAACATCAAGCCCTGCTCCAAACCAGCGCGTCAGTAAAAGCAGATCCCGAGCTTCTCAGTAAACAAGAATCAAAGCATGAATGATAACCTTTCCTAAAAACTTCTCTAGAAATCTCACGGACTTTCTCAGGTGTGGGAAGGAGAAATCTAACCCAGATCTGATTGGTTCTTAGTGTTTGTTTTTTATTAACGGCGTTCAGAGACGCTGCAGCACGTGTGTGCTCAAGCAGGGTTCTCACCGTCACTCTTTATACATCTAGCCTACATTAGCGCTCAAAACTTAAAATTAATACATTTCATTCAATTCAATTGATCAAAAGCGAGAGTAAAGACATTTATAATGTTGCAGAAGATATCTGTTTCAAATAAACGCTGTTCTTTTTAACTTTCTATTCATCTATGAATCCTGAAAATATAAAATGGATCACAGTTTCCACAAAAATATGAACTGTTTTCAACATTGATGATAATCAGAAATATTAGAATGAATTGTGGAGATAAGACTGGAGTAATGATGCTGAAAATTCAAATTACAACTCACATTTTACTACATATTCACATAGAAAAGTTATTTTAAATTATAATAATATTTCAAAATTTTTACTGCATTTTTGATCACATAAATGCAATCAACGTCTCTTAACTCGAGTGTTAGCAATAACAAATACTAAAGGACAGGAGTTTTCCTATAGATTTCCTATCCTATCCTATTCTATTCCTATTTTTATTTTAAGCATGTATTTATTTAATATCATTTTTTCATTATTCATATATTCAAATTATGTTTTGTGTATTTATTTTTATCTAATTTTAAATAACTTATTTTTCACTCATTTATTAATCTAATAATTACATTTATTTTTGTTTAATCTAATGTTTTTTTATTTATTTAACTATTATTTTCATTTATTTTTTTTAATTATTTATTAAATTATTATTACATTTTATTTATATTGATCTATTCTATTTTTTAATTATTTATTTATTTACTTACCCCTCTGAGGGTCCCCAGACCATTTAAACCCCCTGCTATAATGAACACCAATATTTACTGTCCAGGTCCATTTACTTTAGGAAAAAAATGGTAAATGAACAGACACACATATTATTTATTTAATTATAATTTAGTTTTTGTTACTGCAGTTTTTGTTATTTTTTATTATTTAATATAGTTTGCATACAGCTAAAACATGATAGAATATTCAGTGTCCTACAGTCAGGTGTGTGCAGATTATTTGTATTAAACCCAGTGTCTGTTGTTTCTGTCAGCGGGCCGCAGAAGTCCAGTCATCGCCGTGGCCCCGCGGCCCTCCCGCAGTTCTGCCAGGACCCCGGCGTGTGGGAAGAGGCACGAGAAGCGGATCAGTCGAGGGCGAATCCTGGGCGGGACGAGTGCATTGCCCGGCGCTCACCCCTGGATGGCAGCGCTGTACATCGCAGACGAGTTTTGTGCAGGAACACTGGTCTCCTCCTGCTGGATCGTGTCTGCCGCTCACTGCTTCCTCCGCAAGTATGTGTCTGTGTGTTCTCTTCATGCATTTCTATAGAGTTACAGCTTCGTTCTAACTCCATACAGCTATATAACTGACTCTCTCTCTCTCAGTCCATTAAAGTCACAGATTCGGGTCGTTCTCGGCCAGCACTCCTTTAACGACACCGGTCCCAACACCAGGACCTTTGCTGTTCAGGATTATATTTTAAACCCGCGTTACACACAGTTTGAGCCGACCTTAAACGATATCGGTGAGTTTGGACTCTAAATACAGAAACTTTACCATCATTCTTCACTTACAAACTTGCATATCTGTGCGTATATATATATATATATATATATATTATATATATATATATATATATATATATATATATATATATATATATGCATACACACACTTGTTTTTTTTTTTTTTTTTTTAATTTGTTGTCTTTTTATTAGTTTTTGTCTTTTTTATTAATTTTTCTTTTCTAATGTCAGTATAGTATTTATTTAATCAGTTTTAGTTTTTTAGTTTATTTATTTTTTTTTTTTTAGAATTTAAATTTATGATGAGCATTAGTAGTAATAATAATATGTTTATTTTTTTTTTTTTTTTTCAGTTATCGTTTACAGTTTTAGGTTTTATTTATATATATATATATATATATATATATATATATCTATATATATATAGATAATATATATATAAAATATAAATTATTTATTTATTTATTTATTTATAATTATTTTTATTAATTTATTTACAATAATTATTTACAAATTATTGTTTTTATTTTATTTTTATTTTTATTTTATTTTTATTGATAGATGATTGAAATTTTAAACTAATTTTTAGTAACAGGGTTGCATATATATATATATATATATATATATATATATATATATATATATATCTTATAAGTGTAAATTCTTTCAGGAGCTTCGGACCCTGTTTTGTACTTTATTCAATAAAAGTCCCGTGTGTGTTCAGACGTGGGCGTCTGCAACATGGGCAATTGAACAAAGACAACACATTATGTGAAAATGTGCTTTTCAAACTTCTCAGGAAATGTATGTAAAACAGCACACACACACACGGTGTGTATCAGACACGCTTCAACATGCTGAGCTCCAGCACTTGTGCTGATTGAACCGCATTGTACCCTGATCTCTGTCTCCAAAAGCACATAAATTAAACTAAGTTTCTGTATATTGCAATAGATAAAAACCAGTGAGTGTCTTTCATCTGTGCTAAGCATTGCTATGGGGCGAGTAAGTGTGTGTGTGTGTGTGATTTAGTGTCTTGTGTGTAATAGCAGCTGTTTTTGCAGCTCTAGTGAAGCTGAAGAAGGTTGCCGGACGCTGCGCTCTGAAGACGCCTTTCATCAGGCCCATCTGTCTGCCGGGGAAACACATGACGTTTCCCGATCACTACTGCTGTAAGATCTCAGGCTGGGGTCACATGCACGAGAGTGAGTTCACCGACACTAACTCTGCACCGGTGCTGCTTTACTATCACTGAGAAACTGTTATAGCTTTTACCAGTGCTTGAAGTGTACTAACAGTCAAAACCTCAGTGTCTGAGCGATTAGAAATGAAACTATAAACCAACACTCATCTCAACAAATCACGTGATTGAATGCAAGCTGAGTCGGTCTACCAGCGGTTTTCAAAGTGGGGGCCACAAGAGCATGTCAGGGAGCGTGCAGAGTAGTAAAATAATAATTAATTACTGATTTCTTCAGTAAATTTTAACAAAAACAATACCTTATAAAAATGAAAACCACAGGTTTTGCGATCAGATCAACCGGTAAACTCCTGGAAAGTCCAAGGATCCAGAAAGCGAATGTATTCAAACAGTAAGTTCAAAACAGAGCTAATGCAGAGAAAACATGGTCGATTTCATCAGAGATGGAGGAGATAATAGTACTCGCATACAGACGTCAGTAAATGATTATTTTCAGTATGCAGTTATTAAAAGTGTGAGTGTTTTATGCAGGATGCTGGCTGAAGGTGTTTTAAGGCCGGGACACACACCAAGCCGACTTCAAAGAACTAGCGTCGGATCAAAAAGCTGCGCTCCAACACACCGCACAGATTACAGCCGACGGCGAACTAACACGTGCGTTCTGCGCATGCGTGAGAGGAATGAACCGTCTATATCAGCAGCTAATTATAATATATATTCGTCATTCAGAAGGAGAAACCGAAACAAAAGATATACGAGATAAACGGAGATATACGAAACGTAAACAAAGCAGCGCTTGCTTACCATCTGAATATCAGTAATGCTGATAACTTTAATCATTTTAAGCGGCTCATGTCAAGGTAGCTCGTTTAGTGGTCTTGTGGTGTCTCCCTGTGGTCCTGTTTGGTATTGCAGCTTGACTTGTGCAAAATTTGTATTAAAAGTGCTGCAACTGCTGCTGTAAATGTTTTTTTTTTTTTTTTTTTTTTGAGAAGCTATACAAATATATGTGTATTGAATTGCAAACATTCATTTATTTATTGTGACTATATATACATACATATATATATATACAAATATATGTGTATTGAATTGCAAACATTTATATATATATATATATATATATATATATATTAATTGCGAATTATGAAAATAAAAATTTACTTTAGTTCTTTAGTTTGTATTTATTTCTTTTTGGGTGGTTGAGTGAGGTTGAGTACCGTCACTTCTTTTTTTCCACTTCAAGCACTGGTTTTTTTTTTTTTTTTGAATTAGTTTTTTTTTTTTTTTTGTTTTGTTGATTTTTTTTGATCTTTTTTTTTCATTTTTTTGTTTGTATTTTATTTGGTTATGTTTTTAAATATGTCTATATAGTTTTTATTTTCTATTTCAGTTTTAGTTTTAGTTATTTTAGTAAACAAGTAAACAAACTTTTATGTTGGCTTGACAAAGCCTTGTTTGAAAGTTTTAATATCTTTGAAAAGCTTGAAATTTGATGATTTGTTCTACTGCATTGTCAAAATTTCATGCAAGTTGCTAACATGTTCTGTTTCAGCATGGATTAACATGTTGTTAACATGTTTTAAAATGTTGCTAATATGTTTTAGCTTGTTGCTAGCATTATCTACCCTTACGAAAAAGAAGTTTATTCAAGTGTGCTATTAGTATACTTCTTTTAAACTAAAAATAGGAAAGTATGCTTTTAGTTTACTTTTTATGTACTTCTCAGAAAATGGCTTTATGTACTCCTCAGAAATATACTTAAAATGACATTTAAGTATACTTGACTTATACTTACAAAAAGTCTAAATATACTTGAACTTTACTTAAGTATACTTAATAAAATAAACTTGAAGTATACTACTTTTTTTTGGTGGTGGTATTTTTTGTTGGTATAATTTTTTAGTGTTTTTTAATGTTTTTTTTATGTGTTTTCACATTGTTAGCATGTTTCTACCATATTGGCACATTACTAGCATGATTTAGCATGTTGACCTTGTCATGTCGTTCCAAACCCGTGAGACCTTCGTTCATCTTCGGAACACAAATTAAGATATTTCTGATGAAATCCAAGAGCTCTCTGACCCTCCGTAGCAAGGATCCTAACACGATCAAGGTCCAGAAATGTTGAATAAAGTCTTTTTTTCTTTTTCTTTTTCTTTTTCTTTTTTTGTACCTGTGTGAATGTGATGTGTGTGTGTGTGTGTGTGTGTGTGTGTGTGTGTGTGTGTGTGTGTGTGTGTGTGTGTGTGTGTGTGTGTGTGTGTTTAGAGGCGAACTCGTACTCTCACCTGATGGAGGGAGTGGTGAAGATCATCCCGTTCGATCAGTGCTCGTCTCCAAACGTCTACGGGTCAGAGGTCAGGTCAGGGATGCTGTGTGCGGGCAGTGAGCTCTGTGTGGACGCCTGTCAGGTCAGACGCCAAAACAACACCAAACACCATTTGTCATGCTATTTTTTATTACCTTTATTGGATTGCAGATTTGGATTGTATATTGCATAAGTCTCATAATTTTACTTTTTTATTTTAGACTAATATTCACATTTTGAGTATAAATTTAAAAAAAAAAAAACACATGAATATGAATATCAGATATTCTTTAATAAATTGTAATAAATACTTATAAGTAGTGTTACATTTTAGACTAATATTAACACACACACACACACACACACACACACACACACATATATATATAATGCTCACAGAAATCATTTTGTTTCAAAGCAATGAACAAACAGGTCTGATTATTTTACTTTTTTTATTTTAGAGCAATATTAATTAAATATTAATACTGATATAATAATATGGAATATCTTCATCAATAAATACTCTAATATCACTATTACTGCAGTAATAATATGCAATTCTTATTGTTTAAGATTAATATTAATGTAATTAGTATTAATATATGCATTAATTCAATTCTGACATATAGAATATTCTATATCAGTAAATGCTCTGATACCTGTGGAAGCCTGTTTCCGCCAATGAATAAAACATTTAAAAAAACAATTCTCAAAATTATGAGTTTATATTCTGCAATTCTGACTTTGGAACTCACTATTGATAGTTTATATCTTGCAATTCTGAGAAAAAAATAAATAAAAAAATCTGAATTGTGAAATAAAAAGTCACAACATTTTTTATTTATCTATTTATTTTATTCTGTGGTGGAAACAGGCTTCCATACACATCAGTATTATTTTAGAATAACTGAACTGTTTGTACTGAGAGATGGTTTGATGTGTGTGTGTGTGACTTGTTCAGGGTGACTCGGGCGGTCCGTTAGCGTGCGAGTGTGACGGCGTGAGCTTCCTGTACGGGATCATCAGCTGGGGAGACGGATGCGGACGCTCGGGAAAACCGGGCGTTTACACCCTCGTGCCCAAATATTCAGACTGGATCAACAGCGTCATCAAAAAATCCAGAAAAACATCCCAGAAAACATCAGTGAAAAGAACGAAAATAAACATTTGTATCGGGAGTCAGTGCCAAAGATAAAACAACTGTGACTTTATTATTAATGTATTCATGAAGGCTTTCCATTCCAGCGTCACTGTGTCATACTGAAGGACCTGTGTTTTACTGCGAGCCTGCTGTATTTATAATTAACTAGCAGTGTGGTGACATGTACACTGGAATGGAAAGTGTTATCTAAAGTTATTATTATTATTATCATTATTATGTATTTTGCATATCGATACATTTTGATTGCTGTGAAATAAATGTCTTTAATCTGCATTAAAAAATTAAAAAGAGAGTGTTTTGCAGGGTTTGAGTGAATCTAGTATTGGAAAGGTCATGTTTACGCAGAAACCCTTGAAAGTGAATAGACAGATGCGACCGTTTGCTGTTAAGTGTCATCTGAACACTAAATTATTCCACTATATATTAAAACCATTAATTAAGTGCATTCCTTTGACTTTCATTCAAACAGGTCTCTGTGGTCAATTTCTTTTCTGACATTGGAATGCCCAAGTAATGCATAATGAATATGTATAATTATTTATCATATTTCAACGCAAAATTAAAATGCATGACATTATATGTCACATATTATTATTTTTCATTATTTTTATACTGTTTTCATTGCATTTCCTCACAGTTTTTATTACTTAAATGGTAATAAATGTTTGAGTTTGCTTGTAATTCAGTCATTGAATTATTATAAATGATTATTTCTATTAGATTGTCATAATATAGTAATGAGAATTACCCTGTTCAGTGTTTTTTTCTTCCTTTTTTTCACATTGTATAGTATTTAGAGGTTATTTACAAACAATTAATTTTCAATGGATTTTCAACTGTACAAACAAAATGAACACAAAGTACAAAGTGTTCCATCGTTAATGTTTTGTTTTGATAAGTCTATGGAAAATCCCCACAATTGACAGAAACAAACGTGTGTGTGTGTGTGTGTTAATATCAATATCATCATATTTAATTTTCCTTTCCTCATAAGGGGCCACCAGTGCTTGTAAGGGTTAATAATGTTTGACATACTGACCTCTGACTGTCCTCTGACGTATGCGGCGCACCGGTGCGCGTGCTCGAGGCAGCGGCGGCGCGTGCACGCGCAGCTGTCATGAGTGGAAGATGAGCGACACCGTGATCGCGGAGGGAGCAATTAAACTCAGAGACGGGCGAAAAGTAAGGAAACGCCGCATGTGTGTGTGTTTGAGGTTTGAGAGTTTGAGAGTGAATGTGTGTAAAGCTGAGCTTGGTTTCTGTGTTTGCAGTGGAGGAGCTGCTGGCTGGTTCTGCGCAAACCCTCACCGGTCGCAGGTCAGTTCATCACAACACTAACAAAAACATATGCAAGATATATATACATATACAGCTCTGGACGTTTTACTCATTTACCAATAAAAGCTTTACTAGATTTAACAATAATTCCCTACAATAAAATGTATTTTCTACAAAAATTTAATTAAATATGTATATTTAGACGCTATTATAGATCTAAAATAATATGCTGTATTGTGGGATGATAGCGTAAAAAAATAAATAAAAATAAAAATACATGATTGTGATTGATTGACAGTGTCAGTTTGGCTGGAAGACATTATAATATGTAAGTTCAACACTGTAATTGAGTCTAAGTCTGAACTTAAAGGGACAGTTCACCCCAAAATAAAACTTTGTCATCATTTACTCACCGTCAAGTTGTGAGTTTCTTTCTTCTGTTGACCACAAAAGAATACATTTTGCAGAATGTTACCAAACAGTTGACGGTAGCCATTGAATTCCATAGCAGGGAAAAGTACTAGGGACGTCAATGGCTACCGTCAACTGTTTGGTAACATTCTGCAAAATATCTTCTTTCATAAATGATGACAGATTTTTAATTTTTGGGTGAACTATTTCAGTAATTTATGATATACACCAGAGTTCCAAAACTCAAACAAGTAAATGTTACATTAGCAAAATAAGCAAAAGTGACAACGACAATATCAACAGCAAAGTAAACCAGCAGAATGTAAAGTGTAATGTTACAGTTTATTACGGAACATTCCGAAAATATTCAAAAGTAACATTGGAATGTTCCTTTAACATCTGCATAACAAAAACAGTGTTTTTGAAACATTTAAATAAACTGGACATTTTGAAATAAATAGAACATTCAATAAGTAACATTTTCAGAACGTTAACAAAACATTCAGTATTACATTTATCCTATTTGGTTCCATCCCAGCTAACAGAAAATGTGCTACAGAATAGAATAAAATCAGTCTAACAGAGCTTCTCTTTAACATGTTCTGGACAGAAATATAAAACTATGAACGTTAATTTTCATGGGACACTTTGGATGATGAAGGTTCTTCTGACTGTTGACTTCAGTGCATGTAATATGTAACAGTAATATTTTGTTATGTCAGTCAGCATGGACAGCAATGTTGTCTCTTGAAATAAACCACGCTTGTTTCTTCATGATGCATAGGCTATATAACGTAGGAAACATACATGCTTCATGGACTTATATTGTGTCATACATTCTGTCATCCATGCTGGTAACTAATTTGACTGGTCAGGCGTCGCCGGAGTTTCATATAACAGCACTGGAATGTTTCACTATTCAGTACAACAGCACTCCTGCTCGTATCGTACTGCTTCACTGATATACCCAACCGTCCGCTGCAGTGTGTTTAAGTGTGTGCAGATCACAGGCCATCAGAAAGCCATTTTTACAGCTGTTCACACTAGTGTTGTGTGTGTGTGTGTGTGTGTGTGTGTGTGTGTGTGTGTGTGTGTGTGTGTGTGTGTGTGTGTGTGTGCCAAAGGTTGTTTTGTTGTTTGTTTGATTTTCGTAGTAGCAGTAATCACGTGTGACCTACCTTCATCTTTGAGAGAATATAGAACAGTTGCAGTATAGTGTGTAGTAGAGCTACAAAACTATATTGTGGTAGTATGGTACAATCATCCAGGCTGCATTTATTTGATCAAAAATATAGTAAAGATTGTGAAATATTATTACAGTTTAAAATAGCTGGTTTCTATGTGAATTTATGTTAAAATGTAATTTATTTCTGTGATCAAAGCTGAATTTTCAGCATCATTACTCCAGTCTTCAGTGTCACATGATCCTACAGAAATCATTCTGATATGCTGATTTACTGCTCAAGAGCTGTTTTTTTTAAGACTTGAAAAATGCATTTCAGACATACAGTTGCCTGAGAATACTTCTTCTATTATGAAGATGTAATTTATAAAATACATAAATACAACAACAACAACAACCTCATAATTAAAGAGATTCAATTCTTACAAAAACTTTATTTAGTAGTTTTTAAATTGTATTTTGTTATAATTTCTTGTTGGAAAAAAAAAAACTGTATTTTGTTAAAATATTACTACTATTAAAAAATTGTCTGCAAAAATGAAAGTCCTTCGTTGCAATCAAATTTAAATGATATCATAGACCCTTCAGACCTTCATGATTGTATGTGAGGGTTAATAAGTATCTTAATATATCAGATCATTTGCTGTTTTTATTGTAAGTCTCTATAGGTGTGTGTGTGTGTGTGTTTGTGTCAGATTGTCTGGTGCTGTACGTGTATAGAGCGCGGTGTGAAGGAGAGGAGCGTGACGCTGGAGCACATCTGCGGTCTGGAGGCGTGTGTCGGCGGCGACGGCGTTCCCTTCATCCTCTCCATCCTGTGTCTCAGTCAGACCACCGTGCTCGGCTTCGACAGCAGGGAGGCGCTGCAGAGCTGGGACCTGCGGCTGCGCTACTGCCTCGGAGAAGGTCAGGGGTCAACATTCAACACACAATATTCCCTTACAGTCCACACAAATGAATAATAAACCTGAGTCTGTTGGGTCTGTTTCTATAATAAATAGGGAGTTTAGTGAAATTGGCATTGTGCAATGTGTCATGCACAACATTTAAAATGCTTGTAACACACATAGATAGCTTTATGAGCTCATATTTAATTCAAAGACCAAATGGAATAATTAATTTCATATTTAGTATTAGTATATTTAGTATTCATATTTATATAATATAGAACATCTAAAGCATTCACTTTTAACTATGTCTTGATGGTTCATGGACACATTATGCTCCGTTTACTTGAAGATATTTGATTCATGTGATTGTTGTGTTGTGTTTGAGCTCTTTGTAGTTGTGAGCAGGACTGTGATGTACTCAGCTGTGTCTGTGTGTGTGTGTCTGCCTCTTTGTTTTGATTACACAAACCCTCACAAATCTGTTTCTGAGTTAGCGCTAACAGGTTTAACCCTGCCTGCATTCCCTCGTCACATCACACAAAGAGAAGCTGTAACTGTTAGACGTGATTTATTGCAGTGTGGAGCCAATGGCATCAGGATCACTTACTAGAGCTCTCTAGTGCTGTTTACCGAGACTATTGCAACACAGACTATTGTTTGTTTGTTGGATTAGGGATTTAAACAAGCCCTGAACTATAACTTTACTAAGACTGTTGATTTTCACTCGAAAGAGATGGATGTAAGAAGCCATGCATATCTTTGTGAGTGTGTTGTTCACAGCTGAATGAATGGTGCATGAACATCATGGTGTTTGTTTTCTCTGTGTCAGTCCACAGTTTCAGTGTATCCGTGCTGCCCGGCACTAAACTGGAAAGCGGCCCGGCGACTCTGCATTTGTGCAACAATGTCCTGGTCATCGCTAAAGACCTGCCGGCTGTCATCATCGGTCACTGGAATCTGCTGGACCTGCGGCGATACGGGCCGGTCAGCAACGGGTTCGTGTTTGAGGGAGGAACACGCTGTGGTTACTGTGAGTATGGCAATAAAACGAGGAAAGCTTTTTGATACAACGTTTAGCTCGTTATCGTGATCCAGTCGGCTTCTTCAGTTAGATGCCAGGAACCAGTCTGTTGTGAGTTGCTTAATGACGTGTAACATTTGTAAAAGCTTTGGCACCTTTTGGGACTTTTTTTAAGGCTGAGGAATAAAAATGCAAACTATCTAGCCAAATTTTTAAATATAAATTTGTTGTTTTTAAGTTGGTATAATTTTTTTTTAATATATATATATATCACTGTATATCCACCTCTGAAACCCTCCACCTCCCCCAGCTCCACCTGTCTAGATCGAATGCATTGCCATATCCATAAACATGCTAAAACTATTCCAAAAGGTTATGACTGAAAAATGGTAATACACTATTATGTATAGTTATTTCTAGCATTCCTTGTATTGCTCAGCAGTCGTTACAAGCATTGGTAAATAGATGTAAAGCCAGATTTCACGAATGCTCGCTTTGCTCAGTATGCGGCAGTATGATGATTTATGTTTTGTAGTTCTTTCTAGATTTGTTGTTTTTGTTTTTGTTTGTGATTCAGAATTGATGACTTTTTTTTTTTTTTTTTGTTTGTATTTTGTTTTTTTTTTGTGTGGTCTGAGATTGTTTTGTTTGTGTGGTTGTGAAGTCCCAGCTGGTTTTGGGTGGTCTTGTTTGTAGAGTGATGGATGTTTCTGCTCAGTGACCTCCACCTCATCAAACTTCATCAGATTCCTAGAAGGAGCAAGTCAGACATGAATGACATCCTTCTAGAAACTGACACAGGACACAAAACCAATTATAGTATATAGTATATGATAAACTACTTTAACAATGCTTTACTGTCTTTTTTGCAGCTTGAAAACTTCAATTCCTATTAATTTGAATGGATAAGAGCAACCAGTGCATTATTAATTTCAGTATCGTTCTTCATGTGTGTTCACGGGAGACTGTCGAACACACGTGTCTGCAGTGAGATGAGGGTTTGATTGTGTGTGTCTGTGTGCAGGGGCCGGCGTGTTCTTCTTGTCCTGCGCTGAGGCCGAGCAGATCAGTTTTCTCTTCGACTGTATTGTTCGTGGCATTTCCCCGTCCAGAGGCCCGTTTGGACTGAAGCCACTGCTGCCAGGTCAGTGCTCGAGTCCAGCACGAGCCTCATCACGTCTGTTTAAACACTCATCTGAGGACAAAATCTGGCTCCAACTCCTGACGCTTTCATGCTACAGCCACCAAACTCTAATTCAGTCTGTCTCTCTCATTTATCTCACAAGGTCCCACATATTCACACTACAAACGGATTTATTACCTTCTGATATCAGGGCTTTTGTACTCTCAGACAAAGCTTTTTAAAGGCAGCATTCAACATTTGTCTTTAGATCTGTAGTTTTATGATAATATCAGTGTTAATTCTAGCTATTTTATCTCCTTGTGAAAAAGAAGTGCACTTAATAATATTGAATGTACTTGAAAAATTGCACATGTAGATAATATACTTTTAATGCGAAGCCACTTAAGTGACTTAAAGAGAGACACTTTCATTACGGTTTCTTAACACACTTTTAAAAAGAGCACTTTGCAATAATGTCTAGTTAAAAGTTTAAGTATAGAAATGTATATTTGTTATGTTTTATTTCACCATTTATGCTTGTCAGTACATTTGGCAATACACATTACACTGATTTAAAAGATAAGTATGAAATTACATATAAAGATCGGTCAAAATCACTCTAAGTTTAAGCTAATTGCATTTAATATCATTTTAAACTATAATGCATTTTCATTTAATTGGAATTAGCATGCAACAAGTATCTGAAAACATTAATTCAGTAGTCTTTAAAAGTATATTATTATATAAAGTATATTATTTCCATGACAAGCACTCTTTTTAAAAGTATGCTGAAGTCTACTTCTTTTTCATAAAAAAAATTAAAAGACCGTTATTCAAAATTGTTTATATAATGTATAAAGATTCATTGAAATTGTGCATGAAAAATAGCAAGGGTGATATTTTAAAGACAATGTGAAGTTTACAAAATTAAATAACTGGCTTTTTTTTTTTTTTTTTTATTTGAATGTAATTGATTGATTTTTGTTGTATGTATATTTTAATTTAAATTGAATAATTAGTTTATTTTTTCTCTCTCTCTCTGAAATTGAACTTGTTTCTCTTTTGTAGCCCCAGATTTGAAGCCTCTGATATAATATATGCAAGATCAGCCCTAAGGCTTTTTACTGGGACATTTAAGACACTAACAAGTGTTTACATATCGGTCCATCCAATCAGAACACTTCACACCTCCGCCTGACCAATCAGAACTCAAGCTTCTCTCCTATTCTGAGACGACGGGAGATCAAGGGGTCAAAGTCACAGTTTATATACTCGAGCATTCCTGATCCTCTCGCTCTCTGTGCTGCAAAACTCGCGTCTGGTAGCAGATGTGAGACTGAGCTGAAGGAAATCTGCTACATCTCATGTTTGATTTGGGCAAAAAGCTCGAATGCAAAGCAGTGTTTATGAAGTCCCTCGGGATGTGTGTTGATCAGGGATGATGAGCGTCAGCGCTCCTCTGGCCGTTTGCCATCTCAACCACATGTCTGCTCTATTAATAGCACTTTAAGTGTTAGACAAACACTGGGGTTCTGCTGTAACCCCCGAACACGTGCTCAACGTGTCCCTCACTTACTCCTAACTCAGCCTGGACAGAGATTGGAGGGGACCACATCAAACACAAACATTAAACGATTTAAAAATACATGATCAGTGTTAATCAGTGATGCTGCGATTTCTCTAGTTGTTAATCTCAAACCACCAATTTTGCTATTTAGTATTGGATTTATATGGGGACGAGGGGTGATGTAATAATTACCCAAGCTTTGTAATATTAACAACTTCTATATCTGCAATTTTAGTCATTTTACAGTATTTTTTATATATATATTATATATATATATATATATATATATATATATATATATATATATATATATATATATATATATATATAGTGTCTATATTATGTCCTCAGGAAATAACCAAAGATGTGAACTGACATGATAGTAGACAGCCTGTGCATTTGATATGTTTGGCCCATGTTCAGCATGCAGGCCATTGCATTGTTGTTGTTTCTCAAATTATTGAGAGAGAGAAAAATAAATATGATAAATAAATAAATAAATATTTATTCGATTTTTTTTTTTATATTATTAAAAAAAAATCTAATAAATATTTATTTATTTATATATAAATTATTAAATAAAGAGTAATATAAAATAATGTCATACTATTATTATAATAAATGACAAATATTATTATAAAATATCTATTTTAGAATTATTTTAATATTAATAAAGAGAGAGAGAGTCAAAATGTATTAAAGATATCTTAAGATGCCCTTTTAGATATTGGGTCTTAACAAACTTCTCCTTTGGTATTTTCATTTTTAAGGCCCTGTGAAAATGGAATTTCAGTGTGGCCCCAGGAGTAAATTGATAAATTGTACACATTTTCAGTGGTCAAAAACCAAATGTGGGTCACTTTGCAAAACCATGAGAATTATTTTGTTTTAAAGAGGGATGTCTGAAGAACAAATAATGTTGAAACTAGAGATATATCTCATTTCCTTCTGTCAGAACAATTGCATTGAACATACCTGTCATACCTGAGTGCCATAAATATTATTTTTTCAAAGTTTGTGTGCCTTTAACTCAAGCAGTATTAAAGATAAAGATATCGCAATATAATTTTAGATTCTAGTTCTTAATACTTTTTTTTTTTTTTTTTTTTGAAATCTTTATTATTAAGGCCCTGTATCATTCAGTTCCAGAGATACGGGGACCTCAGTGAGGCACCATATTCAGACTTTTGAATAAAATCCATTTTCAGTTGTTGAAAACCAAATTTTGGTCACTTTGTATACAAAGTATACACTTTGTACCAAAAACCTAAAATTAAAATTGAATAATCAAAATACTGTAAGTAATACTAAAACAACAGCAACACTGTTTCACATGAGCAGCGTAACGGCACTAAAAGTCAATCTTCCAGTTTTGAAAGTCGCTCGGGAATGTTAAAGCATGACTGCACCAAGATGCGGGTCTATGATATCATATGAACACAGATCACTGAGGCATTTTATTTGCCTAAAAGTAAATGTTTCTTCATGTTTAGCAAATGTTAGCAGTCACGGGTTACTAAAACTTGGCATTTGACCATCTCTTTGATAATTGCACAGCTGCAGATCAAATGCTAGCATTCCCATTTTGTTTGTTTTCATGTCATATTCTGGTTTGTGTGTCTCACAGTTGGTTTTGATGTTCTCTGTCTGTGTCTCAGAGCCCAGCATCAGTGCAGCTTCAGCGCAGGACAGACTGAAGCATGAGGCAGAGGAGCTGGAGCGGAGGCTCAGTCTGCTGTCTCACAGCACAGGTAACGGCTCACCCGGCTCTGTCCCACCACTAATACAGCCGTCTGGTTGTTGTATGTAATATTGCATGTTAAAAGCAATTGAATGAAAATGTACAGTTGATATTAAATGTGATTAGCTGAACCTTTTGCTGAATGTTTTTGACTCACTTAAGTATGACTTAAGTGCATCTTTATATGTGATTTATAATTACTTCTGTTGTTTTCCAAATATGGTAAAAGTACTGCTAAATGTCCTGACAAGCATTTATGATAAACTAAAACATACTTTAATGTGAAATTTCTATTGAAATTTACATTTCATGTAGTTAAATAAATTTGTAATTGCATATATGTAGTAGTTAAGTTGCAATTTATTGCATTTAAAATCTAGTAACTTTAAACATAATATTGAATAACACATTGCAGTTAAAATGATAATCAAGTACTTTGCATGTGCTTTACATGTTAGTAAACACATCAAAACAGTGTATTTCTTTCAAACATGAAAAAAAAGATTATTAAGACAATTTAAAATGGGGCATTATTTACAATTAAGTGTGTTAGGTCATGAAAGTGTCTCTCTTTAAGTCACTTAAAAAATAAAAGGCCACTTAAGTGTTAAAACATGATTTAAAATGTACTTCAAAGTAAAATGTTTAATTTGACATTATTTACACTTTTTAAAAGTGTACTTAAGTGTGTTAAGAAACGGTCATGAAAGTGTCTCTCTTTAAGTCACTTAAAAACTAAGAGGCCACTTGAGTGTTAAAACATGATTTAAAATGTACTTCAAAGTAAAATGTTTAATTTGACATTATTTACACTTTTTAAAAGTGTTCTTAAGTGTGTTAAGAAATGGTCATGAAAGTGTCTCTCTTAAAGACACTTAAAAAATAAGAGGCCACTTAAGAGTTAAAACATAAAGATTAAAAATTTCAAGATTTAATACTTCAAAGTAAAATGTTTAATTTGGCATTATTTAATCTGCTTACCCCAAGGGCATCCAAGATGTAGGTGACTTTGTTTCTTCAGTAGAACACAAACCAAGATTTTTAGCTCAAACCGTGGCAGTCTATCAGTCTTATAATATAAGTGGATGGGAATCACGGCTAAAACATACACTAAAACTAAAAAAAAATATGCACAAACAAAACCAAATTAAACCCTTTGGCTCATGACGATCAGAGGTTCAAGAGGTGTCAAGTAACGAAGTACAAATACTTTGTTACCTTACTTAAGTAGAAATTTTGGGTATCTATACTTTACTGGAGTAATTATTTTTCAGCCGACTTTTTACTTCTACTCCTTACATTTTCACGCAATTATCTGTACTTTCTACTCCTTACATTTTAAAAATAGGTTCGTTACTCCTATTTCATTTCGTTTTGTTTTCATTCAAAAAAAATAAAAATAAAAACCTATCCAGATAAATCGCGCCATCCGGATGAAGTGAATTTGATTGTGGTTGGATGAGAAACATTCCGACACCCTATTGGTTTGTACGTGATCTATCGCACCTGCACATGACACAAATCACATCACACTCCAGCAAGGACATAGCCAGTGTTGGGTTCGTTTATCAAAAAATATATTTCTTAAAAGATATTATTTCTTACTACTGGCTGATTTATCAAATGGGTGCTTTCTCTTCTTCCTCCGATAATTAAGCTACTGTAGGTAGTTCGGTAGCGAGACGACGTTTGAATAAATTAGCGTTTGCGATTGACAACGCAATTGACAATGTTGTGATACCAACTTTGTAACTCGTTATCCCCCCTCGTTCAACCTTTTTAAAAACATATCTCGAGAATTTATGGTGGGTTTTTTTTCCCCATCCCACTGCCTCTCATGTTTTTAAATCGAAAAATGTATTGTGTGATTGGTATTTCCGCGCTTTGTATTAAACTATGCATGCATACACATGATGCTGTTTTGTTTATAGTTGTTTAAGCAACTTAATTATAATTGGTTTATAAACATTATTTTAAATATTATTCAACTTAACAGTCATGTATTCTAATGCTTTAATAAACGTACATTAGTAATATTTTGCTCGATGCGCCCTCTTGTGACCTCAGGAGAAAAGCCAAAAGCTTCTCTTCACCCTAACTGAAATTATGCATTTTAAATTTGAATATAATTCGAATTTTGATAATACATGAGTAAAAAACTCGAATTTAGTTTTTCAGCCATTTTGACAGCCCTATAGCAGACGTATGTAGCGAATAGGAAGGTATCAGTCAAGAAGGTATCAGGATTATGAGTTATTTTTCATTTTTATTTTTTGTTTAATCACTTGGATTAATCATTCATTTTGACAGCACTAATGTTTATTGTATATATAGACAATCATACAAGGGTAATTGTTACTAAGCCTGCCCTGGGTACACCAGTTTTCTTGTCCATTGGCCTCGCAGATTCCTGCAGCTAAGCTTGGATGTACATTTACATTCCATTAAAGGTTATTGATGACATGCCTCTGAAGTTTGACTTTTTGCACCATTACAATACTTATAGGCAACTAGTCATCATATCTCTAGTTCTTTAATGCATTTGCATTGTACTAAAGTGCGTTCATTTTCAATGGGCATATATGCAGCTGAAACAGGTAGCCTAGTGCATCCCAAAATTTTTAGAAAAATGTTTTTTTTGAGGAGGGGTGGGGTAGTGGCGCGACCTAAGCTTTTGTTTCTTTATGCCATTTTTTTTTTTTTTCCTTACATTACTTTTACTTTTATACTTTAAGTAGTTTTGAAACCAGTACTTTTTACACTTTTACTTGAGTAAAAAGCTTGAGTTGATACTTCAACTTCTACAAAAGTCTTTTTAAACCCTAGTATCTATACTTCTACTTGAGTAATGAATGTGAATACTTTTGACACCACTGATGACGATACATTGATGTGTAAAGACACAAAACGATCAGTCTGTGCAAGAAACTGAACAGTATTTATTACTGTTTTTTTAACCTCTGATTCACACAATGTCCGAACTGTAACAACTCTCCTGAGCGCCTTCTCAGCAGCAGGCACGTGAGGCATCTTCTTCTTCTTCTTGCTTTATTGGGGATCGCAAGCTTATAAGTCCGTTACCGCCACCTATCTCTCAAGTGGACCATTGACAATCCTGATTGAGATTGTAGATAGAGTGTCAGTGGTCCATTTGAGAGATACTGTAGGTGGCGGTAATGCACTTATAAGTCTGCACAGACCGATCATTTTTTGGATCGTTTTGTGTCTTTACACATCAATGTATCGTCACGAGCCACAGGGTTTAATTTGTTTTTTTTTGTGCATGTTTTTTTTTTTTTTTTCGTTTTAGTGTATGTTTTAGCCGTGATTCCCATCCACTTACATTATAAGACTGATAGACTGCAACGGTTTGAGCTAAAAATCTTGGTTTGTGTTCTACTGAAGAAACAAAGTCACCTACATCTTGGATGCCCTGGGGGTAAACAGATAAACATCAAATTTTCATTTTTGGGTGAACTGTCCCTTTAAGTGTGTTAAGAAACAGTCATGAAAGTGTCTTTCTTTAAGACACTTAAGTGACCTCTTATTTCATACATGCCATATATATTTAATATTTTATTTTTTATATATTATCTGCAAGTTCCGTTTAAATAAAAAAAAAAAAAAATCAAAATAAATAAATTGGAAGTACACTACAAGTGTACATCCGGGCACTTCTTTTAACCATGGTCTATGAAAATATTAATATTTGTGATACAAATCAATAATGTATTCATTTAAAAAGTCAAAAAATTTATTGCCGTTATTTCTCAGTTTTCATTATGTGCATTAAATATGTAATCAGACTTAATAATATTGCTTTCTTTTCTCTGTCCTGGAGCTTCCAGCTCGCACTTCAGCTCTTCGCTTGCCGGCGACGACCGCAGCTTTTCCGGTTTCTCTGACACATCAGACACGAGCCAATCAGAATGCAGCATTAGCGGTCGCCCTGCACTGTGGAGCGATCTGGTTCTGCCCGGCTCTGCCGAAACGTCTCAGGTGGAGGAGAAACTCCAGGTCCTGGCCAATCGTGTTCGCTCACGGAAGCTGAAAGAGTCCGGCCGACAGAACTCGTCCGACAGCGGCATCGTGACCGGCAGCTTCTCATCCTACAGCGGGAGTCTGGATGCTGCCAGTCCGGGAGAGGAATACGGCGCGCTGTTTAACCTGCCAGAGAAACACATGTGCTCCTGCTCATCCTGTCCCGTCCATGAATACCAGGTTCCCTCGTCCCTGCGGTTCCTGTACGACTCTCCCCGCAGCCTGCTGGAGGTCAGCAGACACAGCAGCACACCTCAAGACGAGCCCTGCGCTGAATCTCCCAGCCAATCAGATTCAGAGCTTGATAAAGAGGAGGAATCACAGACAAGGGAGGGCCTAATAAAAGGGGAGGAGTCACAGGGATTATCCTGTAGTAAAAGCTGCTGTTCACTTCCTCCTGCCAGGATGAAATCACTCTTCACCTCCTGCCCCATCTGCGGAGGACTCAAGGTATTTAGATTACATTTAGTCATTTAGCAGATGCTTTTAACTTTTAAACTGTATAAAAAAAATTATTTAAATTAAAAACTAATTTAATATATACTTTCTCTTTACTTGGTAAACAATAATAAATGCACTCGTTTTCATCATTCTGCATAGTACTGTGCACTCAGTTATTTTATCTTTAAAGTAGCTACTATATGAAGTAGCTCATTATATTGAAAAATATAACAGAAGGATATATAATAATATAATAATTCCTGAATATGACATAATCAAAAATGAACAAATTATTTAATTTATCATTACAAAATTGTTGACCGAATTGCATAGCCCTACAAACAAGTACAGCAAACCTGGAGTTGTTTTATTACTATTATTATTATTATTTTTATTTTTTATTTTTTTATTTTTTTTCATTTACATTTCTTTCTCGGAGCTGTGAGGAAACACTGAGCTATGAACAAAAACCTCCTATAAGCTGAGACTCCTGCATCCAGAGCAGTGTTGTGTTTGGTGGCAGTGATGATGGTGTTCTGTAGCTGTTAATCCATGTGCTCTGTGTTTGTTAAACAGGGCTCTTTTCCACATCATTCACTGCCTGCTGCACCAGGTGAGACTCACACAGCCAGTATATCTGTTTACAGCCTCCTTCAGTCTGCATGACCCATAATGCACTGCTTAGATTTTCATTTCATGAGTCCTGATCTGGAAAAGGTGTGCACTTTAGCATACTTTTAAAAAGCACACTTATGACAGAAATAATATACTTATGTTGGAACCGTTTTTTGAACATTAATTGCATGTTAATGGCAATTAATTTAAAATAAGTTATAGATTCAGTTTATATTAAATGCAGTTATCTGAACTTTAGCATGCTTTTTTGAATGACTTAAATAGGCCTTCAGTAAATTTTTGTTTGTTGTTTTGCGTTTTTTTCTATTGTATTTGTGATGTGGTTAAAGTACTGTTGATTTTTTTATGTGATTTTTATGATAAACTAAAGTATACTTTAATGTCACTTCTATTGTCATGTATTATTAAAACCAGTTTGCATTTAAACACACGCAATGATGAATTTTCCAATATTGCAATATATGTATTATTAAAACCAGTTTGCAATTAAACACTTGCAATGATGAATTTTCCAATATTGCAATATATTAAGATTAAATGTGATTTAAAATAAATCTTAATTTGACATTATTTCAATGTTCACTTTTTAAAAAGTCTACTTGCGTGTGTTCAGAAACAGTCATGAAAGTGTCTCTCTTCAGTCACTTAAGTGGCCTTTTATTTCATTAATATTATACTATCTCCAAGGTCTTTTAAATATACTCTAAAGATTTTCTATGTACCTCTCATATTTATTAGCTAATTTACAGCACATTTTAATATAGCTAATAAGTACAGACACACTCTTAAAGCGCCAGGTGACCATTCAGCCACGCCCACCGCTGATGTCACCGAACCACCAACCAATCAGGAGCCAGTGGAGATCAGACACTCGTCTTCGACCAATCAGGATCCACGGAATGTTGAATGCTCACAGAGCAATGAGGAGAAGCGATCGGAGGACTACGACTCCAGTCTGTCTGATCTCCTGTCACACTACAGTCCTGCTGCGAGAGCGGACAGAAGCAGCGTCTACGAGGCCATGGCAGCGTCCAGACACACCGTCCTGTACGAGAACTGCGTCCAGTGCAGGAGAGGAGAGGACAGCTGCCGGATCCTCAGACCCACTCCTCTGCTTGTCCAGGAACTGAGGAGAAACATCTCAGAGTCCTCCTGCTCCTCCACAGTCGCTCTGCAGCGAATACCTGCAGAAGGTAAGAGAGCGTCTCTAAACCAACTCTCAACTCTCTCTGAGGACCCTTCCAATCTTCTCCTCCTCACTCCTGGAGTCTCTGTCTAATCGAATTAATAGTACCTTTCTTCTTCTGCCTGCAAACCCGTCTGTGTTGTTGTTTCCTGTATCTGAGAAGGTTTGGATGGATGAAGATCCTCAAAGACTTGAAAGCAAGTTTGATGCACGGATGCACTTCCAAGTGTGTCTGATTTCAGGGACTTTTTTGTTTTTGTTTTGTTTTCAAAACTGTGATTTTAGACACTTTCTGACCAAAACCTACAGTTTGTCATTTTTTATTCAAATCAGACATTGAATATACTATACAGAGAAAAAAAGAATTAGTAAGCTGGTATAGGAGAATATATGTTTTCAATTAAAAAGTGATATGTAGTGCAGATAACTTGTGTTTGTTTCTGTCTTTGTGCAGATAACAGAGAGAGAATATGGGCAGAGAAAGGAAGACCTTATGAAATCATGGACAGCCGATCACCAGACAGGAGTCCAGAGGTGACTGTGTGAATTACAGTGGATTGAAGTGTTCTGCTCACTGCAGAGCCAAATGGCCCTCCAGCTCCTCCTCTCTGGAACTAATGGGTGGAGTTAATGTTTAGTGATAGGATTAGGGTGTGGTTAAGTGTCTAACTCCTCCCATTGCATCCAGTGAGGCGGAGCTAGAACTCCAGCTCCTCCCATTTTGCTCTGCAGCGAGCACCCTCTCCAAAAAATACTAAAATAAATATAACCTGATGGTCAGTGTCAATAAACCAACATTAACATTGGTCAGGACCCCTTTAGTGTCATTTTTAGACATGCAGGGTCCTCCAAGGCTTTAAATAAGAAACCCTTGGCGTCAGTATGCTAGACGTGAAAGACACTGGGAATATTATCTGAAATGAAACTTGGCGTATGTTGTCGTTATCACTGCCCTAAATGATCAGCCATTCAGGAATCTGTATTTACCAATGCTTTGGGGCAGTTATCTGAACAGTGCAGGAACAGCTCTACCTAGTGGTTATTTACACACTAAATGTAGTTGGCTTAAAAATTTAAAAGTTTAGAATTTAGGATTAATTTAGTCTGACATCATTAGTTATTAGAATTTGAAAAATAATTAAATATTATATTAAATGACCTCATTCTTAATTTTTGTATTGCATGCAACAATATGCATGCAATAACAGATTACATGCAATAAAAAAATGGGATTTTTTCCCCTCATTTTATAACCCAAGATAGAGGAGTTAAATACAGCTGAATGCCACACACAGTTTGTGCTTTTGAGAGTCAGTCGTGTGAAAACTGCATTTGTAGTGCATAAAGGCTTTATCGTCTGTGTGGAAATCTAGAACACTTTCAGTGAAACCGTGCTGAACCTGTTCAGACAGGTCACATGCTCCACCGGTGTGGACATGTTGGTTTTTAAGCAGGAATCGCACTAATTAAGGTGTGTTTTTCCATGGATAAACGTCTCTGTCTGTGTCTGTGTCAGGAGGAGCTCCTGGCGGCTTCGCAGAAGATTTCTCCTCTTCTGACTGAAGGTGAGCTCAGATCTGTGTGTGTTTTCTGTGATTTCTCTGAGCTGTTTGATGGGTGTGTGTGTGATTGTGTTTTGTTCAGCACTGACAGACAGACTCAGAGGAGACGCGGTGACGTACGTTAATATCCCCACCAGCCCCACGCCCAAAAAACAGCTGCATTACATGGAACTGGAGCTGCAGGAGTCCAGCGCCGCCATCAGAGGTGCACAACAATCCACTGATAATAATAATAATCATATATTCATAAGAGATCAGCATCATACATATTGTAGCTATGACTGGTTATTCAGTTTAAGTTAAACTAAATGAGAAAGCACACACAAGTCATTCAAAGTCACATGCAAGATACAATCCAGCAGACAAAAATATATTTCACTCTTTTAAAGCATAAGTATGCAATACTTTAGATCCACTTTGAAGCATATATATTTACAGTATTAAATATGCCACTCAATTTGATGCAGTTACAAACATCTAAACATGCCAATTTTCACCATTTATTGTGTCTATTTTGTTTGCCATTATTTATATTGATATGATTATTGTAGTTATTTAAAATATTTCTGTATATTATGTATTAAGTGTTTTTTTTTCATATTATTTAGTTACCACTGTGCATTAAAAACCTTTTTTTAAAAGTAGTTTTAAGAATTTTTATGTACTGAAGTGTTTAGATAATTAATATTAACAAAAGAGCAGTTTGAGGTTGGTAAGATTTCTTTTGCATTTTTGAAAGAAGTCTCTTCTGCTCACCGAGGCTGCATTTATTTGATTAAAAATACAGTAAAAACTGTAAAATTGTGAAACATTATTACAATTTAAAATAGCCATTTTCTATGTGAATATCTGTTAAAGTGTAATTTATTTCTGTGATGCGCAGCTGTATTTTCAGCATCATTACTCCAGTCCATGTCACATGATCTTCAGAAATCAGTCGTATATATAATACATTTTAATCCTTCATACATTTTATTTTTCAGGATTCACAGATGAACAGATAGTTCAAAAGAACAGCATTTATTTGAAGTAAAAATCTTCCGTCACATTATAAACGTATTTACTGTCACTTTTAATCAATTGAATCCAATTTAATCGTCTCTCAGGCAAGACTTTCTCATTGACACTTGTTCTCACAAATGTTCCTGCTCCTTGTGTTTGTTTTTGGCAGGCAAAAGCTCCAGTAAATATGCTCAGATAGACATCACAGCGACGGAGGCGGCTTACAGAGCAGGTTCCCAGCATGCACTGGGGCGAGAGGAAGGTCTGCAGAGACTGGAGCAGCAGAGGAGACGACGAGGTCTTCCTCATGCTGAAGAGAGATCGACTCTCTGCATCAGTCCAGACAGTAAAACACAGAATGTAGCATAGCGTAGGGTCTAGTATGTCTTGTAGTGAACAGGGAATGAGCGCATGTAATATATATTCACACAAACCTGCTAAACACACATTCAGTCTACAGTGAATAGATATCTGTGTTCTCATGTTAGATAAATGTGTGCAATGCACAGAACCTGAAATGCATTTCTTTTATTTATTATGTTTTAAAATGCAGAATATCCGTTGAATTGCTTTCTAGTTGCATTTGTATGAAATAGGCTGCATTTGTGTAGCATCTTTAGTCTTTTTATTAAAGTATTCAAGTGTACCGAGCCTTTTTTCATTAAACTGCTGATTTTGTACATTTCAGGCCTGTGTGTTCTCATTTTCTTTTTCAGCACTGAAGGAAGTGAACATGTGTTGCTTAGTTTTTTTTTTTTTTGTTTTTTTTTTGCATTGCAGTCATTTTGTCAAATATTTTGAATGCAGTTTGAACTGCAATTTGATAACCATCTCATACTGATGCTGCTACATATAGATATATGTAGATATAATAATCAGTTATTATAACAAAATAAAAATGCTAATACTAATATTTTGTTTTACTAGTGTGCTATAAAAAACATTGTTGAGTACTGTTAGTTATTATTTTATTATGTATTATTATTTTGGCATTTTCTATTTTACATCACAGTTAGTATAATTGTACAATAGTGATCTATTTCTTACCTTAAACCCTCAAACTTTGTTTTGGTGGAAAACTTCATTTGTGTGCAGTGGGCAATAATTGTCTTCTTCATAAACTCTTTGCAAATCTGTGCTGTATACCTGTCTCCACAAAAAAAAAAAAAAAATATATATATATATATATATATATATATATATATATATATATATATATATATATATATATATATATATAGACAAACTTTTGGGGATTTATTTTTTGACACAATTATGGACTATTTATTGGACAACAGAATTATAATCGTGAAGTCTTTATTATTTGTGATCATCATCTTTGTGTTATTGTTAAATATATTCCATTTCACTTTGAAATATGGTACTTTATCAAACTTTATGATTAAATTATTTGCATTTTTTTGTTTTTTTTCTTCAATGTGATATGTTGTCATTGGTTCCTTTCACTCAGTAGGCTAATCCCAGTAAATTGCCATAAAATTACCAGAGCAAATTATACAAAATACAAAAATGCGCTGTTCAGAGGCAACGATATTCCGTCTTTTTACAGGTAAAGCACCATTTATACATCAGTTTCAAAATATCATTGAATTCTGTAACATCATTAACAAGAAACGACCTCTAAAAAGCTGTGCCTCCTGTTGTTAAAAAAGTATAGAAATATTTATATGAAGCAAATATTTTAAAATCCATATGGTACAATAAAATATTATGACGTTGACAAGAAAACAACTGTTGAATTGAAATAGAAATTAAAAGACATTTCAGCTGGTTTATGATGTTTTGGTAGTTGAATGACTTGAATGATGATTATCTGATGTTGTTCTGGTCATTTATTCACAATAACTCATTCTTACAGGAACTTCAGACTGAACTTTCCCCATCACCTGTATAATAGACCTTCGCCCGCAGATAAAGCTTTATCCTTGCTCTCATAAACGCAGTAAGGAAAGAAACCTTCAACATACAGTACAGGTATTCTAAAATTCTCAAATATTCTATTTTTTTTTTCTTATTAAAACTCTGTTAAATGAAATCTATTTGTGAGATGCAACACAAAATTTAGCTTAATCATGAATGCAATTAATAACTGTTCTAGTTGTCAAATTAACCTCGCATTTTGCATTATGATTATTGTTGGCTTCTTGACTAATTGTTTTTGCTCCTTTTTGAATGAATTGCTTTGAAATAATGAAAAGTTTTTCAAAGCTTCGGCTAAATGTATAAATATGTGAACTGCAGTGAGTTTCACTTTCATTTTTACAGAAAAAAAAATCCATCTGTAAAAGTTTGTTCAGGAAGAGACAGCAGCAGCCCTATACTCCTCTAATGATCAGCGGGACCCCTGTGGAGAGGGTGAGCAGCTTCAAGTACCTCGGTGTAAACATCTCCGAGGACCTGACTTGGACTACACACATTCAAACACAGGTTAATAAAGCCAGGCAAAGACTGTACCATCTGAGACAGCTGAGAAAATTCAGGGTTTCACCTGCAATCCTGAAAACTTTCTATTCAGGGGCCATTGAAAGTGTATTGACTCAGTGTATATCAGTGTGGTATGGGAACAGCTCCAGTCATGACTGCAAAGCCCTGCAGAGAGTTGTTGGCTTAGCGGAGCGCATCTCAGGGTCTGCTCTCCCCTCTCTGCAGGACATCTACCTCAAACGCTGCAAAAGCAGAGCTGTTAAAATAATCAAGGACTCCATTCACCCCAGTAACCATCTTTTCACTTTGCTGCCATCTGGTAAGCGTTTCCGTAGCCTGATGTCAAAAACTGAGAGACTTAGGAGGAGTTTCTTCCCCCAGGCCATCAGGCTCCTAAACTCAAAACCAGCCTCTTAACATCTTCATGTCTCCACTTAATATTCACTTTATCGGTAAGATATTCATCATTCACTACCTCACATTGACATACTGAAAGTGTCAACCTGTTTGCACATTTGCCTCTTGTACATTCCTGTGTATCTCATTATTTAAGACTACAGTTTACTTTCATGCACATTATTTTCCACTATATATTTAATTCTACAGTATACATCTCTTTATATATTTTATATTTTATTCTTATATTTTTATTGTTTACTTTTATTTCATTCTTTCATAGCTATATTTATGTATATTTTCATCTGTGTTGTATTCTTTAATAATTGCAATGTCCATGGAGCGTACCTGACTCACATTTCACTGCTGGTTATATATGCTCTATATAATTGTGTATGTGACAAATAAAAATCTTGAATCTTGAATCTTGAATCTTGTTTTTAGAAATATTTGATGATGTGAAGTTGTTCAGTTTATGTTCACATACGCAGAAACATGAACATGATGCATGAATTGCTTCATAAGTTCTGCATATAGAAGTAAAAGTTAAGTATCAAACAGTTTAACACATATATTTGGACTCTTACTATTTAATTTGTGAGCGACATATTTCATGTGTAAAGTGACTTCAGGAACACAGTGGCGAAATGAACTGTTGAATCTCTTTGGACAGGAGTCAGACATGATCAGATGAAGAATAAAGAAAAGACTGATCATCATGTTCAGCACAGGTGACGGATTAAACTGATTTCTTCTAAGCACTGATCACTTCTACAGTATCAGACTTTTTACTGATCTATCACTGATCTATCTATCTCTATTTATTCTGCTCACACACTGTAGTGAGAGAGAGAGAGACATTAACAGACATCATATAATGCTTAACAGATCATTCATATATTAAAATAGCTAGAAATCTGAGATATGTACTTGTTAATGTTTACTATGAAATATATTAAGCATTATTTAAAGATTATCAGATTATTTCATACAAATTAATATGCTTGCAAATGTCAATAAACTTCTCAAACTTTTCAACAGGTGCATCTTAATAAATTAGAATGTCGTGGAAAAGTTCATTTATTTCAGTAATTCAACTCAAATTGTGAAACTCATGTATTAAATAAATTCAATGCACACAGACTGAAGTAGTTTAAGTCTTTGGTTGTTTTAATTGTGATGATTTTGGCTAACATTTAACAAAAACCCACCAATTCATTTCAACAAATTATAATATGGTGACATGCCAATCAGCTTATCAACTCAAAACACCTGCAAAGGTTTCCTGAGCCTTCAAAATGGTCTCTCAGTTTGGTTCACTAGGCTACACAATCATGAGGAAGACTGCTGATCTGACAGTTCTCCAGAAGACAATCATGGACACCCTTCACAAGGAGGGTAAGCCACAAACATTCATTGCCAAAGAAGCTGGCTGTTCACAGAGTGCTGTATCCAAGCATGTTAACAGAAAGTTGAGTGGAAGGAAAAAAGTGTGGAAGAAAAAGATGCACAACCAACCGAGAGAACCGCAGCCTTATGAGGATTGTCAAGCAAAATCGATTCAAGAATTTGAGTTAACTTCACAAGGAATGGACTGAGGCTGGGGTCAAGGCATCAAGAGCCACCACACACAGACGTGTCAAGGAATTTGGCTACAGTTGTCTTACTCCTCTTGTTAAGCCACTCCTGAACCACAGACAGAGGCGTCTTACCTGGGCTAAGGAGAAGAAGAACTGGACTGTTGCCCAGTGGTCCAAAGTCCTCTTTTCAGATGAGAGCAAGTTTTGTATTTGATTTGGAAACCAAGGTCCTAGAGTCTGGAGGAAGGGTGGAGAAGCTCATAGCCCAAGTTGCTTGAAGTCCAGTGTTAAGTTTCCACAGTCTGTGATGATTTGGAGTGCAATGTCATCTGCTGGTGTTGGTCCATTGTGTTTTTTGAAAACCAAAGTCACTGCACCCATTTACCAAGAAATTTTTAAGCACTTCATTCTGCTGATCAGCTTTTTGAAGATGCTGATTTCATTTTCCAGAAGGATTTGGCATCTGCCCACACTGCCAAAAGCACCAAAAGTTGGTTAAATGACCATGGTGTTGGTGTGCTTGACTGGCCAGCAAACTCACCAGACCTGAACCCCAGAGAGAATCTATGAGGTATTGTCAAGAGGAAAATGAGAAAAAGAGAACAAAAAAATGCAGATGAGCTGAAGGCCACTGTCAAAGAAACCTGGGCTTCCATACCACCTCAGCAGTGCCACAAACTGATCACCTCCATGCCACGCCGAATTGAGGCAGTAATTAAAGCAAAAGGAGCCCCTACCAAGTATTGAGTACATGTACAGTAAATGAACATACTTTCCAGAAAGTTTTTTTTTTTTATTGGTCTTATGAAGTATTCTAATTTGTTGAGATAGTGAATTGGTGGGGTTTTGTTAAATGTGAGCCAAAATCATCACATTTAAAAGAACCAAAGACTTAAACTACTTCAGTCTGTGTGCATTTAATTTATTTAATACATGAGTTTCACAATTTGAGTTGAATTACTGAAATAAATGAACTTTTCCACAACATTCTATTTTATTGAGATGCACCTGTACAAATGATTTGAACAGAATTCTACAATTTGATTACTATTGAACAAGTATTTTCTTGAAAATCTGATTTGTTTTCTCTTGTTGATGTATGATTCAAGGATAATTCTGTTTAATTATATACAGTATTGTAATATAAATGTTGAGGCAATAACAACATTTTGCTAAACTACAGTAACTAACCACCCTTTACACAAACATTGGACAGCAGATAAAGTCCAGTGCCCATAAAGATACTAAATGATTAGTAACTTTTACAAATGATAAATAATTTCCACTTTAGATTGGGTACTGCAAAAACATGAACAAATAATAAATGATTTGTTAAGATGTGTAAATAGTAGACATCTATTCAACAAACAAAGACCAGACATATGACCATTGCAGACTGATTATAAGTTAATGAATGAAACTATGCTATAGTTTATGAAGTGTTTAAAATTACTGTATTTTGTAATTACATTTTCTAGCATTTCACAGAGAATCATTCTAAGATTTCTTTCTTTCTGCTGGTTTGTTCAACAATGTGATCTTAGATTGAGATCAATATCTTTGCATCCTAACATGAGTTTTGTGTTTCAGTGAGCAATCTGAGGATTGTTCTTCTGGGGAAGAGCGTGTCAGAAAACAGTGACGTGGGAAACTTCATATTAGGAAGAGCAGCGTTTGACGATAAAGCTCCTCCAGATGTTGTAGAGAGAGTCAGAGGAAGAGTGAAAGACAGACATGTGATGCTCATCAACAGTCCTCAGCTGCTCCAGACAAACATCTCAGATCATCAGCTCACACAGACAGCGAGAGAGAGTGTGTATCTGTCTGATCCAGGACCTCACGTGATCGTTCTTGTCCTTAACCCTAATCAGTGTTCGACAGAAGATGAAGAGCGTGTGAAGAAGGTGCTGGGTGCTGAGCAGGGTTTTCAACACACCATGGTGCTCACCACACAAGAGAGCAATGAAACTAATGACATTCTACAGAAAATCATTCAGAAATGCTTCAACAGACACTTTAGTCTTCAGAGGAGCAGTTCTCCTGACGATCTTCTGCAGACGTTTGAGGACATCGTGCAAACGAATGCTGGACGTCACTTGGTTTGCACTGAAGGTTCACAGTATTTCACAACAAACCAACAGGCCAGAACAAGATGTGAGTGTGACACTACTGTATGTGATGTTTCTTGTGATAAATGAACTACAATAATAAGCGGTTTTACTGTAGGTCCTTTAGATTTTGTTAAATGTTCTTCGCACTAAGAAAAAACTTAAAAGGTTCACTGAATGGTTCTTTGAGGAACAAAAAATGGTTATTCTATGGAATTACTCAAATGGCTCTAAATAGCAGCAGAAAAGGGTTCTTTGGCTTGTAACAATAGTGGAACCCTTTTTATAAGGTTCCATTAAGAGCAATGCTTTGAATGTGGACCTTAAAAGTGTTATAAATAACCTTTTAAAACACAGTTCCCTTTCGATACTACACTCGTACTGCATCTTGGTAGTAGTGTGTCTTGATAGAGGCTTTTTTGTAATGGAATTTTGCCTTTTTCAATCACGCAGTGAAACTGCACGGCCAGTGGTTTGGCAGTGTATTAAAAAAGAGACTGCTCGTTTACTGAAATGGAATGCTCACTCGAGCATGAGTCTCACTCTTCTCCACTCGTAGACCGCCTCCACTGGAGGCAGCCCTGCTCTCCCGTTTCTCCAGTTTCAAAGAGCCTTGGAGAGAGAAGCAACAGAGTCAAGGAAGCTTAGCAACCGGGTCAGAGCCATCGCATGCAGGCACTGTACCCACGTGCTCGCTCTCCCTGTTGCACTCAGATCTGGCGCAGAAGGGCAGTGAGCTGCGCACTTACTGAGACAAAATGCTCTCTCGAGCATGAATGTCGCTCTTCTCCACCCGCAGACCATCTTTCACAGAAAAAAGCCCCACCCGACTGTTTCTCCTCTCTCAACGAGCCTCGGAGAGAGAAACAGCAGAGTTAGGGAATAAGCAATCAGTCTGACTGATCTCATGCTGGCATTGTGCCTGCGTGCTCTCTCTCCGTTGCACTCGGATACGCAGCAGAAGGCCAGTGAGCTGCACGGTTACTGAGACAGAATGTTCACTCGAGCATGAGTCTCGCTCTTCTCCACTCGCGGACCGCTTTTCACTGAACAGCCCCACTCTTACATTTTTCCTCTCTCAGCAAGCCTTGGAAGAGAAATGGCGAAGCTTGGGAACTAAGCAATCAGGTCTGAGCAATCTTACGGCAACACAGAGCCTGCGTACTCGATCTCCCCATTGCGCTTCGATCCGTGTTTCACACGTAAAGATCAATGCCCCTCTTTACATCGAGCGGCTTTATCTTCCTATGTAGATCAGAGCAGATGCTGCTGCTGGCCCCCTATAGACAGTCGGAACAACTTTTTATCTGCTTCGGTAACCGCACCAGAGGGCTCCCTGACTCTCTAGATGGATAGATGGATGGACTCCCATCTCGCTAACAGACTCTTCCTTGGGCCTTCAATGCCCTATTGGAGTACGGGCCCGCTCAACTAGAGGCATCGCCTCGTCTTGGGCATGGCCCAGTGGTGTGTCCATTGTTGATATTTGTGAGGTGGCGGGCTGGGATTGGTGTCCACATTTGCAAGGTTGTATAACCTAGAAGTCCTTTCCGCTTAAGTGACATGCGATGCGTAAACAAATCTGGCAGAGAGCCCTTGACCATATCACGCTGAAGCTCTTTGGCATCAGTTCACCTGTCACCTCTCGGCCTGTGGGTGTCGAAGTGACAGGAGGACTTTGGAACAATTAACCAAGGCCGGGTGTGACCTCAAGGAACTTAACCCGTGTTAGCCTTGGATTATGGTTAACTTCTCAATGGCAATGGATTGCTTATGGAAGTTTGATATCTTAGTTGTTCCACTACATTAGCACCACAAGATTGTACTGTTCCCATATGTGTCTAGCAAGACACAGTACGAGTGTAGTATCTAAAGGGAACATACTCGGTTACTTAATATAACCTCGGTTCCCTGAGATACGGGAATGAGTACTGCATTGCTACCCTTGCTATGTAGTTGCACGACTCAGTCGTCGCTTCAGTCGAAGTAACCTGAGAATCCTGTGGCAAATGCCTGCTTATATAGCCAGAAAGCCCCGCCCATTCTGGCAGGCTTTGGCAGGCTTGGCGGGGTTCATCACCTTAGGCTTGTGCAGCTCTGCTGCCTAGCCATTGGTTCATTTTTTAATACACTGCATGATTGAAAAAAGCTTCAGTTCAGGAGAAAAAAGGCATCTAGCAAGACGCAGTGCACGTTCCCTTATCTCAGGGAACTGAGGTTACGTTAAGTAACCGAGTACGATTATTATCATTAATATTATTATATTAGTATATTTATATCATTAACATTAATATTAGTAATATTATTTATATTATTAATAATATTTATTTTAGATTTTATTTGATATTATTTACTACAGTTTTTCTCAATTGCTAAAACACTATTACTGATTAATTTGGCCCAATTTTCCAAACCATTCATATAGTTCTCGAAACAAAAACTTTGAACACATTTCACCTGCTTTCACACACGCTCCAATCTGCTTAGTGTTTTCTCCAAAACTCTACACAAGAACGGCATAATTTTGCACAGGTTTAACCATGTTTTAAGTTAGAAAACCCAAACGCACAATATAACTTCCTCAAGAATCACAAAATTAACACAACTAGTACACATTTATCCATGTGTGAACATTCAGTAGCAAAACTGATGACACACAGGTCAGAATCTCAGGATGATATGAACAAGAGCACAGCTGATTATGTGTTTTGAGAAATTAATCCTGGTAGTGGGAGACAAAGAGGAATAGGAAGGGAAAATAAAAATAATGGGGATGAGGTCAAAGGTCATTTGCTCCTGATGAAATACAAAGCACTATAGTTGAACATGTTCATCTGCATGGACTGACTATGAGGGAAGTTGGCCTACAGGCTCATCAACAGGGTTTCAATACTACTTACACATACAATATAACTGTAGTACACAGCAGCAGTACTTCAGAAGAGAGAACTTTCATTATTACAATGTACAGTAAATACTGTAACACATGTTGTACACCCTGAAACTCATTACTGTTGAATTGATTTGTAGCCAAGTATGTACTGTATTTGTGCAGAACTGAGAGACGACTGTCTAGGGGAGGCAGAGAAGTCTTTTGTCAGAAGACTAAGAAACTGCTATAACAAATAAGGATACTACCAATACTGTAATGTAAATTGGCAGAGGATGCTGAATGAATGAATGAATTTATTTATTTATTCATTCATTATTTATTTCTGTAAAGTAACTGACAGTATATTCCGGTATGTGTTTACTGTATAATCAGTTTTTTGGTCTTTGAGCTTTTCTCTTGTAATGCTTTTCATTTACTGTAAGATCTCTTTACAGTAGTGTAACGAAAGTAAACTTTTCTTGCAGTTTAATGCTGAATTTTACTGTATCTGCACCCCTCTATTTATGCTGTATACTGTAACAGTCATTGACTAGCAAAATAATTCCTGTTTCCCAAAAGGAGGTTTTTGTAACAGTGTTTTGAATTGGTCTCACTAGTGGTCTGTAGGCAGGAACATAGTCTGTTTATTTGACGGGTCATTCTGAGGCCAGAGATTAGATTCTGACATAATGTTTGACTTTGACCTAGAAGTTTGAAGTTTGCACAAGTTGTGTGTAGTTTTGAGATTGTGTTTATAGTTTATAGAAAAATGTGAATTGTTTCATGAGTTGTGTGTTATCAATCAAGAAAAACTGTAATATTGTTTTTGAACCCTCTCAGTGGTCTAATGGTATCCTATAGATTTTATTGGGGTTTCTTACAGGTTTTACATTAAAAACAGGAAGAGCAAAGTTGGCACACCACAGCTCCAAAATAAAAATACAAAATTTATGTTCTCACCACAGGTGACTTTTTGAGCCTAAAAGCTCTTCATCTGATGCTTGGATAACCCCTTATTTATACTGCACACGTCTGCAGTGCATTATGGTTCCAACACGGCCACCGGAGCTGATCGCAGCCGCTCGTCAATTTTTGTGTTTATACCAGCTACGCCATGTCTCAGAAGATGCTTTCCGCGCTGCTTTACTAAAGATATACACCTGTGTCTCTATGTAAAATAAAGGTTAGTGCAGTGACTGCGATGTACGTAAACCTACCAACATCCGGGCAGGCTGAACCAAGGAGCAGACATGCCATCCCAGGGCAATGTGTCTCCAGGGGAATGGAGACCACACCCCCAAGTGGTTCAGGCAATCTGGAATGTCTCCAGGAGGGCAGAGGTGGACCTCTTTGGCTCAGAAGACAACTCTCTCTGTCCAACATTTTTCTCGAAGGAGTAAAATACTCTGGCTAATGACTGTCCCAGCACTCCCAGCTTGTATGCCTTCTCTCCAATTGCCCTGCTCCTTCAGGTCATCAGACAAATCAAGGAGGTTGTGGCCCCACTCTGGCAGGACCAGATGTGGTACCCTGAGTTAATATCCCAGAGCTTATTACCCTTTTAGCACTTCCTAACTCAGAGGATAAGCAGGATCCTAATTTCCTCTGCCTGGTCTGAGCCTTTACAGTCTTTAGCTCTAACCATTTTAGACAGTCAAAGCATCTCATTGTATCCTTCGGCAGCTGTTCAGAAGGGCTGCCAGTTACAAAGCTAAGACAGTTCCACTAGATAGTTGATACTATAGCCTTGACTTACGCCTCAGTGGGCTCACATTGTCCTATTGGAGTGAGGGCCCACTCCACCAGAGGAATGGCTCCCTCCTGGGTTTGGTCCAGCGGAGTCTCTATCAGAGATATCTGTGAAGCAGCTCTCTGGTGCTTGTTGTCTAACTTCGCTAGGTTTTTAATCTGGATGTCCCTGCCCTTCAGGCATGGATTCTGTCCACCTTGTCATCCTGCTCCCCTGTTAAGAGGACATGATTCTTGTTGTTGAGGACCCCAGCCTTGTGGCCTGTATTTTGTTGATCCTGGGCTTATTGTACCCTTACTAGCTCATGTTTCCATAGGACCCTCACTATGTCTGCCCTGGCGCTGGGCTTGCGGTGTGTTTTTTCATTCTGTGCATATTTTTAGCATGGTGCTATAGGACTGATTCCCCATAAGCATGTTTTATGCAACATGAAAGACCATTTAGATAGGGATTGCTCCGCTTATTATCGTAACGGAAAGTAACATTCATGTCCCTTGGTTAGGTATGCATTTGTACCATGATTAATCTCAGTTCTAACAAACCACAATACATACTGAACCATTAGAAACTTAAACCATTACATCCCTAATTTAATATAAGCATTTCCTTATTTTCAGGTCACTCAGAGATTGAAGATGATTTGAGGATTGTGCTGCTGGGAAAAACTGGAGTTGGGAAAAGTGCAACAGGAAACACCATCTTAGGAAGAGTTGCGTTTAAAGCAGAAACTTGTCAAGAGTCAGTTACTAAAGAGTGTCGGAGAGAATCATCTGACATCAATGGCCGACATGTTACTGTGATCGACACTCCAGGACTGTTTGACACTGAACTGAGTAATGAGGAGATCCAGAGGGAAATCAGCAACTGCATCTCCATGATCCTGCCTGGACCACATGTGTTCATCATTGTGCTCAATTTAGGACAAAGATTCACTCAAGAGGAGGCAACCACTGTAAAGATCATCCAGGAGACGTTTGGTGAACACTCTTTAGTGTTCACCATAGTGCTCTTCACCAGAGGAGATTATCTGAAGGACAAAACCCTTGATCAGTGTTTGGGAAAACCTGGATCTTCTTTGATGAACTTTATAGAAGCTTGTGGAAACAGATGTCATGTGTTCAATAATAATAATCAGACTGGAGACCGAACACAGGTGTCTGATCTACTGGAGAAGATAGACAACATGGTGGCAGCAAATGGAGGGAGTTTCTACTCATGTAAGATGTTCAGACAGATGGAAAGAGAAAAACAAGAACAACAGATGAAGATCCTGATGGAGAGAGTGGACCAATTGAACCGAGAAAGAGAAGAACTGATGAAGAAACTAGAAGAAGAGAAAAAGAAAATGAAGAGGATGATAGAGGAAGAAAGACAGAATCATGACAGAGAGCTGAAGAAACGAGAAGAAGACTTTAGAGAGACAGAAGAAAGATATAAAAGAGAAGCCGAGGAACAGGAGATGCAGATGAAAGATGAGATGAAAAGAGAACGAGAGATGTTTAGAGATGAAATTGAGGACAGGAGACAAGAAAAAGACAATCTACAGACCAAATACGACAAAGAAATTGACAGATTGATGAACAGAATAGAGAATGACAGACAGTATCATGAGAAAGAGAGAGAGAGAAAAGAAAATCAGATTAATGAGAGAGAAGAACAATATAAAATAGAGATGGGAAGAGAACGAGAGCATTGGGAGAGGCAGAAACTAGAGGAACAGATGAGAAAAGAAGAAGAAGATGAGAAATTAAAACAGGCTTTAGATGAAAGGTACCAGAGACTCCAAATTGAAATGGAGGAAATAATCAGGGAAAAAGAGAGAATAGTAAGAGAGAGACAAAGCCAACTAGAGGATTTTGAGAAGAGACTGAATGAAGAAAGAAACGTAAGAGAAAATGAACAAAAGTCTTTTGATGAAATCCTGAAACTCCTCAAAGAACAGTATCAAGATGAGCAAAAAAGACAAATTGAGGAAGAAGTGAAGTGGAGAAATGTATATGAAAGAGAGAAAGAGGAGATGAAGATCTCCTCTGAAATTGATGCGTCACGACAGGTGAGTGTTAATGAACCTTTTGTTCTGTTAGTAATAGAGCTTTCAATAGTAATAACTCTTCCTTTACTGAATGATTTGTGTTGGTTTCAATTCCCAAAGGTTGCAGCCTACAGAAAACTGGAGGCCGAATACAGGAAATGGTCCTGGAGTCTTTACAGCGCCATGAAGGAAACTGAGATCAAAATACTCAAGCAAATAGAAAATGAAGGCATTCATGAGTTTGAGGAAACTGATCTTCAAAGAGAACTGAAGGGGGCGAGTGAAGAATTGGAAAAATCAATGTCACAATTCTTTGAGAATGACAGAGATGCAGATATACTGATTCAGTGGAAAACATCTTTTGAAATCCAACTCCAAGTGTTTCAGCAAAACATCATCAGAGAATCGAAGCAGAAATTGAATGAGATTCTTCAGCAGCGAAACCTGAAGCCTTATGATCCCTGGAATAATCCTAAAAACACTGTCTATGAAAAGAGCAAAGAACTCGCCCTGAAACTCAAAGACAAAGCAAAAGATGAAAAAACTCTGAAGAAAGAGTTTGACTGGTTTTGGGAAAAGTGTGTAATGAAGCTCATCAGAAACAATCATTGGCTCAAAAACATGGACATCATGAGAGATGTGAATCTCATCCTCGGTGACATCTATAAAAGTTCTCCTGTATATCAGTTGAAACAAAGCAATGGGTACAACAATATTTTCACCATGACGAGTTATTCTGAGTGTGCTATTTTCAAAAAGCCCTCAAAAAAAGGCATTCGAGTGGCTCAAACATCTCTCAAAAAACTGTCTGCAAAGGATGACGCTCCAGTAAGAAAGTTCCTCAGTGATATCGGTCAGCAGGCAGACGTTATGTTTCAGTCGTTCAACATTTCAAAGATGGGTTACCACATCAGCTGCGTTCAAAAAGTCACACATTATATCATTGAGACAATAACCAAATATCAGGAAGGGCCAGTGAAATATGTTTTCATGGAGGAATTCGTCATGGATTTGGTTTATTCCATCTGTAAGAGCATAAACATGACGATCACTGACCGACACAGTGACCCTGGAAGGTATGTTGAGGAGAAGAGATCAGAGTACTATAGAGTTTTCCAAAAATACTGTCATGAAGCTGCATCTGCTGCTGTTTTCGGTCAGAACATCTGTCAAAAACTCAAAGAGTCCATTGAGCAGAGCGTCTACAAGAAGACTGCAACTGACCTGGCAGATGAAATGAAAATAAACTGTCCATCACTGAATGAAAACAGGTCAAATCTGGAGAAACACATCCTGGCAACACTGGCAGAAAATGAGAATTTTTCTGCATACATGTACTACAATCACACAAAATCAGAGATTGGAAATCAAGTCAGTCAATACATCACTGATAATTTCACTGTCAGTGTTTTACCCAAGTTGAAGGAGAATATTGAATTACTGGAGCAGAACCTCGTGGAAAAAGCGCATGGATCTACTGATTATTTTCACAAGAAATGTGTTGATGCTGGCTTGTGGTTGAAGCATTTTACACATCAGCTCTCAGATATGCTGTTCTTCTCTGAAATAGACCTCAGCGATGTCAAACATGATGCTGTCGATGATTTCCACCTCCTAGCTGATGTGCTAGAACATGAACTTTCTGCTGTAATGTCTGAGATCAGCAGGAGATTCAGTGTCAGCATTTTTCCATTAAATATGGACTTAAAGTTAAATGAGGATTCTCAGTGCTGATATTTGCACAAATTTGGTGACAAGTCATCAGGACTTTTATACATCACAAGGTTCCCATGGCGAGAATACAGGAGGAGCTTATCCCAGGTGAAAAAAAAGTGCACTTCCATAATATACTTAAAGTGCTCTATTTCCGCACACTAAGTTTGTACTTAATATACTAAAAATGATTCTTTAGTACTATGCTATTTTGGGAGACCATGATATAAACTAAAATGTGCTTTAAACATTCTCTCTTTGTATTAAAAAAAAAAAGTATTTAGTTACCACTTGTAGTAAACTTGAACCATCTTTCATACACTAGTACACTCAAGTGTACTAAAAGTGGTGACTAAATACCTTTTTTTTAATGCAAAGTGAGTGTTAAGCACATTTTAGTTAATATTCATGGTGTCCCAAAATAGCACAGTTCAGTACACTTAGATGATCTTAAGTTTATCTTAGAAAGTACTTAAGAATCATTTTTAGCATATTAAGTACAAAATAAGTGTGTAAAAATAGAGCACTTTAAGGACATTGTGGAAGTGTACTCTTTTTTTCAGCTGGGATGCCTTCTGGAATAATTCTAAAAAGACAGCAGACACTGACAGAAATTGATATGTACCGATATAAATTCTCTCGCTCATTGGCTGCTGCACCGACTCTGAAAATATGCTAGAAGCGTAGTGTTGTTTGCCGACTAGAAGAGCACAAATTCGACAAAAATGGCTGTGCTTTACCAGTGGACACAATGGGAGAATCAGTACCTATTTGGACGAAGAAGCTGAAAAGTTTTGAGACCAGAAGACAGAAAGACAGACAAAGAAAAATAAACAAACAAACAAAAAAATAAATAAAATTAAAAAAATAACACGCATAAACATTGATACATCAAACACAAGGTGGGAAGATTTAGTACCGGAGAAAATCCTGAGTAGTGACGCTCAAGTTGCTTCTCTTTTATCACATTACATTTATACCATTAAGTTGGTTTACAAATCAAGATTCCACTTCTTCTTATTAAAGGCTATATGTTTTTTTCCTAATAATACTGCATTATGTATTGTTTTTTACATTCCAAAAAAATGTGATTCTGATAAATAAAACAGCACCTCAAATACATAAATGTCACCTCAGTTTTCTGTTATATATGCCTATAAGTCCTACCAAAATAATCTTGAGTAAATACAGTGATAAAAAAAAAAACATATTTACATTACATTTAGTGATTAAGCAGACACTTTTATCCAAAGCAACTTACAAATGAGGACAATGGAAGCAATCAAAATCAACAAAAGAGCAATGATATGCAAGTGCTATAACAAGTCTCAATTAGCTTAACGTAGTACACGTGGCAAGTTTTTTTTTTAAATGTTTTTATAATATAATAAATAAAAAGAAAACAGAATAGAAACCTAGTGTTAGAGGCCTTTTTTGCTATAAATAAACCGAATATGCAGGACCGGGCAGTTTTAGCCATGTAAACTGAGAAAGTCAGCTGATCATCATTCATAATTCAGTTTCTGGCTGTTTATGAAGGAGTTATGATTTATGTGCCTAACCGGATTGTGAAATTGTGATGAAACAATGGGTTAGAAGGAACCACAAGCAGTTCTGTCTTGGCAAGGTTGAGTTGAAGGTGATGGTCCTTCATCCAGCAAGAAATGCCTGTTAGACAAGCTGAGATGCGAGCAGCTACTGTCGGATCATCAGGATGGAATGAGAGGTAGAGCTGAGTGTCATCAGCATAGCAATGGTATGAAAAGCCATGTTTCTGAATGACAGAACCTAGTGATGCCATGTAGACAGAGAAGAGAAGTGGTCCAAGAACTTAGCCCTGAGGCACCCCAGTAGCTAGATACGTATTGCGACTTGGACATATCTTGAAGTCCTATCTGAGAGGTAAGACTCAAACCACTGCAGTGCGGTTCCTGAGATGCCCTTTGCCAATAGGGTTGACAGGATGAACTGGTGGTTAACCATGTCAAAAGCAGCAGAGAGATCCAGCAAGATAAGTATTAAAGATTTGGAATCTGCTCTTGCTGTTTAGGAGGTTGTTCTGTGTGAGAAAGGCAGAGACTTGGTTGAACACAGCTCGTTCAAGATCTACTAAGGGTGGGTTTCTTAAGTAGTGGGGTTACAGGATACAACTTTGTATAATGTCATGGGTATGACACAGGTATTACAAGGAGAGGGTGACTTATGAGGACATAATCCATGTCCCCATTTTTTCAAAACGCTTATAAATTATAAAGAATAAGTTTTTTGGAGAAAGTAAAAATGCGCAAAATTTCCTATAAGCGGTAGGGTTAGGTGTAGGGTTGGTGTAGGGCAATAGCACATACAGTTTGTAAAGTATAAAAACCATTATGCCTATGGAATGTCCCCACAATTCACAAAATTGTGTGTGTGTGTGTTTGTGTGTGTGTGTGTGTGTGTGAGACCAACAGATGTTGCTAACATGCCGTCACTCTTGCGTTGCACGTCAATTAGTCATTATTTTGAGAATGTTTCTCATTATTTTGAGAAAATAAGTCATTATGACACGAAAGTTTCTCGTTATCACAAGATGTTAAGTCATTATTTCAAGAAAGTTTTTCGTAATTACGAGAAAGTTTTTTTTTATTATTACAAGGTGTTCAGTCATTATTTTGAGAAAGTTTCTTGTTATTACAAAATGTTGTCATTATTATGAGATGTTAAGTCATTATTACGAGAAATGGTCTTATTATTTCGAGATAGTTTCTTGTTATTACGAAAGGTTAAGTCATTATTACAAGAAAGTTTAGCATTATTTAAAAAAAAAGTTTCTTGTTATTGAGATGTTGTCTTTATTATGAGAAAGTTTCTCATTATTATGAAAAAGTTTCTCATTATCTCAAGAAAGTTTTTTGTTATTACGAGATGTTAAATCATTATTATAAGAAAGTTTCTCATTATTACCAGAAAGTTTCTCATTATTTCAAAAGAAAGTTTCTTGTTATTATGAGATGTTAGGTCAATATGAAGAAGTTTCTCATTATTTTGAGTATTCTCCAGAATATTATAATATATTAACTCATAATTATGTGAAAGTTTCTCATTATTATGAGATACTAAGGCATAATTACGAGAAAGTATCGTATTATTATGACTTACAGAATTATATTTTTTCTCAAAGTGGCGGGAACAGGCTTCCATACAGATAGCCGGGAGGGTGAGATTGAGCGTAGGTTACGTCAAAAGATGACATGTGGAGGGGTATGTGTTGTGTCAGGGACCATGTTGAGGTTAAGAGTGAGGAGGAAGTGATCCGAGGTGTGCAGTGTCGTGATAAACATGATAATATACTTGTGTATAATTGTTTCAGTCCATAAATTTTACAGGTATGAAATATTCAGCGTTGATCTGTCCAAAATATGCTTAATTGGATAAATCCTAGTATTTTGTAGCCAAACTATCTCCTCGTCCATGACCCCAGGACTCCAGGTGTTTCTGACACACTGCTGCCCCAAGGTGGCAACATCGAGCAGCTTCTATTGTGGAATGTTTACAAAACATAGGTCAGATTTTCATTGATTTTCAGGTTGATTTTGGACAAATGGTTTGTTTGATTAATAAAAACATTATTATTTGTTGGGCTCTAAATTTGTGTTAGTATTTAGATGCTGTTATTGGCTGGCTAAATATAACAAACATTTTGTGAATCTGTTGGTGTTACAAATTATTTATTTTAATTTATTATTATTATTATTATTATTATTATTATTAAATAATAATAATAATAATTAACAGAACTTCTCTAAATTCCACCTTCAAAATCAGCGAGCATTAGTGAGGACAGACACTGCCATCACTATAAATGGAGAAAGAGGCGAGTTAACACAAGCAGACTGTAAATCATGACTCACTCTGAATTGTGTCCATCAGTCAGTGACTTTTAATGAGACAGCAGAAATGTGTGTGTGTGTGTGTGTGTGTGTGTGTGTGTGTGTGTGTGTGTGTGTGTGTGTGTGTTAATGAGGGCAAGAGTTTTCTGGATTCTGAGTGGGCAATTGTAATAGATTCAGCAAAAATGCCCTGTATAGATCTGCACAGTACAGAAAAACCAACCAACCAAACAAAAAAACATGATTACTTGATTAAACATTCCATAACAATAGCACAAGCAGCACTTTCACACTCCTGTCTCCTGAGAGCGTTTGTAAACACATCCATTACTTTAGAAGTGTAAAAATGTAGAGTCTGAGACAAATATGACAGATTTAGGGCATCGACACATTGATCCCTGTCAGCTCACTCGGGTGCCACTTTCCTTCTTCTCCACCCGAATAAATGTAGCTACGCACTGTACACATGAATACAGCCTGACTCCTTATGTTTAAAGAGTGAAGATTGTTTATCCAGAGAGATTTTCTTAACAACAACCATTCATTTAATTTACAAGAGAATTTTTTTCAGTATTAACGGGTTTCTCAAACCCTTGTAGGCTACACTCAGAAAAAAAAAAATACAAAAGCTGTCACTGGGGCGGATCCTTTCAAAAGCTTTTAATATCGTTTAATATGTACACTTTAGGTTTTAATATGTAACTTTAAGCTACTAATACGCACCCTTTAAGGGTAAACAAGGTAATGTAAAAAATGTAAAAGATTGGATGACCAATAATTTTCTCCTATTAAATTCAGATAAGACAGAGATATTACTTATTGGACCAAAAAACTACACAAAGTCTCATAGATTACAATTTGCAACTAGACGGATGTACTGTTACTTCCTCTACAGTCAGAAATCTGGGTGTTATATTAGACAGTAACTTTTCTTTTGAAAATCATATTTCCCATGTTACAAAAACAGCATTCTTCCATCTTAGAAACATTGCTAAGCTACAAAACATGTTACCTGTTCCTGATGCAGAAAAGCTAGTTCATGCATTCATGACCTCTAGACTGGACTATTGTAATGCACTGCTAGGTGCTTGTCCTGCATCCTCAATAAACAAACTACAGGTAGTCCAAAATGCAGAGGCTAGAGTCCTTACCAGGTCAAGAAAATATGATTAAAAAAAAATAAAAATAAACTATCATTGAATGAGAGGGAGAGTATATCTGTGTACACAATGATTCGTGCTTTTTCTGTCGGTCTAAATTCGTGATGATGCGAGAGTCGGAGAACGCCGCTGCTGTAACCACGGCAACGCTTCCACTCGGCAATCGTGACGTCACTGAGCCACACGACGACACCTGCGCGAACACACACACACACACACACACACAGAGCGGGGCTGTGGTCAGTCTGATCGTTGCTCCTCGCCATAGGTGATGTCTGGGAATAAAAACATGAAACTGGAAACAGAGATGCTCTCTTGGAGCTCCGCCCCTGAATAACATCATCATCATCATCATCAGAGTCGGAGAGGAATAACTGGAGGGCACGAGAGAGGACGCACGCGGACTGTCAACCTGCTACACGCGTCACGTTTATCCATCACCTCTGAATGTAAGTCACCTTTTTCATTCATTCGATCCGTGACTTTATCAATGTGTTTATTTGCTTTTATTAAACTATTCGGAATTGTTACATTGCACATGATGCCTCATTAGAGATCATATGAGTATAAACAGATAACGACGCGTTAGATCAGAACTCACCTTCATATATCGAGACTGTTCATCGTGATTTTATATTTGGAGATTTATGTCCTTTAATATTTTGTCTCAGGGGTCATGAGAATGACAGGTCTGTTGCATGTCAGACAGACTGTGATTATTCAGGTATGACAGTCATGCCCCCCTTTAATAGAAGCATGATAAATGGCAGCATGATTAGAAGTGACATTGCCATGCATGGAGAAATTTACTGATGGTGTTCACAACGAGAAATGACAAATCACTGGGAGAGAGAGAGAGAGAGAGAAAGAGAGAGAGAGACTAGCATGAGTAAAGGGTTTAAAAGACATGCAGATATTCATTTAATTAACCGGCAAGTCAAAATATAAGAAATCCCCAAAATAACAAATTAAGCCAACTGATATGTTCCACTTTATATGCATCAGTGCAATTACAAGAAACAGTAAATAAATACAAAAATAACAAATACATGAAGATAAAGACTAGGAGCTGAGAGCAAGAACTAGTAGAACTAATATCTTACCAAATGACCCAACACGTCTAGTTTCTGTACTGCAGATCCTACATTGTTGCTAGACATTTTTAGCCCTTTTTATTTGATCAGCCTTAAGCATAAATGCATCAATACAATATATGGGGTAAATTACTTTAATATACTAATAGAGTATAGTATGCATACCTGTGAATAAACAACCTTTTTTAAAAAAAATCTAACTACACATCTGCCATTCATTCATTTGTTATAGTATTCTAATCGCATGATCATCAAGCAGGCAATTCTGTTGATCTAGTGAGGAAAAGACGACTTTTATAAGTATTGTGACAGATCTTATAGTAGACTATGAAAGTTCCATTCTTCATTTTTAAAGACAGTAAAGAGTCAAAATGAAAAGAGCATCGGTGTGAATGATGTTGAGCTCTTTCTGTGGTTATATAAGGTTCATGCTGTGAAATGTGCCGCGTGGGGCGCGAGAGGGATGCAGACATGCTTCTGACATTGTGCCATTTCACTGTGACCTTGAAAATGCAGACGCAGCTGAGAGCAAGTCAGAGACAAGTCAGCAATCGCAGATGCTCACGGAGTCACACACACAGACCCCTCTCTCTCTCTCTCTCTCTCTCTCTCTCTCTCTCTGATTATTTTTCTCAGGCTAATATGAGGAAGCCTCTGGTGTGCTGAAGGACGTCTGGATTAACTGTACAAGTAGCGTTCTCAGCATGCGCTAAGACCGACTGTAGCGTAACAAGAAAGTATCGAAGCAGAGAGAACGGCCATGGCCTCTGACATCCAGCGACATCTGATTGTCTGCGTCCGCCAGCGCTCCTGGAAGAAACTCAGGCCTGCGCGGGTGTTTGGCCTTCTTGTTAGTCTCATAGCAATAAGTGCAGTGGCCTTCTCATGGAGCTCTACTGCTCAGTGGGAGGAGCTACAGAGCCACGCCCCACACAGGACACTGCTCTCCATACACCTGGGTTACCACAGTAACCTCTCGGAGGACACACCCATAGCCATGCGCTCATCCGCAGAGTCTAACGAGAGTCAGGGGGGCTATCCGACTGACCTGTTCAGCCTGGAGGACCGTCGGCACGGTGCTGTCGTGTTACACATGTTCGGCATGATCTACATGTTCATTGCTCTTGCTATTGTTTGCGATGAGTTTTTTGTCCCCGCGCTCACGGTCATCACAGAGAAACTTAAGATCTCTGATGACGTGGCAGGTGCCACCTTTATGGCAGCGGGGGGCTCGGCTCCTGAGCTCTTCACCTCTGTCATCGGCGTATTCATTTCCCACAGTAACGTGGGCATCGGAACCATCGTCGGCTCTGCTGTGTTCAACATCTTGTTCGTCATCGGAATGTGTGCCGTCTTCTCCAGAGAGATCCTGAACCTGACGTGGTGGCCTCTGTTCAGGGACGTCTTCTTCTACATCGTCGGCCTCATCATGCTCATCGTTTTCTTCCTGGATAACTACATCATGTACTGGGAGAGTATCAGTCTGCTGCTGACCTACGCCACATATGTGGTCTTCATGAAGTTCAATGGGAATGTAGAGACTTTTGTCAAGGGCATCATAAACAGAAACCAGGTGGTGGAAGTGGAGGCCCAGCCAAAGGTGAGTTCCTTCCTCTTACTGTCCAACCGTAGTAGAGTCAGCGGACCCCCATTTGAATTTGGGACTAGTTGAGAAGTAATATGTGACCCTGGACCACAAAACCAGTCATAAGGGTCAATTTTTAGAAATTTAAATTTATACATCACACGAAAGCTAAATAAATCAGCTTTCCATTGATGCATGGCTTGTTGGGATAGGACATTATTTGGTTGAGATACAACTTTTACAAAAATCTGGAATCTGAAGGTGCAAAAAATAAAATAAAAAATCTCAAAATATTGAGAAAATCACCTTTAAAGTTGTTCAAATGAAGTTCTTAGCAATGCATGTATTACTAATCAAATATTAAGTTTTGGTATATTTATGGTAGGAAATTTACAAAATATCTTCATGGAACATGATCTTTACTTAATATCCTGGTGATTTTGGCAAAAAAAGAGAGAAAAATCGATAATTTTGATCCTTGCAATGTATTGTTGGCTTTTGCTACAAATAAACCTGTGCTACTTATGACTGCTTCAGTGCTCCAGGGACACACTTGGTCTTTGGTCTGATTGTAAAGAGTTTTACTGCAGTATCGAGACCAGTGTTGGGGAAAGTTACTTTTAAAAGTAATGCATTACAATATTGTGTTACTCCATATAAAAGTAATTAACTGCATTATTTTTATGGAAAGTAATGCATTATGTTACTTTTGAGTAACTCTTTAAATCTTGTTTATTTGTTTATAATATTAAAAAGTTCTTATTTTACAAATGTAAAAGCCCTTTCACACCAAAAGTAAAAAGAATACATCTCAGGCTGAAGGAAATGTAAATTCATGTCTGTACAGTAGAGGATGCAGCTCAAACAAATCGCATAAAGAATATGACTCAGGAGAATAAAGTTCAACACTTTTCAGCAATAACAAAAATAAAACACAAATGTGTCATTTTTGCTTAGTATAGCTGAATTGGATCACCAAAGGTCAGTAGCAAAGACACTGGTTAATAAAATGGGATACATAATATGACTGTATATATAATATCAACCGTACGAAGCTATGAGAATACTTTTTGTGTGCAAAGAAAACAATAATAACAGAATTTATTCAGCAATTCTGCAATATTGTTTTCTTTGCGCAGAAAACGTATTCTCATAGCTTTGTACGGTTGCAACACTGATGTCACATGGACTATTTTACCAATGTCCTTACTACGTTTCTGTGTCTTGATCATGGTAATATCATTGCTGTCTATGGAGGGTCAGAGAGCTCTCCGATTTCATCAAAAATATCTTCATTTGTGTTCCGAAGATGAACAAAGGTCTTACGGGTCTGAAACGACATGAGGGTGAGTAATTAATGACAGCATTTTCAATTTTGGGTGAACTAACACTTTAAAGACAAGAAATGGATGGGTCAGATAAAGGAGACAGTGCTCAGAATGTGTACTGTTGGGTGCCTCCGGGAACATCATCAGGAAACACAGCTTTAGACCTGGCTTCCTGAAGATTTCACTTCCAGTCCTGCTTCAACACACCTTTTTGTAATTATCAAGTGTTCCTGAAGGACTTAATAAGCTGGTTCAGGTGCATTTGATTAGGATTGTAACCCCTTCCTATACTAATCTCATACCAAGGGCTTGTCCTAAATGGTGCACTTGATGTGGTCTTCACTCATGCATGTCCATGAAGTCTAAGGCAACATAAGTCCAAATCAAGTGCATTATTTAGGAGAGGCCAATAGTATAAGATTAGTACATAATGTAGTATTCTTGTGTATGTATGTAACAAAACATGTCACAAAGCACACCACCAGAAATAGGGATATACTATTGTGTCCTGCATTTGTTCGTTGTTGCTACTATATGACTCCCCCTCATGCTATTAAGTACAGACTTAAACAATCACCAGTAGCACTTTTGTTATAGAAAGCAAGTAATCAGTGGTTATTCTAACCACAAGGTAGTACAAACGGTGATAAGCAGAAGACAAACAGAAGAGGACAGGACTGACGGGTTATTTTGCTGGACAGTGGGTTTGGAGGAGGACAGGTCAGGATTAAATGGAGAGATCCTCTGTATGAGTTCATGAGGATGATGAAGAGTCATGTATATTCTAAACACACAATACTGGGCCTGAAGCAGCCCTCAAATGTTGCCAGGCAACAGGCTGATGCTGTCTTTACATTTACATTTTACATTTAGTCATTTTGCAGACGCTTTTATCCAAAGCGACTAACAGTTGGGGAACACATAAAGCGATTCTTCTTACAGAGGCAAACAGACACAGGAAGGGCTTATAATACCAAGTTTTGGGCATTTTTCAAATAAGTAAAAGCTAGAAAGAGAAGGAATAAGTAAAGAGAAAGACAAAGTTTTTTTTAAATTATTTTTATTTAGGATGAAGTCAAGTAGCGTCGAAAGAGATGAGTTTTTGAGCCTTTCTGTGGGATGCATGTAGACTCGTATGCACATGTTCATGCATGACTGTGAATAAAGTTTTCCTGTAGTTGTCTTTGTTTTGGTTGTTCATGAAGACATACTGTAAGCTCTTCATTTGTGATGCAATAGTCATGGATGCAGCTGAAATAACCCCTCAGGCTGTATGTACCATAATCCATTTCTCTCTGCCACTGCAACCAGGCCTCGACTAACAATAATCACGATCTAATACCGCAATTTAACCTTGAGCCTGATCGCTAACCCCTGCAGCTTTCAAAGCATCCTCAAGCACGGCTCAAGACGATTCACAATTTCCAAAGAAATTTAAAATAGTCTGCTTTGCATGTTGCTTCATTAATCCCCAAAAAAAACATTATTGCAAACCTACAGAAGAATTGTGCTACCTGCAAACAATCCAGGAAGTATCTTTTCTGTTAATCTAAAATGAGACTGTTTCCAGAAACAAAATAGCAGCAGGGTCATTCCGTGTTAACTCAACCAGAGGTCCCCAGCTCAAAGGGTTGATTTTACTAATATTTTTTGTCCAATAAAATGTTTTGATAGAGGGAAACAAGATGCATTTCTATTTTAAACATTATTTATTCTTCAGACATTCTGCTTTAAACACAATTACTATCAGCTGTATACAAAGTGACCAACATTTGCTTTACAACTACTGAAAATGTGTAATATTAAACAATTTGAAAATGGAGCCTCGTTGAGGTCCCCATATCTCTGGGACTGAAAGATGTAGGCCCTTGAAAATGAAGATTGTGAAAGAAAAGTTTATTAAGAACAAGATTCTAAAAACACATTGCGATATCTTTAACACTTCCTGAGTTATAGGCACACAAACTTTAAAAAGAACATATAATATTTATGGCACAGACGTATGTTCAATGCAGTTGTTTTGACAGAAGAAAACAAAATATATCTCTAGTTTCAACTTTATTTGTTCTACAGACATTCCTCTTTAAAAGGAAAGAAGTATCATATGTATGTATGTATATATATATATATTTTTGACCATTGAAAATGTGTACATTTTAATAGTTTGCTCCTGGAGCTATAATGAAATCTCTGGAACCGAACCATACAGGGCCTTAAAAATGAAGATTTAGAAAGGAAATATTGTAATTTTTGTGTTTTATCCAGTAAATATTCATCCATGACATTTAATATTTTTTTCCTTTCATCACTATGCATGTCTATCTTTCTTTCTTCAGAAAAAAAAAAATATTATCAAAATAGAAAATTTGAGCTTGGGAAGTTTTTGAAATTTGCTTGATTTGATACGGAACCACTCAGGTATAAGAACAAGTTTTTGCTTGCGGATTGATTAGGACGTATCTAATCAGATACATTTGAACAGTCCGCACAATTTTTTGCCGTTTGCACATTTAACTCAAAACATCCACAGATTCAGCAAACTGCTTTCGGGATCAATGCTGCAGTTACTGCAATCACATCCTTGCAGATACTGCTGGTTCATTACATGGCCTCAAAAGCAGTTCACATACTCCCACAGGACTGTAGTGTTTGGCCAACTATTTAAAATCTTGAAACCTGCAATCTTTGTGTTAGCAGCTCAAGATCTTAAAATAGAGCAGTATTATGCATGCCCCTGTTATATATGTGCAAGGAACTCTTTTCAAAACTATTGCCCAATCTCAATTCTATTTTATACCCCCTCATCTACCCCTACCCCTTGTCTCTTAAAAACAGAGTGTCAAGGGGTAGGGGTGAAAATATTCCCCTAAGAAATGGGACACCACTACTATACCGTTACACGTCATCTTACGTCGTCTAGCTCCTACAATACACACACCGACACTAGGGGTAGAAATGGGATTGGGTCTGTTGAGTCTGTCTGTTCTTGGCTTGGTTCCCCTTTAAACAACTCGAGTGCAGAATCATATGCATCATACTGTAAACGTTTAGCTATAAGTGTCACATTCATAATCACCAACGTCAAATTTAGAACACATGTTCAAAATGCCAGGGAACACACGTTAGGTAAAAAAATGTTAGGCTGAATGCACTGTAAGCCGCTTTGGATAAAAGCGTCTGCTAAATGCATAAATGTAAATGTAAATTAGAAGATAGTGAATTATTTTATCCCTCTGCATTTTCTTTAAGATTTTGGCCCAGATAATTCCTACACTGATTAAGTAGTCTTGGCCGGGAGGAGTCTTGCGGTGCTGGATCTCAAATGAGACCGTATTGCAGCAGTAGGAGATTGTTGGATTGTGGAGTCATGTTCATTGCATCATTCTGTTCACAAGGGAATAAACAATGTCAAGTGTTGGTGAGGCCCTGCTGGGTTAAGCTGAACAAATCGTGTCCTGTTGAAAGCAAGAAAACATCTTTAGAAATATCAAAGGCTCCTCAGCCGTCTGCTTGGATCTGCTGTTGTGTTTCAGATAAGGTGACTTAAGTGGGCAGGAGTCATGCAGGGTTAGAAAGGTTCATCTGGAGGTAGGGGATCTCTGTATGCTGATGCCAAAAACATAATATTAGAGATGTAATAAGTGCAGTAGAACAGATGTATTTCACTGCGCCATTAGCTTAGGCTGATGTGTTAAGGATGGCCACCGCTGTCTTTCTTCAACGCTAATTGCTTTGACACCAGACAGGTATCTATGGTGATATGAAGTGAGGTGAAGCATTCGTGAAAAACAGCCTAACAAAAGGGAAGGAAAAACACACTGGTGCTGCAGGAAGACGCCCGTGCCGTGTTTTAATGGTGGTATAACATGACTCAAAGGCAGCATTGGTGCCACAAGCCAGGTGATTGTAGTCCCAGAAATACCGCCTCTCTCGGTGGTCTTTGACTCCAGCTTGGTGACTTTTGAACTCTGTAACTTGAAAATTAATATACTTGTGTTGTAGTTCAATTAAGTATTTCTATAGTATTTCTAAGCATTAGCAAGGAACAAAAACTGATTGTAACATTTAAAATGGAGATTGGAAGCCATTGTTTAGTGGTAGACTGGAAGTTATCTTGCATCAAATTGTCAGGCATGATGGTATTTTTTTGTTAACTTTTTTTAACCACATTTTAAAATGTTGATATTGTACCAATTTATGTAATCTTAGCAAACAGGAAGGATGGTTCATCATATACTGTATTGATAAATTAATTGATAATACTTACAGATTTATTTACTTATTTATTTATTTGTGCTGGATGCTCTTGTTCTCTTTCAGTCACAGCAATCTGTTAATGTTAAGCTTTATTTAACTTTGCATTATTGCTAGCACCCTGGATTTCATGAGTAATTGCTCAAAATGTAAACTGCATTAATGTTGATATTTCTTTGTAACATGGGTAATGTATAGCCTAATCAACAAAGCTAGTATGTAGGGGAGACTGAGTTGTAACTGTCAGTTTAAGCATCAAATATATTCATATTTTAAGACAGGATGAGGACATGAAAGTAGAAATGACTCATCTTCTCTCAGTCTTTTAATTACTGTCACTTGCAGTTCAAACCCTGTAAATGTTTCACAAATGTGGATGATGAACTGTAAAATATCTAAGCACCTTTAAATCAAGATAAAATTTACTTCAGAAAAACATATAAATATATAGATAGTTGGCTAATGGGCTAAAAATAATTTTATGTTCTTTACAGAAAATATATTTTTAATTGTTGTAGTTAATATGATATAGCAGATCTCAATTGCTTGATTGCATCATTGAAAAATGTAACTATATTATCATGCAGCTGAAATCTACTAAATGCAACTATAAGGCATTAACATATTAACATATAAACAGCAACATCATCATTTGTGAATGTGAATTGCAAAAAGTACTATATAAATATGTTTTTATAGATTTTGATATGTTAATGCTTATAACAATAAAAGTTTCCAATTGGGTACAAGATACTGTATATTTCCAGAACTTTATTATCAATGTCATAAAAGTGATCTTGTTTTAAGAATGTTGAGATATTTTGCAGTCTAGAAAATGTATCATCTTCTAATGCATTATTACAGTGAGACAAAAGTATCCTTTTTGGCAGCATGTATCATCTGCAGAACTCGATAGATTCTATTCAGGGTTGAGAAAGTGAGAGTGAAGCTGGTTTACAATGTGTTTTGTGTGGGTGCTCTGCGGTGGAATGAGTATTTGGAGAGTCTTCTGTTCTATACTCGTTCAGGTAAAGGACCTTTCTGCAAGATTTGTTACTGACGCTCGTATTATCCCCAAGGATTTAGTCTTACCTTGTGACAAGAGATGGAAATTAGTTTTGGAGGTATGAGCTCTGAAAGCTGCCTTGTAAATCTGGATTTATCTCAAGTGCATAAATAAAATACAGCATTTAGTCAGCATATCAGAAGAGACCATACTTATTATCTTTCCAAAGACAGACACTGCCAGAATCATCTAACTAGTCCATTATTTTAAAACTGTCATTGATCCGCTTCAGTGCATGTCAAAAGTTGTACTATTTTTATCCAGACATTGTCTTAAAAATTTGCCTCTATTTCCGTGAAATGCCTTCGGGCAGCAAACTTCAGTGTGCTTAGCTTTATATAGCGCTGAAACACAAGAGATCTGCCTTACAGTTATAAATAATCAAGTTTTGACCAGAGAGTTTTGTTTGATAATTTTCAGTTCTGAAATATAAAATATAAGAATATTACGTATGAGATAATACTATACACCAACATGATTTATTCAGCATAATTTTGCTGCTTGCTGTTTGATCTTTAAAAGACTCTAGATTTAGAAGAGGATTTTGGAAGAGGGCTTGTGTGTCTCACACTTTTCTGAATGCCTGTTATATAAACTTTTGTGTGTGTGTGTGTGTGTGTGTGTGTAGCTGCAGAGATGGTGAATAAGAGGTTTTTATCTTTATTTCCCCTTCCTGATGCTCAAACAGACAGGAGACAATGAAATCATCTCTATCCAATAATCCTCACATATACATCCTTTGATTTTTACGCTTTCCAATCATAAACACGCATTTTAGCTGTTCTTCACACAAAATTGATTGCGTTAGAAGACTTGAAAGAAGTCATATTTCCCTATCCTTTTAGTTACTTTGAATAGCTTGCCATCTTTAAATCATTTATTATATCCAAAAGAGCAGCTTGGGTATTATGCTGAACATCTTTATTTTTTTATTTAGTGGGATAGAGAAAGTGACATGAGACTGGAACAACATGAAGCTGAGTAAATAATTCAAATTATCAGATGCTTCTCATTTGGTGACTGAGACATGTACAGTACATATGCACTGAAACCATGACCTTGACTTTGTTATTGTCATGCTCTTACATCTGCAAGAACATTAACACAGAGTGAAAACTGTGACAGTCTGTAATGTAAAGCTCTTCTGGCTCGGCTGCAAGCGAAGGTGTGATGTGTTTGCTGCGGATTTTATGATCATATTTAATCTGTCTATCTAATCTCCTTATTAACTAGCTTTGATCTGTCTCATCTCACAGAGAGCTTGTGACACCTGGGTCCATGTGGGAGGGCAGATTAGCCTTAGACTCCATTAAACTACAGATTTTAAGGTTGTGTTTTAGTACCACATTAACCAGCAATCCAGGCTTTAATACCAGAAATGGAAATGATTTACTTTCTTTTTAGTATTATTATTTATCATTATACTCATTACTATAAAATATTTTCCTCAGAAAATATATATTTTTTTAATGTCCATCCATCCATCCAATATGGATATACTGTATGTACATACTGTGTCATTTTGTTCTGTCAGGTTTAGTAATATTTCATGCCGTTAGGCATACACTGATTACATTCATTTGAGGCTGATGTGAAAGTTTTTGTTGTTGTTCTTGTTGTTGTTTTTACATATTTGACCTTTTTTTACAATTACTTAAGTGAAATAGTTTTAAATGTCTCCTTGACTGTCACAGTTTTAAGGAATATTACTTTTTAAAATTAGTTTAAAAAAATAAATCTTAATGCATTTTGCTGGTCTTACTGTGAATGATTCATCCATGCATTTTGTATAAATATATATCATAGATTATATAGATATTCTTGTAAAACCTGTGAACTGTATGCAGTAGCAAAATGTGTAAAAATTAAACAAAACGTTTTACATTATGAGACAAAAATTATAATCAAATAAAGTAATATATAATAACAAAAATAAATAAATAATAATAATAAAAAAATGTGTTTTGGTTCTTGCAAATGGTTCTCTTCCCACTGTCAAAATAGCATTATTTATTAACTTATATACTTGCTTACTTTATTTAAAAAAAATAAATAAATAATGTTTTTTTGATATTATTTGTTGAAGCGTTCGAATGGTCCAAGCATAAAGCCTTGGGGAACACCACATCACATTAGAATTTAGACACAGCTGAAAGAAACTGTTGTTCTACACGTAACGTATGGTTTATAATAATTTGAGTTTACGGAAAAACAGGGTTTCAGGTTATTTCAGTTTAGGATAGAAACAGGATTGGGTTTAAGCTTTGGGTGATTTATGCTTCAGTAACACGGCACATCAGGGACTAAGTGGTCTTGATGCTATCACCCCATGAATGTTAAAAATAACACATCCTGTCCATATGAGACCAGTGGAAGCTTGACCCTGTAACCACACAAAGACCCTCAATTCACCATTGCATCTGTTGCTGCTCGTGTGTGTGTGTTCACTGTTGTCTGTGGACTTAATTATCACACCTCCAGATCATTGTGCTGATATCAGTGCTCATCAGCATTAGAAGAGTTTCTGAATAATAAATGTGAATGTGAAATAGAGGTGCATATCAATCTCTCTCTTAAATAAACATAGATTACTTCAATGATGCATCCATGATTTTTTTTTCCAAGAATAAGGTACAAAACATGAATGTGTGTGCACACGTGTATATATGTATATATATATATATATATATATATATATATATATATATATATATATATATAATAATTACATATTTTATTTTAAATCAAAACCAGGTACATTGAAATGACAAGAGCACTTCCGATTTTTTTTCAACCCAACATAATTATCCCAAATGGCAGGAAAAAAAAGACACAATTGTATAAGTATTTACAGAATAACACTAATTATATATATGTATACATACAAGCAGAATGTCAAAACATATTCTTCCTGTGATATGACTCACTTCTTTTTTGCTAACGTTGCATTCAGATCTGCCTCTATTCTGGTGTGCAGCACTCACATTTCTCAATCTAATCAATAACTGATGGATAAGATTAAGCCCTGCCCTGCTTTTTCTTGTTTGATAAGCAGTTTCATTCGAACATACATCACAATATGCAAATCAGTCGTAGTTTATTTTACATATAGACTTCTTATCGACATTGTCTGTTAATAGGGTTGAATGCAAAATGTGGGACACATATGAAGTTTCAGTTTCAGTTTACTAGCCTAGTTAAGGTGTATTGTTTTACTATTCCAAAATGAATGTAGTAATAATGCATGACTTAAAAAATCTGTTGAAACTGTCAAAATGGATGGGTTGCAACATGTCTGTCTTGAAAGAGTTACAGTTCCAAAATCACATCACCTGATTATTTGTGGTAGTGGATGAAGTGGAAATAATAGGGTCACGGGTTGCCTCAGCGATTTGTACATCATCAGTATGGTATCCACATGAATAATGATTCTTTATTAAATAAACATAAGAATCAATCAACATTAAATCATAACACACTCCGGACTAAACAGCAGCTGCTGGCTTACACTGGTCACGTTAACAAATGACCAATCTTATCTCTGTGCATCGTGTCTTTTGTGTGAATTATTATTGAGACTAATCTCGCTCCATAGACACAATGCTGATTACAGTCAAGAAGGTCAAGTGTCTTCAGAGTAATTTCTAACAAATCTAATAGTCTTCATTTGTGCCTCTAATGTTTTTGAGTAAAGAGAGATTGAAATGTGCCCTATTTGTTGAAAGTGCTTTTTACGATAAATTTCCACTACTATGCATTTCTTAGACAACATAATGAGGAAACACAATCTAGATCAATTAAACACGGACATCATTCCCACTGATTCCATAATATAAGGGGTGCTGTGTTCCTGTCCTGAATGTATAATTACGTGTGTATGTATGTAAGGAGATCCCATCAGTCAGTCTGTGTTTGATCCTGAGCACAAGGTCAGTCATGATGAGGACTGAAGGTGAGGAGCTGCAGGCAGAAACTCGAGGCTCAATCGATCCAAGCTATTTTAAAAGATTAGGGAATTAGCTAAAGTTGAGGGCAGAGCAAAGATGCAGGAATCCATACTGAAGCATCATATGATGCTGCTGCTGTGAGATTGCAGCTGCAGAAATATTTGCTGTTGCTGGGTGAATTTGCACAATGCATTTAAAACAACTTTTCTGACAGTATAAAATAAGCAAGATCATGATGGTTTAAATGAGGGGGTCGAGGGTGGGGAGTGGGTTGGCTGTTAGGGTTTCTTAAAGGACCTGACATTTGACTAATTTCAAAATCTTAAGAAAAATTTCTTAATGCTTAATCTTCAGTATGTAAAGCCTCCAATTAGTCAGCTCAGCTCTTCTTATAATCAGCTTCACTTTTGATTCACATCTTCAAATCTTGCTCTGAGCCGCTTAGAGAAAATGTAACTATGTTTAGTTAAAATCCCTGAGCACAGCTGCACCTTTTTGCTAGTTAATGGGCCTTTCGCTTACACATATCACATGTACCAGCATAAACGAGGGTCATAGCTGGAGCAGTGATTTGGTGTTTTGTTGTTTACAGAGACATGCAGACATTTAGTGGCTTGATCCTTCACTTAAATGAGGAGGCTCTTCTTTTTTTCTATCAAATGTTGGAGATTGATGATTTGGCTCCTTTGTGATTTGTCCTGAAATCCCCTGTAGGTGATGAAAGTGGCTGCTTTTCTAATTAGTTCTGCTTGCAGAAAATTGGGTCAGTAATTAGCAAGTGGGGGATGCTTCAGATTTATTTATTTATTTCTGCATTAATTTGTACATTTATGCATTTATCTATATTATTATGCTTTTATCCATTTATTTTTATGCATTTATGTATCTATACAGTTATGCATTTATCTATGAATGTATCTGTTTATTATTTTTTCTTTTTATCTCTTATCTCTTCTTATCTATTTTTTTCAATTATTGATTTTTGCTTTTATTTAGGATTTTTTTGTGCATTTATGCATTTATTTATGCATTTACACATTTAGCCATACATTTATGAATGTAGGCTATTAATTTGTGCTTTTATTCATGTATTTGCCCATTTATATGTCTGTTTATTTATTTATGTGGAGTTCTATCGGAAATTTGATGAAGATACTAAAAGGAAAGATTCAAAAAGAAACTTTAGTGTTCTCAACTCTCTGAATGCAAATAGATTTAAATTACAGATGAATTAAGGAATGGAAATGAATGCTGATTTTTAACACTCTGTGCTTAGACTCACATGACAAGTCTGTTCAGGCTGGTGATGAGTGAACTGTGTGCAGAGACTTGAGGTATAAATTGATTTTGTCCTTTTAAAATGGCCTTCCAGGGCTCTATCTTGGAGCTAATTAAGCCCTAAGAGCTAATTTTAGAGTCTTCTTCATCATGATTGAGGTTCCAATGGTTCTACTTTACCTGCAGAACTGATGACCTTTCAGTTCGATGGTGCTTTGTTGCAGTTTGGATTGAGGACGCTGAAAGGATACAGTTTACAGCTTGCTCTTGCAACAGATTGTACAATGGAGCAGTTATACTTTTTATATGCTTCTTTAACTGTATTTTAGTTTGATAATGAACAGGCTGCAATGTCTCAAAAAAGTGTTGTATCTGTGTACGCTTAAGGCGCCGGCGTGATGGTCATACCAACACTGGTTGGTCATACAGACAGAAGCAAGGCATCATTCAGAACAGTCAAGCTTTTGCAGAATAATGAAAACTAGCTACTTTCTGCCATCTTGGTTTCCTTTCCATGAACTTTGGATCGCGTCACAATAAACCAAAACTCAGCACATTTTTTCTTGTTTTGTTAATCTGTCAATGATTTCAGTGAAATATATTTTGTGTATAGGCCAATATAGGCTATTCCTTTTATGTAAGCCTATAGATTCATTCTGTTTTCTCCATTCACAGAAGCGCTGCAGGTGCGTGTGATCTGTTGAATCCATCTTACACTATCCTTGGATAAACTCTAACGCTGGTGCATTGCCATCGCCACTTACTTATGATGAGTTCACAGCTGAGCGCGGGCATTTCACTTACTGGTTGGATGCCTCAGTGTCACATTTGCGTAGGCCGTGCTACTTGAATTAGTGACTGGTTGACAGCAGGGCCGTGCACAGACATTTTGAGGGGCAGTGGCCCAAACCAAAAAAGGGGGCACTAAGTGGGTGGGTGCTTGTAACACATAATAATGAATAACTGATAATAACAGAAACTATTTACTGTTTCACATATTGATATTTACCTGTTCCTTTTACAGCAAAACCTTTTTTTTTTACTTGGTACTTTGTCCTGAAATATCTTGATAACCTCATATTTTATGATTAGCAATTAAGATAAATTAATTAAATAAATAATAAATTAAGATGATGCCTCATCTTCAATAGAAGTATACTGTAGGTATTAGATATCTAATTTAATATTATACAGCATTAATCTATATTATATACTAATAAACAACTCATTTAGAACATTTAAATTACCTTTTTAAAATATAGGCCTACTATTGATATGGTTTTAATAAAATATTATATATATGATGTGTTATAGATTACTAGCATCAATTAAGGCAAGTGATTATAATGCGATTTTTAATTTAATTGAATTTCATATATTTTTTTGTCTACAAAATGTGCCATTAAATGTTGTGTTATTTTTATCAGATCTGATCAGGTACAATAGTTTGATTAGACATACTAATTATTTACAAGTTGTTAGCACTTTTAGAAGGCCGGGAAAACACGGAGCGGATCAGTGGATCTTTAGCGGCCACCCCTCTGTGCACAGCCCTGGTTGACAGCAAATTTCAAATATTAAATGAAATGATAAAATATTGTTATTAACCGGTTAATGGCCATTTGAAATGTTTTGATTCTGTTCAGAACTATACAATTGGATTTCGTTTCTGTTTCTGGTTCTGTTCCTGTCAAAATTTAGTTTGTTTCCCGTTTTCATTTTCGTTCCTTCAGAGCCCTGGTTTTAAGAGTCATTGGCTGTTGGGTGTACACAATTGGACACACTTGGCATCATCAGAGGTCAGCACACAAAAAAGTGAGGTCATATTCAGTAGCATGCCTTCAGTGAGGTCACAGAACACACTTGGTGAGGTCAGAGGTCAAAATAATTCAGTAGGGTCTGAGGTCACAGCACAACGCTGGCAATGCCATAACCTCAGAGGTCACTCAGTGAGATCACGACACAAACACTTAGCTGAGGTCACAACATGCATTTGGTGGGATCAGAGGTCAAAATAGACTCTTTGTGAGGTCAAAAGTCAAAACACACATTCAGTTCCGTCAGAGGTCAGTGCACACACTAAGTGAGGTCAGAGGTCAAACACATTCTGTGAGGTCAGAGGTAAAACACATTCTCTGTAGGGTCAGAGATAAAAACAAATAAATAAATAAATCTCTCTGAGGTCAGAGTTCAAACGCTCTCTGCAAGGTCAGACATAAAAACAAACAAACAAACAAACAAACAAAAAAAACTGTGAGTTCTGAGGTCTAACACACACTTTGAGGTCAGAGGTCAGACACACTCTCTGTGAAGTCAGAGTTCAAACACTGTGAGGTCAGAGGTCAAACACACTCTCTGTGAAGTCAGAGTTCAAACACTGTGAGGTCAGAGGTCAAACACACTCTTTGTGAGGTCAGAGGTCAAACACACTCTCTGTGAGGTCAGAGGTCAAACACACTCTCTGTGAAGTCAGAGTTCAAACACTCTGTGAGGTCAGAGGTCAAACACACTCTTTGTGAGGTCAGAGGTCAAACACACTCTCTCTGAAGTCAGAGATCAAACACTCTCTGTGAGGTCAGAGGTCAAACACACTCTCTGTGAAGTCAGAGTTCAAACACTCTGTGAGGTCAGAGGTCAAACACACTCTTTGTGAGGTCAGAGGTCAAACACACTCTCTCTGAAGTCAGAGATCAAACACACTCTCTGTGAGGTCAGAGGTCAAACACACTCTCTGTGAGGTCAGAGGTCAAACACACTCTCTGTGAAGTCAGAGTTCAACACTCTGTGAGGTCAGAGGTCAAACACACTCTTTGTGAGGTCAGAGGTCAAACACACTCTCTGTGAAGTCAGAGATCAAACACTCTCTGTGATGTCAGAGGTTAGAGACTCGGGGCAGCTGTGGCCTAATGGTTAGAGAGTTGGAGTTGTAACCAGAAGGTCGCAGGTTCGAGTCTCGGTGCTGGCAGGAGTTGTAGGTGGGGGTGAGTGAATGAACAGCTCTCTCTTCCACTCTCAATACCCACGGCTGAAGTGCCCTTGAGCAAGGCACTGAACCCCCAGTTGCTCCCCGGGCGCTGGATATAGCTGCTCACTGCTCCGGGTGTGTGTTCACGGTGTGTTCACTTCTCACTGCTGTGTGTGTGCTCTTGGATGGGTAAAATGCAGAGCACCAATTCTGAGTATGGGTTACCATACTTGGCAAACTTTACTTTACTTTTTTACTTACTTTACTCTGTGAAGTCAGGTCAAACACTCTGTATGTAAAGGTTGAAGGTCAAAGACACACTGTCAGCTGCTGTTGTAGTTGTCGGTGGTGTGTGTGTGTCTCTGTGGAGTCTGATGTCTGTGTTCTGTCCGCTGCTCCTGTCTCTCATCTCTGTGCTGTTGTCTCTTCTCTTTCTCTCTGTGTTGTGTTCGTCTCTTGACTGTGAAGTTGAGCCCTACTGCAGTGGAGGATGACAGCAAGCTGTCTGTAAGTATTGTCCATGTGTGCGTGTCTGCGTGACGGTCTGTTTACTCATGTTTGTGCTGTGTTGTAAAGCATGACGTTTATTTAATAAAACTCTGAAGAAAGAGCCACTCCTGGCAGTTTATTATTATTGTTTTAAACAGATTTCGAGACAGATAATAGAGGACTAAGATAAAAGAATGGATGGATAAATACATACCCCCACCCCCCCACTCCAAAAAATATGACAGACAGATGTGTTGATGGATAGAAGAAGAGAGAGAGAGAGAGAGAGAGAGAAAGGGATGGCACCTTGATATCTGCCAGCACTGATCCCTGATCCTCAGAGCAATTTACTCAGTGTTTGTCTCAGCACAACACACACACACACACACACACACACACACACACACACACACACACACACACTCACACACTCACTCACTCACTCACTCACTCACTCACTTCCGACACCTGTATGATTGTGTTAATCAGAAGCTGACTCTTCAGATTGCACTGACATGTTGCCATAGCATCAGCTGCTCTGAAGACAGATTAACCCTTGACCCCAGTCACCCTGACCAGACGAGTCAGGACGTCCAGACCGCTTTGATTGACATGTTTCTCCTCCTATCACAGGCCAAACCCCGGCTGCAGAGAGGAGGAAGCTCCGCCTCTTTACACAACAGTCTAATGAGGAACAGCATCTTTCATCTGATGATCCACACACTCGACCCTCTCAGTGAAGGTAACACACACACACACACACACACACACACACACACACTCCATCCACACTGAGTAGGAGCAGAATCTGGTCTCATTTAAATGAAACATTTTTTAAATTTATTTTAATTTAAAGGAGCCATGTGTAATGTCTGGCAAAAAAATCAAGTCATACTCCACATTCCATACCAGATGGGGGCAATATGCCTCAATAAAGTGAATTGGTCTACTCTAGAGTAACAAACGAGAAACGGCATAGTCTCTATGCTCCGCCCCTACCTTCACAACAACCCTAGAGCCATATCCGAAGCCTAAAGAGGCTTTGCCTCCAGAGGAACGTTGGGTGATGTCAAGTGATCTTGAAACATGACATCTTCAAGCTACTCCCCTTCACCTTTACCAGTGAATATGTTCATATTCGTTTTGTTCATATTACATTTTGAATTGTATATACACATTATTTGAATTAAATTAATTTGACAGACAGCATTCTGTCAACATCATTGGTCAACATCAGACAGCTGATGTTGACCAAGCTAGCACCAACCAACGTAACCAGAGCTGCCAACTCTCAAGCATTCACCGTGAGACACACGCAATTGACTCTTTTTCACACACGCTTTCAAAAACTTGACCGCTCTGAATATAGTGAGTGAGTGCGCCCCGCGGGCCGGGGCTCTCTCTCTCTCTCTCTCCTCTCTCCCTCTCTCTCTCTCTCTCGTGGTTCATTATCATCGAAGACATTTCAAGCTTCTTAGGTAATGTTACATTTTAGCATCAGCTTGGTAGAGACGGGCTTTGGTAGATAACAGGTGAAAACCGGATCGGATCTGTGGGTAAGTTATAGCTAGCTAACTGACAAACGCAGCTACGGTTAGCCATCACTAACATTAGCACGTTTATCGAACAGCCTTCGATACATTTCTATGTTATAACTTCCCGAAAAAAATACGCAAATATATAAAAAAAACTTCTAGCGAAATACTAACAGCATCTTACTTACCAATCCAAAAGAAATGTTGCAAGTTCGGAGTCGAAGCTCATTTCTTTCAAGTCCATCAGTTGTCTCCAGCGATGGAAAGCAATGCCGATGTTTACTCTGTTTCGGCTCCTTTTCTTATCGGATTTGATTTGTGATTCCGAGCGCGGTTGCTTGACATCAGGTTCAAGTACGCCCACAAGCCGTGCGAGTTTATTCGTGTATTGCAGGTTGGCTGGTGGGTATATTGCCCGCATACCGCCTCCCATGGCCGAAACTGGTATTACGACACCTGTCGGGCCGTGGCTAGTAATGCTAATGCTAATTAAGGTTGATATCTCTGCAGCACTATAACTTGACATTTTTTTAATGACATCATCGCCCTTATTTCTTCTCATTCTTTTGATGCGTGTAGGTCATTTTTTGGATATTTTTACCTCAATTTTTACACATGGCACCTTTAAGTAACAAAAGTTTTTTTTTTTTTTTTTTTTTTTTTTTTTTTTTTTTAATATATAAAGAAGGTGTGCAGGTAAGCCAGAAAGAGACTCAGAAAAGTCAAAAGTCAAGTCAAAGTCTGATTTATTGTCATTCTTCCACATGTACAGTACATACATAGAGAGAATTGAAATTGTGTCACTCTCAGACCCTTGGTGCATACAGATAACACTAACAGTAGAGCCTAAAACACAGACTGTTAACAAAAAGTAAATGACAGTACTAAGTCATCAGCAGAACACTTCTCACACGTTCACACGCTGGTAAATTCACACATTCATCACACGTGGGTTATGCTGTTAAATTAAACCTCTGCTGCTGTTAATGCATTCACACAATTGTCAGCCTTTGTTATGCTAACAGTTTTATTGTAAAATCTGTGCTCCTGAAGTAAAAACAGCTAAAGCGATTGTATAATTAAAGATGACGATTCTTTATGATATTGCATGCATGCATTTCTACTGTGCAAACCAAACCAAACCAAAGCAAAAAAATAAAGTTTGACCTGCACATTTGATGGCTATTTGAACAGTAGCACATCTCATCTCTTTATTCTCTACATGGCTTTGCAGTAGAGCTAAATTGCTTTTTAGACTCTTTTTCATCTCTGTCTGTCTCTCTCTGTTTCTCTCTGTCTGCTGTTTCCTCAGAATTCGCTGACTCTGGTGAGTTATTCTCTAAATCTCGTTGTCATCACAATCCCAGCTGAAGCCGCTCGTCCTGCTGCCTGTGTCTGTTTAATCACAGTATTCAGAGACACTGGATACTGTGTGTTTCTTTCAAGTTTCCATGTGTGTTTGTCACTTTTCAACGGGGAAGTCGTGGCCTAATGGTTAGAGAGTCGGACTCCCAATCGAAGGGTTGTGAGTTCGAGTCTCGGGCCCGCAGGAATTGTGGGTGGGGGAGTGCATGTACAGTTCTCTCTCCACCTTCAATACCACGACTTAGGTGCCCTTGAGCAAGGCATCGAACCCCCAACTGCTCCCCGGGCGCCGCAGCATAAAATGGCTGCCCACTGCTCCGGGTGTGTGTTCACAGTGTGTGTGTGTGTTCCCTGCTCTGTGTGTGTGCACTTCGGATGGGTTAAATGCAGAGCACTAATTCTGAGTATGGGTCACCATACTTGGCTGAATGTCACGTCACTTTTCATTGTGTTTTTTCCTTGCTAAAGCTCCATCTCATGTAACCCATAACCCTGATATCTTGTGTGTGTGTATATATATATATATATATATATATATATATATATATATATATATATATATATATATATTATATACACACAGTACAGGTCAAAAGTTTTTACTATTTACTACACACATTACTATTTTTAATGTTTTTGAAAGAAGTTTCTTCTGCTCATCAAGCCTGCATTTATTTGATTAAAAATACAGAAAAAAATGTAATATTGTGATATATTGTTACAATTTAAAATACTTGTTTTTTTAAATTTATTATACTATTTAAATTATAATTTATTTCTGTGATGCAAAGCTGAATTTTTAGGATCATTATCACATGATCCTTTAGAAATCATTCTAATATAATGATTCATTATCAAAGTTGGAAACAGTTCTGCTGCTTAATATTTTTTCAGAACGTGTGATACTTTTTTAGGATACTTTGATGTATAAAAAGTAAAAAAAAAAAAAAAAAAAGAAGCTATGTTTTTAAAATATAATTATTTTGTAATAACAATATACACTACTGGTCAGTAATTTGGGGGTCAGTAATTTTTTTTTTCTTTCTTTTTTTTTAAATAAAATCAATACTTTTATTCAGCAAGGATGTGTTAAATTGATAAAAAAGTGATAGTAAAGAAAATATATTATTAGAATATATATTATTAGAATTTTTTATTTTTATTTTGGAATAAATGCAGTTCTTTTTAACCTTTTATTCATCAAATATATTAGACAGCAGAGACTGTTTCCAACACTCATAATAAATCAGAATATTAGAATGATTTCTAAATGATCATGTGATAGACTGGATGTTACATGTGACACTGAAGGCTGGAGTAATGATGCTGAAAATTCAGCTTTGCATCACAGGAATAAATTATTTTTTTAAGTATATTCAAATAGAAAACTATTATTTTAAGTTGCAATAATATTTCACAATATTACTATTTTTTCTGTATTTTTGATCAAATAAATGCAGGCTTGATGAGCAGAAGAGACTTCTTTCAAAAACATTAAAAAATATTAATGTTTCCAAACTTTTGACCTGTACTGTGTGTGTATATATATATATATATATATATATAGTGATATTTTTTTTAGAATATTTATATATCTGTTTATTTCTTTTTTCATTTGATTTAGTGTATTGTTGTTGTTTTTTCTCTTACATATTAGTTACAAAAGGCTGTGTTTCTCACAGCATCACAGCTTCAAGTGTTACATAAACACAAAGACACATCGTGATAGTGTTCGTTATATACTATATTTGTTTTAGTGGCTTAATGTGACGGGTATCCCGTCTATCTGTCGGCACATAGAGTTCTGGAGTAGAACACCCTCCCCAGATGAACTGATGAATTGCATAAGTCATTAATTGATATTGAACACATAATAAATGAGTAGAGCCTGGTTTTCCACATGCACACGTAATTAACTGCTTCTCTTCACACACAGATACACACTGCACAAGCTTTCCCGCTTCTCAGACACGACAGATGTAACGTGTGTGTGTGTGTGTGTGTGCGTCTGACCTCTTGCGTGGCGGTTTGTATTGATTATTGAGCTCAACCCCACGCCAGACAAACAATTCTTCTATGTTTGGAGCGTTCCGTCTGCACACATTCATAAAAACGCTGCGATCCGTCATAGGCTCTTCCACTGATCGCATGCGCAGACGCTCACACAGGCCAATAACCGTCTGATCGGGTCTTTCATGTGACCTTTATTACGTAACGTCACACACCCTTCCCGGCTGAATCGATGTTAAAAGCTCTGCGCCGCTGGGATGAGCGGTCAGCAGTGCAGAGGTCGTTTTACAAGGTCACTGCTGGACAAGAACATGTTTATGTCATCTATGAAGTATACAGCATAGGAAAAACTAATAAATAAAACCTTTTTTTATGGTAGAAATATTATTAGTGATAATGTCTGCTGTGTTGAAGCTAAAGGTCATGACAGAGTGACCTCTAACCACCGGCCAATCAGCAGTCAGATTGAGGCTATACTTCAACAACAGTAAAATGAAAATAATATGAAAATTGACTTTGCTTGGGTTGAGAATAGCAGATTATAGATGGGAAGAGTGAGTCTGATTGGCATGCAAATCAATCAACCTGTTTGTAATAATAATAATAATAATAATAAATGTTTCTTGAGCAGCAAATCAGCATATCAAAATTATTTCTCAAGATCATGTGACACTGAAGACTGGAGTAATGATGCTGAAAATACAGCGCTGCATCACAGAAATAAATTACAGTTTAATTTATATTAACATAGAAAACAGTTATTTTAAACTAATAATATTTCACTTTTTTTTATTGTGTTTTTGATCAAATAAAGTAAACTTTTAGGTGCATCATGACACATCACTCACAGTGTTCATCTCAACGTAAGGCTTTTTTTTTCTCCTCCTCTTTGTCTTTTTGTTCAGTTTTTTGCACTTATGTCTGTGAGACCGGCCTAGAGAGATTTATTTTGACCTTATCACCTCCTCGTTCTCACTGACACTTATACATTTGTGTGTGTGTGTTTTGGTGTACATGTGCCAGCGTGTGTTTCCTTACCCTTGTCTCTGTGTGTGATATTGTAGAGCTGGGGACTTATGGCAAGCTAAAATATTATCACTCAATGACCGAGGAAGGTAAGACTCTTTCTGTCAACCCTCATTTTCCTCTTGTTCTGCTTCGACTCTCTACCCACGATGCCATTTGTTCATGCGCGAGAGAGAGGTTTCTTCTCCATTTTTAGTTTCATGGCCCTCTTGCCGAGATTTCACTCACATAAGTGCAAATCGTGGGTTTTATCCCTAATTTAGTATCATTTTGAATTTTCGTGGATGTTTTCTTTCATCCCTTCCATTTATTTATTTATTTATTTATTTGGTTGTTCTTTGTAAGTTGGTTCTTGTTAGTTTATAAGGGATTTATTTTTATATAAATGCATGACCAGAAAATATTTAAAGTAAAATAGTAACATATTTATCACTGTAAAGCCTGACATATAAAATAACAGTAAAAACTATATTTTATTTATTTTTTAAATGAAAGTGTTATTGGACCTTTAGACAAATGGTTTGCATTTTTTTTTGTGTGTGTGTTTGTGTTTTGTGTTTTTGTGTTGAGGATCACATTTGATACATCGGGCTTTTATGGCTCATATCGTCTGATATAGTGAGAATATAGAGTTAAAAACAGCTCAGTTGTATTCAGAGACTCTAACTGAGCTAAACATAAATAAATAAATAAATTGCTGCAGATGCTGATATTTATAAGATAAAATCAAGAAGAAATTCTGATGCTTTTAATGTTAATCAATGATATCTTTATAACAGTAGAGCAGATACTGATGTAAAATTATGTAAATATCATTCGTCACACTATATCTCCAATAATATGTCTCAGTAAGATGAGATTTAAATGATCCAAATGCATGATGATTGAGAGATAAAGAAAAAAACGCTCCTCAGAAGATGTGAGATGTTATGGAGGCTTGGAAAAATGATTGATGGAGAATCAAGTAAACATAAGTTGCTTTAATTAAGTGTTCATCTTGAGATTTTACTAACAATATCAAAGCTATTTTTATGTTTACTTGATAAAAAAATCTTTAAAGATTTGAAAGAAGAAAGACACGTGAAGCACGAGCTGAAGCTGGATGTTTGCACAATTACACTAAAAGAACTTGTTAAAAAGCTCTAAACTATTAATAAGACCACAGAAAGCATGGACTAGATTGTGTGCAACAGGTTTCTCAGTAAAATTTTGAACATATTGATCATTTAAAGGCTTTAGAAATTTAGCAAATATATAGCTTTGGGGTTAAAACTGTAATTTTCTGGCATTTGAATTGTAACATAACATTTAGCAGATTTTCTTTTTAAGGAAAGTAGATGAAAATATTCATGATTTATCCAGTACTGAACATGTTTAAACAGATACTATAAAGAATGAGAAAGTCTCTTCCCTAATATCACCTGACTAGGAAGTAGCAAGTCATGATTAATGACTTTTGTTAAATATCCTTCCCAAACATCCTGTTTCAATAAACACATCCATGCATTAAATAATGGGGGCTTTTAATAGTCTTTAAAATGCATTAGCCAGAACAGTGGGTGGACTGTACACAGAGTTTTTTGCATTACTCGTCACCGTCTGTAACCGCTCAGCAATCCGTGAGAGTCAGATAAAACGGCCGACTGCATTCAGACACACACAGAAATAGATGGTAAGAAACATACGTCACGGTGTTGAGACAGAGTGAGTCATTCTATAACTACAGTTATGCAAGGGATAATGCAATAATAGCAGCCCGTCTCTCTCTCACACATCTCACTAACGCAATAATGTCACTTCTTAGACATCTGTTATGGCTGAATTGCTTAAGTCTCTTTGAGTTTGTGTGTGTGTGTGTGTGTTACACAGAGTGACGGGCTTCTAATTTTAGTTCCCTCCTCCGTACTAAACAGACTTTGATGTTGTAATATTCAGCATCGGATGGTACATGAGTAAATATTTCATCTGACTCTATTTAAAGAAGCTCTGGTTGTATTCAGAGCAACCTAACAATAAACTAGACCATACCTGTCTACAGTAAATGCCTGTGAAAAAGAAGTGCACTTAACTGAATTGCCATTGCAGTGTACTTAAAATCTTAAAAAATAAAATGAGAGAGAGAGAGAGAGAGTATTTATTAAACATTTGCAGACAATAGAATAATAATGAAATAAAAGGCTACTTAAGCGACTTGAAGAGAAACACTTTCATGACTGTTTCTGAACATACTTAAGTACACTTTTAAAAAGTGAAAATAATTACAAATAGTTATTACTTTAAAGTAAATTTTAAACTATTATGTTTATACACTTCTGTCATGTTTTTAAGTTCACTTATTTTGATGTGTTGACTAACATACTAAAGCACATGTAACGAACTTGATTATATTTTTAACTGTAGTGTATTATTCAATATTACGTTTCAAGTAAATATTTTTTAAATTAATTAAGTTGCAACTTTTTCATCATTGCAAAGTGTTTAATAGCAAATATATTTCACTTTAACGATTTAAAAATAAATTTAACTTTTCAAGAAACACAAGTAATTATGAAATTATAAAGATCTTATGTGAGTCAAAAATCACTCTAAAGTTGCATTTAATATAAATGTAAACTATAATGCATTTTCGTTTAATTGCATTTAATTCCAAAATTGTCTGAAATCATTACATTCATTTTGCACTTAAGAATATATTTTCAAAGTATATTATTTATATAACAAGTACTCTCTTTAAAAGTACAATGAAGTACTCCCAATGAAGTACATTTTTATTTGGCTAAAATAAAATTAAATAACAAAAAAATAGCAAAATATGGCAACTTAAACATGTAATTACAAATATATTTAAATACATGACACATTTAAATAGGTTTAAATAGAAATGCCATTAAAGTATATTTTAGTTGATCATAAACGCTTGTCAGTACATTCAGCAGCACTTTAACCATATTTAAAAGACAAAAGAAGTAATTATGAAATTACATATAAAAATGTATTTAAGTCCTACTTAAGTGGGTCAAAAAACACTCTCTGAAGTTCAGCGAATTGCATTTAATATAGACCTATACTATAATACATTTGAATTTAATTGGATTTAACATGCAACTGTCTGAAAACATTAAAAGAATATACTTACATGGAAAATTAATGTAAAGTATATTATTTCTGTGATAAGTACTCTTTTTATGAGTACTTCTTTTCACAAGGGAATATTTGCTGTGATTTTGAGAAACTCAACTAACCTCCCCTGTTCAGAGAAACTGAAGACCGTCCTGTCTACAAACTATCCTTGCTACACCACAAACCCGAACAACAACACAAACCTACTTAATTCAAACCCCAAAGCCACTTTATATCCCAGACATTCATGTGCGTGTTGATCGGGGTCACCGCACCAATCGAGCCAGACACCACAGTCTGTCTATCAGCCAATCAGATTCAATGATTCCTCAAGGAAGCTCAAAGACATTCACTGATCATGATGCTTTCCATTAGTGAAGTGAGACCAACCCACCACACATTATGTCCATTGCTTTAATGCAAGCTTGTGCACATGTGATTACATTCAAACACACACAGAACGAGACAGGAACACGCTGCTGCTGTCTGTGTTTGACCGCCTGAGATTTTACTTCCACGTTGATGGATCCTGAAAGGTTGAGCAACTGTATTGATGTTTGCTTGGTGGGTCTGATGCTGCTCTTGTCATGCTGAGTTATAGACTTTGTCTCTAATCTCTTAAACCAACGGCAAGCATCTGTGTTTACTGTGCTGTTGGTTTGAAGGTTGCATTAAAGGTCAAATGGTATTTTGACCTTTTTCCAAGCACTAAGTTACAAGAGGCAGTGCTAGATAGTAAATATAGATGAAGTTTAAGGGTGTTAATGTTTATGACACATGCTGGAGTGACTACTTTCATTAAAACATATTGATTAAGTGCTATTACTTTAGGGCTCACTCGCAAACTCAGGTTAAAGTAGCTATATATATTTAAACTATTTGTTATCGCTGAATACTGCTAAGTGATAACCTCGTGAAACTGAAGTACACTGTAGCTAAAGGAGGACTTATGATGTGATGAAAATACTTTAAAAGAACATACTTAAGTGTGAACTTAATGTAGACACTTAATTGCATGTTTATTATTAAATATGACTAAAGTACATCTTTATATGTGATTTCATAGTTACTTCTATTGTCTTTGAAATAATTTCTATTAAATTTCTATTAAACTTGTATGTCATACATTTGAATATATTTGAAACTTTACATTTGTAATAAATTGCAATCTAGTAAATTGCGTTTAAAATATATTAATTTTAAAGGTGAAATCGAAGTAAAAAAATTCTAATCATGTACTTTAAATGTGCTTTTGTATGTCAGTCAACACATAAGTGTGCTTTAAAGCACTAACATTTTTCATTTGACTTTATTACGAAGTGCTCTTTTAAAAAGTGTATTTAAGTGTGTTAAGAAACAGAAAGTGTCATGAAAGTGAATAAATACTTTTAAAAAGTAAGCACACTTATTTTTCACAAAAGATGTACAGCAGGTTAACATGTCAAAATTGTTTACTTCAAATCACTCACAGTTTTTCTGGACTATTTTTTTTTTTTTTTTTTTTTAGGAAAATTCCGCGAGAAGGCGTCCATCCTTCAAAAAATTGCCAAAAAGAAATGCCAAGTGGAGGACTCGAATGGAGTTGCTGGTAAGTGGTAGAATAAAAAAGATTTGTGAGGTAAAGTAACTTCACACAGTAAATTATGTACTGAACCTGTGTCTAGCTCAGTTAAATTTGCCATCGCATGTTAAATCAATTGATGAAGTGAACAAGAACCAGCTTTTTCCAATCTTTTTCCAGTTTGATCAGGTACAAAAATCTCCTAATTGCTTGTGCACTTTATAGAATTGAAAGGAAGAATCTGAATATAACTTAATCCTATAATACTGTTTGTGTTGAAGACACACATGGACTTTCATTTCAAGTGGAAAATTATGTTAACGGTTCCATATTAGCATATTAGCATCAAAAGCAGGGTGGCTGAGAGCAGCTTCTTTGATGTGACCCCAGAACATCTCTAACCCTTTCAAACCCATCTACTGCACTCTCTCCATTTTTGCCAGTATTTCTCAACTAACAAACCTACCCTGAAAAAAAAACAGCAGCTAAAGACTACAGTATGCTAGATCTTCCTCAGAAGGATTAATGTGGGGACTTAATCTGGCCATTTAGAAACACTTGACTTATTACCTTTCTTTCTGTGTTACAGATAAAAATCTGCCAAACAGCTCAAGTGTGGAGGTGGACATGACTCCACCGATGAACGGCATCGCTGGACAAGTCGGAGATACGGTGAGTCATTGATACTAAAATAAAACACACATGCACCAGGGTTATAATCGTTAAATAATAAAAAAAAAAAAAAAAGGTGAGCACTGTAAATATTATTTATTTAATTGAAGCAGGTGATTAAACAATATAGCAAATGTTTCGGCTGTCAACCAATCATTTCACTGCTTGTCAGGAATTATATTCAAAGAAATTATATAATATAACACTCAGTCCAGAAACTATCTGAAACAAATAATAATAATGACAACAATAACATGTCAGGCAAAATGCAGTTCGTAAATATTATGTCCAAGGAAAAAAAGGGGGAAAAAAATCACAAAAAAAGATGAGAGATTAAAATCCTCTTTTAAGCCCAAAAGAGATATTGTCTATGTAAGAGTTTGATGTTGTCTATGTTGAATACCTCCATCACTGTTTCAATATCTGTGTATTTAAATGGTTCCCAACATACATTAATGGACATGGACACACTAGAGTAAATAAATCACATTCTTAGTACAGCATATTATACAAGATTCGATATAATACACTTTCTCTGTGTGTGTGTGTGTATGTGTGTGTGTGTATATATATATATGTTTTTGCAGTGTAGAAGAAAATGATGTATACTTCTGAAATGGAAAACAACCTTGTATATATGATTTTAATTAATTACTATTATTTTTCTGTCATGTACGCCATCTGATTTAACCAACAAGCTAAATAATAATAATAATAAGCTAAAATTATAATATATATATATATATATATATATATATATATATATATATATATATATATATATATATATATATATATGTATATATACTTATATATATATACTTATATATATATATATATTAGTTTTAGTATTATTGTTAACTAAAACTAAAACCAAAAAAAAAAAAAAAAAAACATGAAATAAAACATACAAAGACTTCAAATTATTTTAGGCTAGTTACCAAGGCAACATTTCTCACTTTAAATTGAACATAATTTGCTAAAATAATTAAAACTAAAATTAATAAAAACCTATATAGATATATTAAAAAGGCAACTAAAATGACAAAAAGAAAACAAAATTACCAAAACCTTCAACTAAAATAAAAAATAATAATAAAAAGAAACAAAAAAAAAACTCATTCAGAATAGTAACGAAAGCTGTGATAATATTGCATTGATACTAAAATAAGACTGACACCCACACACCACTGTACACTCAACTCATTACGCACAGCGATTTCAACACTAAAATGGGACAGAAAGTGAATCATAGCGCTGACTTTGGAAACAACAGTGAAGGCCAAGTCACGGCAGGACTGCAGAAACCTCACACTTATGATGACTCAGTGGAAAACACATTTGACCGTCTGTCTCCCTCCTGCTGGCCTGCGTCCCCTCACACAGACACACACACACACACACACACACACTCACTGCATTCAGAAGATGAAGCACTCTCTTCCTCTGCCCCCTGTTGGCACGACAACATGCCAGCAGAACAGATGGCCCAGCTTGCACTCAGACCGAGAGAGACCCTCTCAATGTCACCGTGACAACCTACTCACGAGAGCCCATCACTCGTGAACTTTAGATCAACACAAACACAACACTGCTGTCTCTTGTCAAAAGCAGACGAGGGGTTTATATACGGCTGGGTTAAAGGTCATCAACTTTCATGCATGTGTTCACTATGTAAAATGACTTCAGATATTAAGTCTTATAAACAATTATTGGAAAAAGTATCAAAAGTAATAGAGCTTGTAATTAAATCAAGAACAAACGTCTGCAAGTGAGATCAGAAAAAGAAACTTAATTCAAGGAGAAAACATCTCAGGTTACGCATGTAACCATGGCTCCTCGAGGGAACGACACGATGCGTCCTTATGCATTTAGGAATGGTTTTTGGGTGAGAGGATCTGAATATTGTGTGCAATCTGTCCAATGGAAGAGTGTGACATCACGGGAGGGGTGACATAAGCAACCAGGAAGCTATAAAAGCACGTGCCACGCAGCTAGCATCAGCTTCGAGTAAACCAGCACGCGCCGGCAGGGGTGCCGGGAATATGGCCTCAAGACGCAGCGTCTCGTTCCCTCGAGGAACCATGGTTGCATGCGTAACCCGAGACGTTCCTCTTCAGGAACTCGAGCTGCATCAAAACGCTATGGGGAACGAGGTGCCCACGCCGCGGGACTTCCAAATCCCTGCCTAGTATGTATCTGAAGAGCACAGCTAAGATGAGAGAACAGAAGAGCTGGGAGTGGCTCACATATCTAGACCATAGAATCTCATGAAAGTGGAGGGCATGGACCACCCCGCAGCGTTGCAGATGTCCAGCATGGACATACCTGCTAAGAAGCCTTGGAGGCCGCCATACCCTGTGTGGAATGAGCCTTGAATCCCATCGGCGAGGGGAGACCAGAGGACTCATAGGTGACATTGATAGCCTTAACTATCCAATGGCTAAGAGTCCACTGAGATGCAGGAAAGCCCCTCTAGGGGGGACCATAGCACACAAGCAATTGGTCTGATTTTCTCCACAGGGCAGCTCTGTGGACGTATGTTTCCAGCGCTCGAACTAGACACATACAATTAAGCTTCTCTTGGTCGGGCTTCCGAAAGGGAGGAGGGCAGAAGGGTTGCAGTACTATAGGTTGTGGTGTGACAGAGGGAACTTTAGGAACATACCCTGCTTGAGGGTATAGAAATGATTTGGCCATGCCGGGCGCAAAGTCAAGATAAGTAGGGGCCACTGCGAGAGGGCCTGAAGATTTCCAACTCTCTTTAGAGAAGTAATAGCCAACAGGAAGGCAGTCTTTAAGGTCAGATGTCTTTCTGATATATCTTGAATCAGCTCGAATGGAGCTTTACAGAGAGCCTCTAATACCACAACCAAGTCCCACGGAGGAACGCGGGACAGTACTGGAGGCCTCAGCCTCAGCGCACCGTGAAGGAAACGTGTCACTAGGGGGTGTCTTCCCACTGACTGGCCACCGAGAGGGACATGGTAGGCCGCAATGGCCGCCACGTAAACTTTTAAGGTGGAGTGGGTCAACCCTGCAGAGAACCTGGCTTGTAGAAACTCCAGAACTGTACCGACTGGGCAGTTAGCTGGGTCAAGCTGGCGGTCTCTGCACCATGAGGTGAAGAGTTTCCACCTCACGGTGTACAGTTTCCTCATTGAGGGAGCTCTGGATTGGAGGATGGTCTCGGTTGAAAAATCAGATGCTATGAGCTGTGCCCCCTCAGGGGCCACACCCACAGTTTCCACAACTCTGTGCGAGGATGAATTATCGTGCCCTGCTCCTGTGAGAGTAGATCTGTCCTGATCGGAATCTCTCATGGAGAGCCATCAAGGAGCAAGACCAGATCTGAGAACCATACTCGGCCCGGCCAGAATGGGGCTAATAATATCATCCTGCAGCCCAAGACTGGTTGCCCACTGAAGCAAAGCAGGGCTGAGCCTGGTCAGTACCTGGATGGGAGACCTCTTGGGAAAACTAGGTTGCTGCTGGAAGAGGTGTTAGTGAGGCCAGCAGGGGGTGCTCATCCTGTGGTCTGTGTGGGTCCTAACGCCCCAGTGTAGTGATGGGGACGCTATGCTGACAAAAAGCACCGTCTTTCGGATGAGACGGTAAACCAAGGTCCTGACTCTCTGTGGTCATTAAAAATCCCAGGATGTCCTTCGAAAAAGAGTAGGGTTGTAACCACGGCATCCTGGCCAAATTCGCCCATTGGCCTCTGACCATCGTGGCCTCCTAACCAACCCCATATCTGCTGATTGGCTTCATCACTCTGTCTCTCCACCAGTAAGCTGGTGTGTGGTGGGCGTTCTGGCGCAATATGGCTGCCGTTGCATCATCCAGGTGGATGCTGCACACTGGTGGTGGTTGAGGAGATACCCCCTTCTATGTGAAGCGCTTTGAGTGCCCAGAAAAGTGCTATATAAATGTAAGGAATTATTATGAATTATTATTATTAATAACAGCCAAACCCCCTCCCAGCGTACTCTCGCCAGAACTCCTGGGAGCAGAGCAATAGGGGGAAAAGTGTACAGACAAAGCCTCTGGCAAGTCCGTACCATAGCGTTCAGTCCCAGAGGAGCTGGATGAACTAGAGAGAACCAGAGGGGACATTACGATGTCTCGTGTCGCAAAAAGATCCACCTGATCTTTGCCAAAAACCTCGGGGTGAAGCATCCATTCCCCGGAGTTTGTCCTGGGACCACACAAGGATCTGGTGCGCCAGCTTGTACAGGGGTCGCGAACGCAGACCTCCCTGGTGGTTGATGTAAGAGACCACCGATGTGTTGTCACCAACACATGGTGACCTCTCAGGTCTGGGAGGAAGTATTTTAATGCTCGATAAACAGCTAGCATTTCTAGACAATTGATATGCCATGTCAGATGGTGCCCACAGACCGCGGGCAGGGTGGCCACTCATGACCGCACCCCAGCCGGTGAGGGATGCATCCATCGCTAGCGTTACACAGCAACCAGGAGCTCCCAGCAGTGGGCCCTGATTCAAGAACCAAGGTTTCTTCCACATGTCTGAGGCACGGAGACATCGTCACGTGACCTTGAAATTTTCAAAGTGGATTCCCCCTCGGGGAAAATCCCTTGGTCTTGAGCCACCACTGTAGGGGTCTCATGTACAGCAGGCCAAAAGGTATCACCTTGGACGCAGATGCCATTAGACCAAGCAATCTCTGAAACTGTTTGACAGTGATTGACTGGCCTTCTCTGACTCTCTTGACTGACGCGAGGATCGACTTGATCCAAGCAGGAGACAATCATGACTGCATCGTGGTCGAATCCCACATTACACCTAGATAAGTGATCCTCTGTAATGGAGAAAGTACACTTTTCTTGGCGTTCAGTCTCAAACCCAGCTCCCCCATGTGGGCAAGGATGACATCTCAATGTCGAACCGCCATCTGCTCCAATTGAGCTAAAATCAACCAATCGTCGATATAATTTAGTATGCGGATGCCCTGCAGTCACAGTGGAGCCAGAGCAGCATCCACACACTTCGTAAACATGCAGGGTGAGAGTGCAAGGTCGAAGGGAAGTACTCGATATTGGTAAGCTTCGCCCCCAAAAGCAAACCTCAAAAACTTCCTGTGTTGTGGATGGATGGAGACGTGTAAGTATGTGTCTTTGAGATCTATCGTGACAAACCAGTCCTCGTACCTGATTTGAGATACAATATGCTTGTTGGTGACCTCCATGAAGTTGGCCCCCCACCCAACGCAAAAGGTCAACAAAATAGTCTCAATCGTTTGTGCTCCGTTTGTGCTGTAAAAAGTTTTGTTTGTGCCGCTTTGGTTTTTTAGATATTAAAATAATATTTATAGGTCATTCTAGGTCACATACTCCAAATTCACCCCAAATAGACTCGTTTGTTTGTGCCTTGTTTGTGCTGGTTTGTGCCGGTAAAAGTTTCATTTGTGCTGCCTCGGTTTTTTAAATATTAGACATTGAATTATAGGCGATGACGTCACTCAGCCCCCATATACTCCAAATTCACCCAAAACAGGTTCAATCGTTTGTGCTTCGTTTGTGCTGGTTTGTGCCGGTAATATTTTCGTTTGAGCTGCTTCGGTTTTTTAGATATTAAAATAATATTTATAGGTCATTTTGAGGTCACTCAGCCCCCCACATACTCCAAATTCACCCAAAATAGTCTCAATCGTTTGTGCTTCATTTGTGCTGGTTTGTGCCAGTAATATTTTTGTTTGTGCTGCTTTGTTTTTTTAGATATTAAAATAATATTTATAGGTAATTCTCAGGTCACTCAGCCCCCCACATATTCCAAATTCACTCCAAATAGACTTGTTTGTTTGTGCTTCGTTTGTGCCAGTAATATTTTCGTTTGAGCTGCTTCGTTTTTTTAAATATTAGACATTGAATTATTGGTGATGACATCACTCAGCCCCCCACATACTCCAAATTCACCCAAAACAGTTTCAATCGTTTGTGCTGGTTTGTGCAAGTAAAAGTTTCGTTTGTGCTGCTTTGGTTTTTAAAAAAATAGACATTGAATTATAGGCCATGACGTCACTCAGCCCCATACATGCTCCAAATTCACGAAAGTGGTCTTGTTTGTTTGTGCTTCGTTTGTGCTGGTTTGTGCCACGTAAAAACATTTGTTTGTGCTGCTTAGGCTTTTAAGATATTAAAATAATGTTTAGTGGTCATTTTCTGATGTCACTCAGCACTCCACATGCTCAAAATTTACCCCAGATTATCTTGTTTGTTTGTGCTTCGTTTGTGCAGGTTAAAGTTTCATTTGTGCTGCTTTGGTTTTTAAAATATAATGAATAGATAATGAATTATAGACGATGATGTCACTCAACCTCCCACATGCTCCAAATTCACCCAAATAATCTTCTTATGTTTAATTTGTGCCGTCAAAACATACGTTTGCGATGCTTCGGTTTTTTAGATATTTTTAGTGATCATTCTGAGGTCATGCTCCAAATTTACCCCAAATAATCTTCATCTGTGCTGTACTTTTATTTATTTATTTTTGTGCTGCTTCGGTCTTTTAGATATTAAAATAATATTTAGTGATCATTCTGAGGTCACTCAGCCCCCCACATGCTCCAAATTTACCCCAAATAATCTTGTTTGTTTGTGCTTCGTTTGTGCTGGAAATATTTTTGTTTTTGCTACTGTGTTTTTTAAAAGATTTTTTTCCTAGTCAACTTGTCCCATGTTTATATTAAATTGATTAATATAAGAACCTATTAAACCATCCTTTAATATATAGCCATTTATAGCCTATTCCATTTACGATTTATATAGATTTATTTCTTGTCTTTGAGCCGGGTCATTGTTGTGACATGCTCCATTCACGGAGACTGCATTAAATGACAGAAAGCACATCCAAAAATATTATTTCCACAGGAAAAAAAAAGAAAAGAAAAAAATCTGAGGGATTATGCGGGCGCCTCCATTTCATACAGTAGCCGCGATAATACTCACACACTCCTCATAAACACTTGAAATGCGCCTATATAGTGATTTTATTATTCATATAAAAATAATAATAACACCCCATTTTGGTCATATTCACTATTAATTGCCCAGCTCCCCTTCAATAATCTATCACAGAGATATAGTTCTAATAGTAATAAGTAATAAATAATTACAATGTCTTCTTTTTCTCCTATGCATTCAATCAATACTTTCGCCAGTGCTTTGCGGCAAGCTTTATAAGCTATAAATGCCAATATAATAAAAGGATAGTTTAATAGGTTATTATATTAATCAATTTAATATAAACATGGGACTAGTTGACTAGGAAAAAAATCTTTAAAAAAAACACAGTGGGAAAAATGAAAATATTACCGAAAAATATTAACGAAGCACAAACAAACAAGATTATTTGGAGTAAATTTGGAGCGTGACCTCAGAATGATCACTTAAAATATCTAAAAAACCGAAGCATTACAAACGAACATTTTGACGGCACAAATGAAACATAAACAAAGAAGATTATTTGGGTGAATCTGGAGTATGTGGGGGGTCATCGTCATCGTCTATAATTCGTTATCTAATATTTTAAAAACCAAAGCAGCACAATTTAACTTTTACCTGCACAAACCAGCACAAAAGAAGCACAAACGATTGAACCTGTTTTGGGTGAATTTGGAGTATGTGGGGGGCTGAGTGACGTCTTCACCAATAATTCAATATCTAATATGTAAAAAAACAAAGCAGCTCAAACGAAAAAATTACTGGCACAAACCAGCACAAACGAAGCACAAACGATTGAACCTGTTTTGGGTGAATTTAAAGTATATGGGGGGCTGAGTGACGTCATCACCTATAATTCCATTTCTAATATTTTAAAAACCGAAGCAGCACAAGTGAAAATATTACCGGCACACACCAGCACAAATGAAGCACAAACAAACAAGTCTGTTTGGGGTGAATTTGGAGTATGTGGGGGGCTGATTGACCTCAAAATGACCTATAAATATTATTTTAATATCTAAAAAACTGAAGCAGCTCAAACGAAACTTTTACCGGCACAAACCGGCACAAACCAGCACAAACGATGGAGACTATTTTGGGTGAATTCGGAGTATGTGGGGGGCTGAATGACCTCAGAATGAACTATAAATATTATTTTAATATCTAAAAAACCAAAGCAGCTCAAACTGAACTTCTACTGGCACAAACCAGCACAAATGGAGCACAAACGATTGAACCTGTTTTGGGTGAATCTGGAGTATATTGGGGGCTGAGTGACGTCATCACCTATAATTCAATGTCTAATTTTTTAAAAATCGAAGCAGCAGAAGCAAAACTTTTACTGGCACAAACCAGCACAAACGAGGCACAAACAAACAAGTCTATTTGGGGTGAATTTCTAGTATGTGGGGGGGCTGAGTGACCTCAGAATGACCTATAAATATTATTTTAATATCTAAAAAGCAAAGCGGCACAAACTAAAATTTTTACAGCACAAACCAGCACAAACGGAGCACAAAGGATTGAGTCTATTTTGCTGACGTTTTGTGTTGGGTGTGGGGCCAACTTCACTGAGGTTTGATGGTGAGCTTTTTGAACTTCAGCCTCATAACTGAGCGATTTAACTGACATAGATCTATGATCGGACACAACCCCCCTTCCTTCTTTGGAACTATGAAATACCATCTGTAAAACCCGGATTCCCTGTCTTGAGGAGGGTTAGCAGACCAACTTCCCGAGGGCACTGAGGCGAAATGGGCACTGTGTGATGCGGTGTATCCCGGTCAACCCCAGCAGGGGATGCTCTCTAAAGTCCTAAACCCCTCATGTCAGGACTTCTTTGCCGAGGACTTCTTCGCTTCAATGACTGCCCTTAGATCTGTTTTGGGTTTAGAAGTCCCCGGCCTCTCTGCGGCTACCATGGCTGCCATAGACCGCCCAATGGCATGAGCGGTCTCCTTGGTGGTGCGGAGGGAGAGATCAGCGGTCCGTGATACCTCTGTAATATCGTCGGACTTGATCTCCTCTCCCTCGTCTAACTCTTTTAGCAGGTCAACTTGGTACGCCTGTAACACTGCCATACTGTGCAGACACGCACCAGCCTGACCTGCTGCTGCATAACCTTTGCCCACCAAAGCCAATGTTGTTCTGAGTGGCTTGGAGAGCAACATCGAGCCTTCAGAGATGATGCAGCCCCGGGGGACAGATAGCTTGCAAACGTCTGTTCCACCCATGGCATCGCTCTGTAGCCGCGCTCTCCCATCCCAGCCACATTGCCATAATAATAAGACGCGGGGATGAAGAGGCGGATTGAGAATGAATGATTCCACGATATAGTAATCTCTTCATGTAGATCGGGAAAAAAAGGGAAGGCTCGGGCATGGAGGTGGTTGCCTTGCCTGCAGAAAGGGTTCATCGAGTTTGCTTTTCTGCAGTTCAGATGTCTTTTCGGTGGGCCAATCGATGCTGAGCTTGTCCACCACACGAGTAACCACCTCTAAGAGCTCCTCATACTGTGGCAATGGGGTGGCGAATCCCCTTCGACAGTCTCCATATCCACCTCCTTGGAGGAACAGAGGCGAAGTGTCGATTCCTTTCCCCGGGGGGGGGAAGAAACTGCAGAGCGTGCTTCCGAACCCAGGGATTGGGCGCCAGACCACGCACAGACTGTGTGTATCCCCGCTCGTAATGTAGCGTGGGCAGGGAGGAACACACAATCTGAAGCGTGATCTGGAATCGCCCTTTAAATGTCTAGTCTTTGCCTTGCTCTTAGACATGTTTCTGGAGCTCTAAGTGACAGACAACAATAAATAAGACTGACAAGACAGACTGATGACATGCACACACAGAGCGCTTGCTGAAAGACACGAAGCTGATGCCAGCTGCGCGGCACATGCTTTTATAGCTTCCTGGTCGCTTATATCATCCGCCCGTGATGTCACGCTCTTCCATTGGACAGATTGCACACGATATTCAGAGTCGCTCATCACGATATTCAGAGTCGTTTCGATGCAGCTCGAGTTGCTGAAGAGGAACTAGTTTTTTTTATTACCATACTAACAGACATTTGTTCTTGTTTTAAGCATACACTCACTAAATTTGGATACTTTTTTTCGTTTTAGAAAACATGAGTTATCTTAAGTCATTTTGCTTTCTCAGGTAAAAAGTATCTTGAAAACAAGACAAAAATCAAGATACTTGTACTTCAGGTGCAAACTGAAAAAAGTGAACATATGAAGTCTTGTTTTCCGAGGAATGGAACAAAATCAAGTGAGTTTATGTTTTAAACAAGAGTGAATATCTGTCAGTGGGGTATTAAACTTGTTTTCCCTTTGAATTAAGTTGATCTTTCTAAGCCCTTTGGCAGATATTTGTTTTAAACATAAACTTTTGCTTCTTGGTTAAATGTATCTTCATTTAAGAATCTTTAGACATTTGCACTGGGAAAAAAAGAAATTAACAAAATAAATAAATACTGTGGGAGTACCTACATGATAAATCCAAGATTAGGATGAGTTTGTTTCTTCATCAGATTTGTAGAAATGTAGCATTGCATCAGTGTCTCAGCAATGGATGCTCTGCAGTGAATGGGTGCCGTCAGAATGAGAGTCCAAACAGCTGATAAAAACATCACAATAATCCACAAGTAATCCACAGCACTCCAGTCCATCAGTTAACATCTGGAAAAGACAAAAGCTGAAACAAATCCAGCATTTCCATAATAACACTGTTCTAGTCTGAATCAGGAGAGAAATCTCGACAGATCAAGCACTGTTTACGAGCCAAAATAGCTCTAAACTAATATGTGAGAGACAATAAGAGATTAACTTTATGCAACATACAGGTCATTTCATTCTGTTATGTTAATAATTATAGTAACACATTTTCAATATATAAACACAGTTCTCATTTTTACAGCAATATATTGTAAATTCAAGTAATTTATTACTTTAGTCTGTAGTTTATTAGTTTAATCTGATGGTGTAACTCACATAATCTGTAACATGCCCTCACTTGCTTCACTTTTTGATTGTGTTGCATTAAAAATCTATTCTGAAGATTTAGATCTATAATTGTTGTACTGGAGAGGAGAAAGGACTAGAAGCCATCTGTCCTGCAAACCCTCTCATGTGTGCCGAATCAAACAATGCATTATTGATGAAGAGAAAGATTCCTACTTTTAGGATTGTTTTATGTCTGGACAAATTGTCCTGGAAGTTACTAAAAAAAGGAGGGACAAGAGAGGAGATGAGAGAATGAGAGCGGAGCTGTCAGTCCTGTGAACCCTCGTGTGTAAAATCAAACAATACATTATTAATGAAGAGAAAGATTCCTACTTTTAGGATTGTCTGACGTCTGGACAAATTGTACTGGAATATTCTAAAAATAAAGACTTATTTGATGTTCTGTATTTTCAACAGCCACAATGAGCATTCACAATTATTTTAGGCCATAATTGTCATTTAATTAACAGTGTTTATGGCAGGGCTTTTCATTCTTTTTGATGCCACCAAATATCATGACCCCTTTTTATATAAATGTAGGCTGTTTATTAGTGCTTTTAAAGCACATATTCTACATGATCATCTTCTACATCCCTAATCCTAATCGATACCTCAATTTAACAACTGCCTTAATAACTAGTAATAAGCAGCAAATTAGGAGATTTTTTGAGGCATAAGTCATAGTTAATGGTTGATTAATGGTGAGAATTAGACCTTAAAATAAATTGTGGCCATAAATAAATGAATAAATTAATAAAAAAGAGCTGTACTATAAAATTTGGTGTGATTAAGTCATTCAGTTTTTTGTAATATAATAAATTAGATATAAACACACACACACACACTGCAGCTTAAGGTGACATTAAAAAAATCTCAAAATATTCTCAACAAGCAGCTATTTTTAGTTGAAGAAAAGGTCACACTGGTGTCGGAGCAGAAGAGGGAACATTGAAATGTAACCGAGAGTATTTCAGAATCAGTTACCAATGTTTATTCAGACCTCGTCTCTACATCCAGAAACAAACAGACTGACAAACAACATTCACTGTGTGTTTTACATTAAACATATTTAATATAATGTTCAATTGTATTTCATTGCATTGGGGAGAAATATCCCTTTAAAAAGGATACATTGTTTACGTTGTTTACGCTTTGATCTGAACGTAAACAACATATCCGCGAACAGTGCTGCATGTGATACTCTCCAAAATGGCGCCAGGTTGACACTGAGGAGACAAATTGTTGAATACGGTTATTATTTTTGTTTTCTTTGCACACAAAAAGTATTCTCTTAGCTTCATAAAATTATGGTTGAACCACTGATGTCAAAATCAGTACGGTTCTGTTTGGCGTCTGTAAGTTGATGATTGCTGTTATCATTGCATTTGATTCCAGACTGATCGCACGTCATCACAAACTGTCCTCTGTTAGGAATCATCTCGCAAACACATCGCTCATCACCATAGTAACCACTTAACCGCTCTTAAAGGGAAACACACACATTCTGATTGCCTGCTCTCACACTCACTGTACTCTCCACACACTCAGTGCAGCTGTTTCTGAGCAGCCTGAAGAGAGAAAGAGCAAGAGAAAGAGCGAGAATGCTGGAGACAGGAGGAGTTTCACAGTAAGCTTGCGTGTTTGTTTTTGCTCCATCTGAGCGGCTTCATTGCAGCGGTGATGCTGAGGCATCTGACAGAGCGTCTCTGAGGATCTGCATTCACTGTAACACACCACAGATACAGAAACACACTCATACACACGGCTGAAGTTTTCTGAATGGCACTTGGGTTTATAGTGCTGTTATTTTAGTATCTTTAAGATACTAGTACAGGCGCTGGCCATATAATTAGAATATCATCAAAAAGTTGATTTATTTCACTAATTCCATTCAGAAAGTGAAACTTGTATATTATATTCATTCATTACACACAGACTGATATATTTCAAATGTTTATTTCTTTTAATTTTGATGATTATAACTGACAACTAAGGATAATCCCAAATTCAGTATCTCGGAAAATTAGAATATTGTGAAAAGGTGAAGTGCCACACTCTAATCAGCTAATTAACTCAAAACACCTGTAAAGGTCTTTAAATGGTCTCTCAGTCTAGGTCTGTAGGCTACACAATCATGGGGAAGACTACTGACATGACAGTTGTCCAAAAGATGACCATTGACACCTTGCACAAGGAGGGCAAGACACAAAAGGTCATTGCAAAAGAGGCTGGCTGTTCACAGAGCTCAATGTCCAAGCACATTAATAGAAAGGCGAAGGGAAGGAAAAGATGTGGTAGAAAAAATGTACAAGCAATAGGGATAACCGCACCCTGGAGAGCATTGTGAAACAAAACCCATTCAAAAATGTGGGGGAGATTCACAAAGAGTGGACTGCACCTGGAGTCAGTGCTTCAAGAACCACTATGCACAGATGTATGCAAGACATGGGTTTCAGCTGTCGCATTCCTTGTGTCAAGCCACTCTTGAACAACAGACATCGTCAGAAGTGTCTCGCCTGTGCTAAAGACAAAAAGGACTGGACTGCTGCTGAGTGGTCCAAAGTTATGTTCTCTGATGAAAGAAAATTTTGCATATCCTTTGGTAATCAGGGTCCCAGAGTCTGGAGGAAGAGAGGAGAGCCACACAATCCACGTTGCTTGAGGTCCAGTGTAAAGTTTCCACAGTAAGTGATGGTTTGGGGTGCCATGTCATCTGCTGGTGTTGGTCCACTGTGTTTTCTGAGGTCCAAGGTCAACGCAGCCGTATACCAGGAAGTATTAGAGCACTTTATGGAGATGCAGATTTCATTTTCCAACAGGACTTGGCACCTGCACACAGTGCCAAAGCTACCAGTACCTGGTTTAAGGACCATGGTATCCCTGTTCTTAATTGGCCAGCAAACTCACCTGACCTTAACCCCATAGAAAATCTATGGGGTATTGTGAAGAGGAAGATGCGATATGCCAGACCCAAGAATGCAGAAGAGCTGAAGGCCACTATCAGAGCAACCTGGGCTCTCATAACACCTGAGCAGTGCCATAGACTGATCGACTCCATGCCACGCCGCATTGCTGCAGTAATTCAGACAAAAGGAGCCCCATCTAAGTATTGAGTGCTGTACATGCTCATACTTTTCATGTTCATACTTTTCAGTTGGCCAAGATTTCTAAAAATCCTTTCTTTGTATTGGTCTTAAGTAATATTCTAATTTTCTGAGATACTGATTTTTGGATTTTCCTTAGTTGTCAGTTATAATCATAAAAATTAAAAGAAATAAACATTTGAAATATATCAGTCTGTGTGTAATGAATGAATATAATATACAAGTTTCACTTTTTTAATAGAATTAGTGAAATAAATCAACTTTTTGATGATATTCTAATTATAATTATACAGCACCTGTATAGTTTCTATTAATATTTTGAATTATTTTATTATATTTAGATTTTTTGTTTTAATGTAAAAATACTTTTTTTATTTCAGTGTTGCTTTAGCATCATTCAAAAATAATAAAAATCAAATATTTTATTTCAGTTCATTTTAAGCAATTATTATTATTATTATTATTTTTAATGGTTTTAGCTATATTTGCCGATAATAACCCTGGTTTATAACTGCATTTAAATATGGCATGTCCTGACAAAGCTCCTCCATCCCGCAGGATTTACGCAAGCTTTAATTGGAGAAACAGGAGCTCAGGCTAATGTGTCAGAGCACTTTGTGTGTGTTGGAGATAATTGGAAATGTTGACATCTCACACATTCTCTCTGATCAGGGTGAAGAGGATGATGAGGAAGATCAGCCTCTGAGCCTGTCATGGCCAGAGTCCAAACGCAAGCGCTTCACATATCTCTTGATCCTGCCTATAGTCTTCCCTCTGTGGATCACACTGCCGGACGTCCGGAAGGCCGTGAGTTTCTGTCTGACCAGTGTTTGATTCAGATGTGAGAACTGTGATTAACCATGAGATGATTCTTCTGTTTTTCTTCAGAGTTCCAAGAATTTTTTTCCCATAACGTTCCTGGGATCGATTTGCTGGATCGCGGGATTCTCCTACCTGATGGTGTGGTGGGCTCATCAGGTAAGACCGGACAGGACAACAGACACAACTAGTTCACATCAGGGCTTTTATATCTTTATTCAGAACATCAGGCCTGGGTTATCCATTTGTTGGAGATTACTATTTATTTATTTTTTGACAAACCCATTTGAAAAGTGTGCTTAATTGTATCGAATGTGAACTCATATTGTACTTATTTTTTTTTTAAATAGCTTATATTAAAAAAGGCTATTTGCAGATAATATTAAGCCATTTAAGTGACTTAAAGAAAGCACTTAAGTACACTTTTAAAAATCAACCTTTGTAATAATGTCAAATTAAAAGTTTCCCTTTAAAGTTCATTTTTAATCATTGTTTTAATAATCTTTTGTCATGCTTTAAGTACACTTATTTTAATATGTTGACTAACAGACTAAAGCACATGTAAAAAACTTGATTCATTGCTAACTTCATTATTGCATCTGTTTTATTGTCACATGCGTGCCTTGGTTTCTGTGTATTTTTTTCTTTTTTTTTCTTTCCAATGTGACCTAGTTTTCCTGTGTTGCCCGATTATGTCATTTTGTTCACCTGTGTCTTGTTAATTAGCTCATTAGTACCAGTGTTTAAATACTCTTAGTTTCCTTCTAGTCACTGTCCTTCTTGGTTTGCATTTCTGCCGATTTCTATGCGTTCCTGTGGTGTTTGCATTAAAGTCTGTTCTCCTTTATTGAGCGCTAGAGAAGCCTTGTAAGCTTTTGAGGCTTCAAAGTATGTCTCTAATCTATGCATTTCTTTTCTAACAACTTATTACCATGTTGTATCAATGAAAAATTCAAATACTGTAAGTAATTTGTGTCAACACATATTGAAACATTCAAAAAAGTTATTTGTGTGAACAAATATTGCTGATAATTGCCATATAATTCACTTAAGTTAATGGTGTTTGTGGTCACAGTTTCATTCGCTGATCCTCAGATACGACTGACTGAACAATATTCACTAGCCTACAACCTTGGTAAGATTCCTAAAAATTTCGCACCTACAGACAATGGTGCACAAACGCGGATATGTTCTGCATGTCTACAGTATAAAGAAAGAATAAACCTATCTTATAAACAACTTGATTTCACAACTTTAAATATAATATGTGTGCACAATAAACTATTGTAAAATTTACATCACTCTACAAAAAGTTTTTTGCAGGTTTGAATAAAATGTAAATTAATAGGAGTCATAATAAGCATATTTCCAGTATGTGCCTCAGGCTTGCATAGTATCGTCAACTCACTCATCAGAATCTTCGGTAATCCTCGGCAAACTACGCCACGGCTCATTCGGTTCTTGTCGAGTCGGACATGCTACTTCGGCTGTGCGTCCTGCGTCATCAGCCCGGAACTAAAGTTTAATTCCGTTTGATTTTGTGAACCAGCTCGATCGGTTACTTCCTGAGAACTGGCTCAAAAGAATGATTCGTTCAAGAATCGAACATCACTAGTGACGTATGAAGCCTCAAACATCATTGGTTGTTGAGCTGAATCTCATAAATGAGTCAAAGAACTACACTTCCCAGAGTACACCAGCAGCAGCAATCTGGCTACTTGTCACCTGTTCTGTCATTTTCACTGATTTGGAGCACCTGTTAAAAACATGGAGGTCCTCAGTCATTCAGAGAGAGAAAAAAACTTTTTTTTTTTTTTTTACTTGTAGGTTCAGTCCAAAGACGCCAATGGTCAGTGAAATGTTTTCTTTACTTTCATGGTGTTTGGAATACTGTGTAATATGTTCAAGCTATGTTTAATTGCTGTGTAGATTGGTTAAGGAACACATTGCAGCATTGACTTCATTGATGTTTTGTTAAATGGGTTCTTTATTCCATGTAAAGGCTTAAGTGGGTAATTCATCATAAAATTCATATAAAAATGTTTAATTATGGCTTTTTAATGTCACATCAGACAACCACTTTGTCATGCCCTTGAAGTTCCTGAAAAGTCAAGAAGAAATACTAGAGAGATTTGAACAGCTCAGAACTGTGGAGAAATCAGATAGTTCAGACAAGTATGATCGAAAGATTGCCTCAACAAAAACCACAAAGAAAGAAGAGCTTGATGAGGTATGTGGTGTCAGTGGTGATAGTTGGAACAACAACAAAATCTTCTTCTGTAGAAAGTTCAAAAGACTTAAACTACATGAAAAGAAAGCTGTATTGAGAAAGCTGGGAGCATGCAGAAAATGTCTCGGATGCCATGATGAAGATGGATACTGCAGAGACACTTTTCTATGCAAAAATAAAGACTGTTAAAGGGAAGGTGGTGCCTCAGACCACAATTTTTTCCTCTGCCCAAAAGGAGAAGTCATAGAGTGGAAAAGACGGCAAAGGTGAAAGCAAACTAAGGGAGGAACAAGAGGAGATCTTGCCTGAACTTTCCCCAGAAATGGGAGATCGATGCAGAAAGGCTTTCACCAACAAAACTGCAGTGACACTCGATGCATCAGGCCAGTTAATGAGGAGGAATGGGCTCTCTGAACTTCCTGTCATCATGATGTTGATGCAAGTTACTGCAAACGCAGGGCAGAAGATTGGGACTTTAATTGACCTTGCTTCAGATACAAACTACATAACCCATAAGGCTGCTGAAAGACTGAGGTTAAGACATGAGAAGATAACTTTAGTTGTGCATGGGGTTGGTGGTATGGCCATGGAAGTGAACACACAAAGGTATCTCTTCAAAGTCAGAGTCAAGACACCTTAAGGAACAGAGAGAGCTCATGAAATGATCTTCTACAGCTTGGATGAAATCGCCAGAGTGCATCAATTAATTGAACCTGAGAAGTTGAGAGAATTCTTCCCAGAAGTCAAACTTAAAGAATTTTAGCCACCGAGAGGGAAGACTCGCTCCCCAGAGGGTAAAAATCATCGGAGACCTCGTCTTGTGGGAGGGTCCATTGGGGAAGACAGTGGGTGGAGGACATCCCGACTTATTTGAAGAAGTTGAGGTTGCAGCATATGAGTCCAAAACGCACTTCGCTCACTCCATGAGGACAGCAGCTGTCAAATATCAAGAAATCACAAGTCCAACAACTGACACAGCTCCGCTATGGCAGGAGGATGTGGTTCAGATCAAATTTACAGCTGCCAATAACCGTGAGTTCCTTGAGTGGTGGCACTGGGACAGCATCAGAGCTGCATGTGGGCCAAGATGTGGAGGATGCCGATGTGGAAACTGTCCACCAGGAGGAAAACAAATGACCCTGGCAGAGGAGAGGAAACTGGAGATCATTAAAGGAGGCCACACCTACAAGAAGGGGGATGCTCAAACACCAGCTCCACATTGGGATGCAAAGTATCCTTGGACGGTAGATCCAGCCTCTCTCCCAAACAACAAAGGTGCAGTCCAGGCTTGTTTCTTAAGGATGGAAAAGCAAATAAGCAGAAAGCCAGACTAGAAAATCGCATATTCTACCCAGTTCCATGAAATGGTTGAACGAGGCACAGCCATAAAACTCACCAACAAAATCATGGACGAGTTGAACGGACCAGTGTGGTACGTAAGCCACCTGGTGGCGCCAAACCCTCATTCGGTAACAACACCAATTCATATTGTATGCAATAGTAGCCAGAAATACAAAGGCGTGCTTATGAATGATCTTCTTCTGAAGGGACCAGATGTTATCAACCCTATCAGAGCTGTGCTGCTGAGGCTCAGAGAAGGGACGTATGCATCTCTAGGAGACATCAAAAAAAGTATAACTCTGTATGGCTAGAGGAGCGTGAGATGCATCTTCACAGGTTCCTCTGGAGGGACAGCCCAGAAGAAGAGATAAGTGAATATGAAATAAACAGAGTCTGCTGGTTGCATTGCTCAGTTGGCTATGAGAGAAACAGCATGCCTGCCCAACTTTCTTCACTTGGAGGATAAGCACAGAGTCATAGAAGAGGACAGTTATGTAGATGACCTCTTAACCTCCCAAAATGACCTAAACAGACTTGACAAAATCACAGCAAATGTTGAAGAGATCTTGAAAGCTGGAAGTTTCTTCCTCAAACTATGTGTCTGGTCTGGGAAAAGTGGGAGGCAAGGAATGGAGAAGGAGGGTTTAACAGAGACACAAGGTAAAACCTTAATTCTTCCAAATCAAATGAGGGATAAAGACAACAAAGCCTTGGGTATTGGCTACCAAGTGGGTGAAGACAAGCTCTACATGTTACTCTCAGATAACTTTTCCAAAAGGAAGAAGAAGATGAGAGTTGGAAAAGATCTTCTGAAGGAGGAGGTGAGAACTGAAACACCTAAGCCACTGACTAGAAGTGCTCTCTTAAGCCAAGTGGCTGGACTGTACGATCCTATTGGTTTAGTTACACCCGCCAAACAGAAGGGAGCAATTCTTGTAAGAAAAGCATTCCAAAAGGGAGGGGGTGAGAAACTAATCCAAGAAACCTGGGACCAACCTCTCTCAGAAAGGCTCATAGAAGAAGCCATGCAGCTTTTTGAAGAATATGTGCAGCTTGGACAGGTGAAATTCCACAGGAGCCTCACCCCAGCTGGCTGGGAAGGGAAACCTTGGGGCATTACTTTCTCTGATGGAAGTGACCAAACCTATGGAGCTGTGATGTACTTAACCCTCTGAGGTCTAGGGGTTTTGGGGGCCTGGAGAAGTTTTGACATCCCCTGACTTTTGTGCTTTTTCAGTTGCTTATAAATAGATTGAAGGCTGAAGTCTAATAATACTGTAATCAGTACAAACTGGTTTACAATAATATGTAAATGGCATGTATGTACATGACTGTGTTTTTGAGAAAACAATGTTTATGCGTGGTTAGTAAAAAACTACAATTTTGAAGTCACTGAAATAAGGTCATAAAACACATACAAAACATTGGTTCACAAGACTGTCAAACCTGGAGCTTGTAGCCTAGAATTTTTGCTTCAAAATGATGTGAAAATCATCTTATTTACTCACTCACAGAAAACAATAGATTGATTTAAATTTTCTAAGACACTTTTTGTTTCAAAAGGGCATATAAGAGTAGGCGTCAACTATCATGACTATTTGTGTGATTCACGCCTGAGAAGACAAAGGCTCGCATAATGAGCTGCATAATAAGCCTTTCAGCCAGGTGTCTGACTGAGAGGGAAGAGTTACAAGAAAGAATGTGAGGACAAAATAAATGTAGATATTTTTAGGTTTGTAGTTTATTTAGAATATATTTAATTATCCCACAAAATAACTTGAGATTCACTTGCGTGTGCAGTTAAACAGTTTATTAGGAACAATCAAAGCTGACTTTCAAAGCTGAATTTTAGCATCATTACTCCAGTCACACGATCCTTCAGAGATCATTCTAATATTCTGATTTGTTACTCAAAAAACATTTATTATTATTATTAACTTTGAAAAGAGATGATTTTATTAAATGTAAGAACAGCATCGTTTCTAACATGATTATTGTATTTATCATCACTTGTGTGCTAAATAAGTTTATATACAGGTCCTTCTCAAAAAATTAGCATATTGTGAAAAAGTTCATTATTTTCCATAATGTAATGATAAAAATTAAACTTTCATATATTTTAGATTCATTGCACACCAACTGAAATATTTCAGGTCTTTTATTGTTTTAATACTGATGATTTTGGCATACAGCTCATGAAAACCCAAAATTCCTATCTCAAAAAATTAGCATATTTCATCCGACCAATAAAAGAAAAGTGTTTTTTAATACAAAAAAAAGTCAAAACTTCAAATAATTATGTTCAGTTATGCACTCAATACTTGGTCGGGAATCCTTTTGCAGAAATGACTGCTTCAATGCGGCGTGGCATGGAGACAATCAGCCTGTGGCACTGCTGAGGTGTTATGGAGGCCCAGGATGCTTCGATAGCGGCCTTAAACTCATCCAGAGTGTTGGGTCTTGCGTCTCTCAACTTTCTCTTCACAATATCCCACAGATTCTCTATGGGGTTCAGGTCAGGAGAGTTGGCAGGCCAATTGAGCACAGTAATACCATGGTCAGTAAACCATTTACCAGTGGTTTTGGCACTGTGAGCAGGTGCCAGGTCGTGCTTCTGCCGCTGTTTCTGGTTCAAAAGCACACGCCTGTGCACGGTGGCTCTGGATGTTTCTACTCCAGACTCAGTCCACTGCTTCCGCAGGTCCCCCAAGGTCTGGAATCGGTCCTTCTCCACAATCTTCCTCAGGGTCCGGTCACCTCTTCTCGTTGTGCAGCGTTTTTTGCCACACTTTTTCCTTCCCACAGACTTCCCACTGAGGTGCCTTGATACAACATTCTGGGAACAGCCTATTCGTTTAGAAATTTCTTTCTGTGTCTTACCCTCTCGCTTGAGGGTGTCAATGATGGCCTTCTGGGTTAACCTCTTACCCATGATTGCGGTTTTGAGTAATGAACCAGGCTGGGAGTTTTTAAAAGCCTCAGGAATCTTTTGCAGGTGTTTAGAGTTAATTAGTTGATTCAGATGATTAGGTTAATAGCTCGTTTAGAGAACCTTTTCATGATATGCTAATTTTTTGAGATAGGAATTTTGGGTTTTCATGAGCTGTATGCCAAAATCATCAGTATTAAAACAATAAAAGACCTGAAATATTTCAGGTGGTGTGCAATGAATCTAAAATATATGAAAGTTTAATTTTTATCATTACATTATGGAAAATAATGAACTTTTTCACAATATGCTAATTTTTTGAGAAGGACCTGTATGTATGTGTGTGTATATAAAGTTTAATTTTTTATATATATATATATATATATATATATATATATATATTTTAATTTCGACTCCCAGCTTTTAAATGGTATAGTGTATATTGTTACACTTGGAGTAAGACTGGAGTAATGATGCTGAAAATTTAGCTTTGATCACAGGAATAAATTACATTTTAAAATATATTCAACTAGAAAGCAGTTATTTTAAATAGTAAAAAAGATTTCACAATATTACTGCTTTAGCAAATGCAACTTTATGTATTTTGGATCAAATAAATGCAGGCTCATGTGTCATGTTAAAATATATAAATGAACGTCACATACCTGGCATTTCCAAAATGTATATTGTTTATGTGCTCTAAAGCAGCGGTTCTCAATTCCAGTCCTCGCGACCCCCTGCTCTGCACATTTTGTGTGTCTCTCTTATCACTTCAGACGTTTGTTCTATTCAAACGTAAGTGCCCTGCGAAGTGGACATCGCAGGATATTCCGCCATGATTCCAGTTCGTAGCGAACGTATATGTTCCATTCATAGTGCATTAAAGTGTGTGAGACGTGAATTTATATTGTATTTATTTACCGAGGTATATGTTTTCACACTTGTCCGTGTGTGAAGATGTTGCGCAGCGCAAATCCGTGATTGAATGTTCCGAAGTGAAGTAAACTTCAACAGATTTCCCCTGCTCAGGGAGTAAGGAGCAATGAACACTGTGTAGAGACCATGTCAGTCGGATCAATGTTAATGCAGGGAGCTCATTTCTAACGAGCTGATTATCTGAATCAGGTGTGTTAATAAAGAGAGACATAAAAAATGTGCAGAGCAGGGGGTCGCGAGGACTGGAATTGAGAACCGCTGCTCTAAAGGACATACTTTTTTGAAGAGACGTTGAAGAGATGGGAGTGTGTGCCTCGCTTGGCTTGGCCTGCTTATTTGCATTGGCTTTTTTTTTCACCTCAGATGCTTGCAAACACCAATGACAGGGTAGAAGACATTAAAAATATTTACACGAGCAGATATTCATGAACAGAAGCTTAGTTACATTCTTGAAAACACAAGCATGCTTTATATGAAGGCCTATACAATATATATAGTTAATATAGTAAACATACAGTGGGTACGGAAAGTATTCAGACCCCCTTAAATTTTTCACTCTTTGTTATATTGCAGCCATTTGCTAAAATCATTTAAGTTCATTTATTTTTCCTCATTAATGTACACACAGCACCCCATACTGACAGAAAAACACAGAATTGTTGACATCTTTGCACATCTATTAAAAAAGAAAAACTGAAATATCACATGGTCCTAAGTATTCAGACCCTTTGCTGTGACACTCATATATATTTAACTCAGGTGCTGTCCATTTCTTCTGATCATCCTTGAGATGGTTCTACACCTTCATTTGAGTCCAGCTGTGTTTGATTATACTGATTAGACTAAATTAAGAAAGCCACACACCTGTCTATATAAGACCTTACAGCTCACAGTGCATGTCAGAGCAAATGAGAATCATGAGGTCAAAGGAACTGCCTAAAGAGCTCAGAGATGCAGTCGGGAGATGGGAGAAAGTTGTAGAAAGTGAACCATCACTGCAGCCCTTCACCAGTCGGGGCTTTATGGCAGAGTGGCCCGACGGAAGCCTCTCCTCAGTGCAAGACATGAAAAAACACCTGAAGAACCAAGATGGTGAGAAATAAGATTCTCCGGTCTGATGAGACCAATAACTTTTTGGCCTTAATTCTAAGCGGTATGTGTGGAGAAAACCAGGCACTGCTCATCACCTGTCCAATACAGTCCCAAAAGTGAAGCATGGTGGTGGCAGCAGGGACAGGACGACTGGTTTCAATCGAGGGAAAGATGAATGCGGCCAAGTACAGGGATATCCTGGATGAAAACCTTCTCCAGAGAGCTCAGGACCTCAGACTGGGCTGAAGGTTCACCTTCCAACAAGACAATGACCCTAAGCACACAGCTAAAATAATGAAGCAGTGGCTTCACAACAACTCTGTGACCCAATTGAGCATCTCTATAGAGACCTGAAAATGGCTGTCCACCAACGTTTACCATCCAACCTGACAGAACTGGAGAGGATCTGCAAGGAGGAATGGCAGAGGATGCCCAAATCCAGTTGTGAAAAACTTGTTGCATCTTTCCCAAAAAGTCTCATGGCTGTATTAGATCAAAAGGGTGCTTCTACTAAATACTGAGCAAAGGGTCTGAATACTTAGGACCATGTGATATTTCAGTTTTTCTTTTTTAATAAATGTGCAAAAATGTCAACAATTCTGTGTTTTTCTATCAATATGAGGTGCTGTGTGTACATTAATGAGGAAAAAAAAAGAACTTAAATGATTTAAGCAAATGGCTGCAATATAACAAAGTGAAAAATTTAAGGGGGTCTGAATACTATCCGTACTCACTGTATATGGCTGTATTCGTGAACAGAGAATACCCTATCACAGTAAAGTTTTGTCTAATCATTCTTACTGACATTAAGCTAGCAACATTATAACTCATATTACTTTTATATCGTATTGCTGTCTATGTTATAGAACATAAAAAAAAAAACATCCTGGCATGGTGAAACATTGAGATGATGTAAATGAAACTTCACAATGTTTCACCTGATTATACATTCAGTCAGGAATTATAGTTTGGAAAAAGTCTAACTAGTAAAATGTGTACAAGTTATATGAAAACTAATACAAGTAGATTAATAATAAAAAAGTCTTACTCATGTTTATCTCTGCTGGGTCAAGCTGCTTCGTTCTTCTTTCTGAGGTAATCCAAATCGTATTCCTCTCGGCGGTCTTATTGAGGTGAATTATGTCTTATTCCTCTCAGTGCAAAGCAAACAGTAACATTTAAAAAACGTGAAGTACAGACTCGCTGCTTTGTTTGCTCTGAGGGCGGTTACCCACCGCGAGCTTCAAGTGGATGGTTATAATCTCAATAGCGCGCGTGGGCGTGGTCGCATCAGATATAATGAAGGAAGACGTGAAAGACGGACATCGCATTGTTTTCATATGGATTACTTTATCACAGAATATTTGTTTTTAGTAGCACTTGCTTAGTTTAAAAGTAGACATGTCAAGCTTTCTATAGATATCTCTCTTATGTCTCTGTGTTGAGTATTCACTGAGTTACAATTCATTTTAATGACGTGTTTCTAAATAAAGATCACCGCAGCTCAAGGCTGCCGACAGCGCACCTTGTTTGTTTTCTTTATTTTATAAACGCACAAAGTTTTATTGTTATTATGTGTGGATACAAATAAAAGTAGACCCTTTACAGATTCGATTGATGTATTGCTCTTATCTGTTTGATAAAAACTGAAAGTATAATTTAATTTTTTTTCGGGGTTATCAGGAGAAAATGCCTCAACACGCTTATACATGGGCATCGACTCCAGAGGGTTAAGATGGGAGACAAGTCAAGGCACTGAAGTTCGATTCATTGAATCAAAAGTTAAGCTGACACCCCTGGATCAGAAGGGTGAAGCTGTAAAAGCAGAGATCTGTGGCGCTGTCTTCGCAGCCAGGATCAGGAAGTACCTTGTGGCTGCTGTAAAGGGCTATAGAAATAAAGTTTGATTGATTGATTGATGTGGAAAAGCATGCTCGAATGAAGATTGAGAGATGGTTCCATCTACTCGACAGTCAAACGGTCTTAGGAGCCATTCAAAGAGTCAGTTATGGGTACAAAACCTTCTTTGCAAATAGAGTGGGTGAAATCCAGAAAGCTGGACTAGTGCAAGACTGGTGGTGGATCTGTGGCGATCTAAACATAGCATAGAGGGGGTGCTTCTGAAGATTTGAAGGAGAATTCCACATGGCAAAATGGACCAGAGTTCCTGAAGTGGCCAAGGGAGAAGTGGCCTAACAAAAAAATCAAATGGAGAGGTTGCAGCTCATGCCAGGGAGAGTGTAAACAAGCTCCAGAGGAAGGCATTCTCAGGTGCATTAACAAGAGCTCAAGCAAGAAGGGGTAAGCAGAAAAAAGACCTACGAGGCACTCAGGAAAGTCCAAAGAGTGAAACTCAAGAAGGAATACCTGTGGTTAACCCAACTCTTCTTCTAGGAAGGAAGCCCACTGGCTGGGTTAAAGATCTTGTGGAAGTAAGAAGATTCAGTAGCCTGTCCAAACTGGTGAGAGATGTTGCCTGGGTTTGTCTAGCGGCCAAGCATTTGCTGAAGAGGAAGTGTTGGGCCCCTAAACAGTCAAAGTGGGAGATAAGATCACCCAAGCAAGCTGTGCTGACTGTCAAAGAACGAGAAGATGCACTCAAAGACATCTTCCTCACAGCTCAAAAAGGTACAGTTTATTCAGACACAACTCTAAGCAGGCTGGCAGTATACAAAGATGTGAACTCTGGACTGCTAGTTTGTGGAGGCAGAATTCAGACATTCAAAGAAGATAAGACAGCAGTGCCAGTTTTACCATTTGAAGCATGGGTGTCTACACTGCTGGCATAGGAATCCCACAAAGCAGGCCGTATACTTGCCAAGAAAATGGTTGACAGCTGTGTGGTCTGCAGGAAAAACAAGGCAAAACAGTGTCAACAAATCATGGCTGACCTGCCATTAGAGCAAACAGGCCCAGCTGCACCTTTTGAATTCACCACTATGGACCTGTTCGGCCCTTATGAAGTGAAAGATGAGATCAAGAAGAGAACTAGACTCTGTATGGGGAATAGTCTTCCCGAGCCATACACACTGAAGTGGTGAGTGACATGTCATCTGAAGGATTCCTGCTAGCCTATCAAAGGTTCACTTCACTGAGAGGACACCCCAGGAAACTCTGGTCAGATCCTGGCACAAATTTTGTGGGAGCCAGACCTGCACTGTATTTTCTTTGAGAGTTCATTAAATGAATATATGGTTATGTACTTGAAGAAATTTTTTGGAAGCATGGTACAGAAGGGTCGTGGAAGATCCACCCTGCAGACGCTCCCCATAGGAATGGTGCAGCAGAGGCAGCTGTCAAAGTAGTGAAGCGGACATTGAGCAACCTTGGTGGAGATGGTGTTTTCACATGGGGAGAATTCCAAACTTTTCTTTTCATGGCAGCTAACCTTGCAAATGAGAGACCCCTGGAGATTTCCAGTTTCATGGCTACCCTTACAAAAGACTTAAACATATTCAAGGAGAGGTAAACATTTTCTGGAAGAAGTGGAGCCAATTGGCTGGACCTAATCTGTTCATAAGGAACAAATGGTACACCAAAGAGCGAAATGTTGCTGTTGGAGATGTGGTCTGGTTGGCTGACCAAAACGCCCTGGGAGGACAGTACTAGCTGGCTAGAGTGGTCAGTGTCAATGCTGACAGCAAAGGCATTCTAAGAGATGTGCTTGTTAAGACTTTTGCCAGCTATCCTGTTCACATCAAAAAGGCAAACGGCAAATAAGGGCTCACAAGAGCTAACAGTGAAAGAACCAAGAGGCTCCAAACCAAAATTCCAGTCACAATTCTTCATAGAGATGTAAGACGCCTTGTCATTTTACTTCCCACTGAAGAACAAGCAGAGGTGTGAAGGGATTGTGTGACCTCTGGTTTTGAAAAAAAACCAGGAGCTCAAGTGGGAGGTGTTGAGCTGAATCTCAGAAATTAGTCAAAGAACTACACTTACCAGAGTGCACCAGCAGCAGCAATCTGGCTGCTTGTCACCTGTTCTGTCATTTTCACTGATTTGGAGCACCTGTTAAGAACATGGAGGTCCTCAGTCATTCAGACAAACAAACTTTACTGAGAAGACACTCCAAGTTCACTTGTAGGTTCAGTCCAAAGACACCAATGGTCAGTGAAATGTTTTATTTCAATGAACAGACCAATCAACTGACAAAGCCAAAATAAAAATAAAAGTGATTGAGTTGGAAATTTGAGTCGTCCATGTGTCCTTTGGAAATTGAACAAGAGTAGGACTTGACATTGGTCATGTGATCACGGAGATTTGATACAAGGCTCTACACAGTCTTTCGAACCAGTCTGCTTCAATAGAGTAAAACAGGCTTCGGAGCCTCAGTGTCAAATGTCCCATCTCTATCGAACACTTCATTCCCAACAACTAAATCGTAACGTTAATAGCATTTAATTGCAATTTTAATGCAACTTTAAGTAGAAATTACATTAAATTATATTTGAGTTTATCACAAATGCTTGTCGATACGTTCAACAGTACTTTAATCATATATAAATAAAAAAAAATCTAGATTACATATAAAGATGTACTTAAGTCCTACGTAAGTGGGTTAGAAACATTCTTTGTTTGTTTGATGTCATGGAGTCTTTTAAATTCTCGACACAGCTGAGAAATAATCTTCAACTGGCAGTGTGTTATTGATGTTGAGCTCAATGGTGATTTAAGGCCATATTTTTCTGATTGTTTAGTGCTAATATCTCTGCAGGTTGGAGAGACTATAGGAATCACTGAGGAGATCATGGGACTGACGATTCTAGCAGCGGGAACCTCCATCCCTGATCTGATCACCAGTGTCATTGTAGCCCGAAGGGGTCTGGGAGACATGGCAGTGTCCAGCTCCGTGGGCTCCAACATATTCGACATCACTGTGGGGTACGCTTTGTGTTTTTATTTAAGAAATGTATACTTTTCTTCAGCAAGCATGCATAAAATTGATCAAAAGTGACAGTAAAGATGTTTACAATGTTGCAAAAGATTTCTCTTTCAATTAAATGCTGTTGTTTTGGACTTTCTATTCGTCTGTGAATCCTGAAAAATAAAATTTAGAATGATTTCCACAAAAATATTGTGCAGCACAGCTGTTTTCAACATTGCTAATAATCAGAAATGTTTCTTGAGCAGCAAATATTAGAATGATTTCAGAAGATCATGTGACACTGAAGACTGGGGTGATGATGGTGAAAATTCAGCTTTGATCACAGATATAAATTACAATTTACAATATATTGACATCGTAAATCGTAATAAAATTTCACTTTTTCTTTTTAATTAAATAAATGTTGATTTAGTGAGCATATAAACAGTGTGCACTCTGTAGTCAAATTATTTTTTTTAATTTAACATTTTAAATAATTGTTTTAATAAGCTTTTATTGTTAATGAAGTACCCTTATTTTGATGTCTTGACTAACATACTAAAGCACATGTGAAGTTCTTGATTATTTGTAAACTGTAGTGTTTTATTCATTTTTTTTTACATTTTAAAGTTAATATATTTAAATTTGTTAAATATATTAAATTGTAACTTTGCATCATTACAGATGTTTAATTCAAAAATATTTAAGTGTATGACAAACATTTCAATAGAAATTACATCAAAGTATGTTTTAGTTTATCATAAATGCTTGTGAGTACATTCAGCAGTACTTTAGCCATATTTCAAAGACAACAGAAGTAATTATGAAATCACATAAAGATGTACTTAAGTCCTAATTAAATGAGTCAAAACACTCTAAAGTTCAGCTAATTGCATTCAAAAACTATTTTAATCTAATTGCAATGAACATGCAGTTGTATAAAAACGTTACATTCATTTTGCACTCAAGTATTTTTTTGAAAGTATGTTATTTTTGTATTTCATTGTGCTGTATTATGCATTGAGCAGCTCACTCGGTTTTGTATCAGAGCTTGAGTTTTGTATATTTGTAATGTTCAGCGTTTCTTTGTTTCCCAGGTTACCGCTCCCATGGCTGCTGTACTCCATTATAAACAGTATGAGCCCGGTTCAGGTGAGTAGCAACGGTCTGTTCTGCGCCATCGTGCTGCTCTTCCTCATGCTCCTCTTCGTCATCATCTCCATTGCCGCCTGTAAGTGGAAGATGAGCAAACTGCTGGGCTTCATCATGTTCCTGCTCTATATGGTCTTCCTGGTGGTCAGCGTCCTGTTGGAGGACAAGGTCATCGTCTGCCCCATCTCTGTCTGACGTCCTGTGAAGCTAAAGCCACGTTCCTGCTTTAACTTGCCTCCGTATTCATTTATTTTCTTATGACAGAGTTCCCAGTCTCCTTCACACTTCATCTAAAACCCTGTGTTTATGGGGTTTTACACACTTAAAACAAGCTTTAGATATTTTCCTGGAAAGCAAGACAAATATTAATATTAAACATCTTTAGTTTTTTTTATTTATTTTATTTATTGTCTAATTTTAAGCTCAAACTTCATTAGGCATACACTTAGACTTTTCTTAAAACAAAAATTATTTGGCCGCAATTAATTATATATGAATATATTCTAAAAAAAAAATAAATAAATAAATAAAAAAAAACTTAGTATCTTTTTGTTTTTCAGTGCAAATATCTGAGCATTCTTACATTAACTGAGAGTGGTAATTTATTATGAAAATTATAAATTATAGATAAGTCTTGTTTTCTTGAATGAATGAATTTAAGTTTGAATGCCAGTGTTATTTTAGTATCATTGAGATATTAGTATAGTTTTTATTCATATTTTGAATCAGCTTTTATTTGTATATTTTTCATTTTACTTAAAGCTTGAGTTTTTTTTTATCAATCTTTATTTTAGTGTTAGTTATTATAATACATTGTTAAACTAAATTGAAATTAGAAATGTTGCCTTGACAACTAGCCAAAATAAAAAGCTTGTATATTTTATTTAACCTTGTCAAGTGATGGAAATGTGTTATGGTTTTAGTTTTTGTTTCAGTTTTAGTTAACTATAATAACCCTGATTTATGCTTAAAGCAATAAGTGGGGAACGAAAAATAACCTTGTTTTTCCTTTGATTTATTATTTATTTATTTTTATTAATTCATTTATTTATTTATTTTTTTGGCTACTGATTCCATGCTTCCTTTAATTTGTATTTTATTTATTTTTAAATATCTTCAATCTTTGTGCTTCTCAAGTAAATGTATCGATTTAGAGATGTTTAGGTCTGTGTTTGATTTGTACTTGAAAACATGGCAAAATTTCTAAGAACTTTTTTTTTCTTCTAGAAAACAAGTATTAATTTAATAATAATGTAAACTTTTATTGTGCGCCACTCATTGAAGTACAGTTGATCATATGAGATGATGTAAAACTAGAGCTGTAACGGTGCACCAGACTGAAACTGGTCGATAACTCTTGTACAGAATCCTTTGAACTGAATGAGATTCATCAAGACAGTGTTAAAATCTTTATACAGATTACTGTTTTTTTTTTTTATTTACTTTCAAACAACATGCACCGCAGCTGTGGTCGAAGCCAAAGTGTGAAGCGGATGGAGCTCTGTGATCAGAATGATCTCTGATTATTATTTGGTTGTTTAATCACTCTGTAGGGAGTGTGAGGATTTCTGTTATTACAGCAGGCAGCGTTTGCTCATTTCTCAGTCTCTGAAGGCCGTTTGTTCACGCTGTGAATGTGCTGCACTGATGAATAATCACTGGTTTGGAGCAATTATTCCATGATATGACAGATATAGTGTCCAAAATTATTTTCACTTTGCATGAGCTGATGGAACATTAAGAACATGAAAAGAAAACCAACTTTCTTGTAGTAAATAGAAGTATGGTGTATTCTGCATGTTCAGCTATAACTGTATTTTATTTATTTATTCAACCAAATGTTATACAAAATTAAACTGGCCCTAAAACTGACAATCTGTGAACTGTTACTTCCCTAACTTTAAAAAATGACAAAGACAAATGCTGGTTGATGATGTATTTCAGATGTTGAATGTTGTTCAAACACCTCCTGAAATATTACGGCTCTTTGGTTTGGTTTAGCTTCAGTTCACGGTGAAAGTAAATTTGTGAAATGTATTGGCAGACACTTAATTTGAAACTGTGGCAAATAATATCTTGAAGGTTGTTATGGATCCAGGGTGACACACGGGAATGTTTCTTTAAAGAAAACACTGATTATTTATGAGATATTATAAATATTTGTATATTTTTATTTACATTTTGCCTGTATGTCAAGAGGCCAAGATACATTGAATTTGAACATATTGTTTACCTTTCATTTAATTTTTGTTTTTTATATGTATCTTGTTTATTTAATAGCAGTCTAGAGGTATTTGAGCTGCAGTACTGGTTGTAATAATAATAATAATTACTAGCTGCCTCATTCACACTGAAGGAGATTACAATAAACCTACTGCATGTTGCTTCCCCAGTCGTTATTATTCACCCCTTTATAGAAAAATCGCGTTGAATAATATTATAAACACGAGGGAAATGTGTAGATGCTTATAGTCTGTAGTTAAGTGTTGAAACTAGAAAACATTAGACATATATCGCACTCCCAGCTGCTAAAACCACGTGCAGTGATTTCCCTCAGTAGTCTGCGTTCACACGTATTTGGATCAGAAACCAGATTGGAGACGGTTGTGATGCGCTAGAAAAGATATTTTTAAGTAGGCAATGCATGCATGAAAATATGTAGCCTGTTAATTAAAGATGTGCTCATTGCTTTACTGTTAGATTCAAAGACAAAATATTTGCATAATGATTTGCTTAACAAATAGTCCTTTGGTAACGAATGAGTGTGAATGTGCTAGTGCTGTCTAAACCTGTCCTAGAGACGTAAAAACACACGCATTTATTAAGAGTAGCGCGAGCCATGTTACACTAATGGTGCTTTAGGACTCGATCTTTGTAATCTGTACAGACACACATTTACTAACTAGTGGATAACTCACTGATCAAGAAGATTCATGATTCACATACTGTACACTAGCATAAAACTTATTCCAATAGTGATTTATTTGTGGAGGCAGACATTTTATTTGTGTTTTAAGACATTTTGGCGTGACAGAAAATCTGAACGCAGCTGCTGTGTATATATACCTGAGCAAATCCTGCCCTCTAGTGTGTAGTAGGACTTTATTTTTGTAGGAAGTTTTCCAGTGTAAACCAAGGCCTGTTGCATCTTTTCTTTGTGAGCAGGCAAACGCATGGACTAAACTTAGAAATGCTTCTCGATCTCTTTTGCTGTACTAAATACTTATATTTGAGGGAAGAAATGCAATGTCCTTATCAGCCCAATCATATTTATTCCTTCAGAAGAATCTCTCATCCAGATTGCTGAATGTGGGTTGTGTTTTATTTTCATTTCAGCAGTCCACCAATGAAATCTTGTAAGGCTTTAATTGTTTAATGAACCAATAAAACTGATGAGAGTGTATTTCAACAGGTCTGGACTGAGCAAAGAAATGTGTGAATGTGTAATAAATATGTGAATGTGGAGATATTGATATGGGCTTTGTTTCCCAAAAGCATCATAAACAAAAGTTGATCGTAGCTCCATTGGTTTCATTGCTTACGATGCTTTTGGGAAACACAGCCCAAAACTAATGTGATTTATGATATTTATTATATCAATAAATAGAGAAAAAGTTTAAATTCTCAGACACTGAAAGGTTTTTGATAAAAACTGATGATAAAGGTGGTATTAAAACTGATATAAGCAATGTAGCTGTTTGAAAATTTGCTTTAATATATATATATATATATATATATATATATAATATATATATATATATATATATATATATATATTAATTTTTTTTTTTTTTTTTCTCCAAACTGGAATTGCTTGTTATACCATAGTATTTATTTATTTTCCAAATTAACATCTGCTTCTCGTGATAATTTTGTATATTATTCTGTCTTATCTAAGTATTTTGTCTAATAAGAGGGCTGTACACACTGTTTAAGTGCCCCTGCTTTATCCTGTCCCTGCTTTCTGGCAGGGTATGGATTATTATGATTAATTTAATTTGTTTTATTTTGTTTTGTGTCAAACAGCATTATTAATATGCACTTTGCATTTATATTTGTCTGTTTAATTACTGTTTGTTTGCTCGTAATATGGCCAAAGTTGAATGTTTGGCCTGAATTTACACAAATCTGGAGTAACTGAATGCTGGATTTTCTCCATTTTTACACTTACACACAAAACTCATCTGGACTTTAAAGAAGTGAAAACGCTGATTCTGTTCACCTTTTTCTGGCTTCATTTCTTAGCATTTGCAGATGGCCCTGTTTCTGTCTCCAGCGTTGTCTTTCTTCATAAAACTGCACTTTTGTACTGAATTACGAGATTCATGTCTGCATGTCTCCATCACTCTGTTTAATGTCCCATTTGACTAGTGTTCATGTGAGTTATTTCAAATGTACATATATACAGATACTAATAAGACTATAGAGAAACTGTACATGCAAAGTATGTAATAAAATAAATAAATGCAAAATATAAGGGCAGCTTGTCCGTGGTGAATGAAGTTTTCCATGGAATTAGCAGCTGCAAAGATATAAAGTTGAAATAAAGTTGAAACACACAGACAGGATTCTCTCATTTCTTTATTTTACAAATGTAATACGCAAGAAATGTGTCTCATGAGCAGGTAAGAAGATTGTATGCTGCTGTTGTTTTGACTCATTGCAATCAACAGTTTTAAAATAATGCTAAAAAGATTTGACAACACTGACATAATTATTGTGTTAAGTTAACAATTGTGTTAATGGGGAAAACTATAATGTGGCTATTTATAGGCAAATAGAATAAGTAGTTGTTTTATGGACGGGAATTGTTACCAACTTAAACACTGTTTGTGAACCTAGTCAGTGCACAGCTGATGCGATGCAAACTATGTTGATTCATATTTTATTACGTTTGTGTCGCTGTTACTTTTTGCTTGCAAACTCTTTTTGATTTGAGGTCCAGTTGTTGTGGCTTCAAGCTAATTCCACTGCAAAAAAAAGTAAGAATATGACCTTTTTTATTTAAATGTGGAATGATTAAAAAAGAAAAGTTTGCATCAATAGAGTGAAAAGGAGACATTTTGGGCCACTAAGTGGACTCTACAGGTTATTGTGTTTGCAAGTCAAAACCACAGAGAGGCAGGACCTCGGTTTAACGTCTCATCATCATAATAACTGTGTGATGATCATGCTTTCTTCACAAGACTGTGATAAGGGCCGTCTTTGAACCTCTCTCAGTGTACGACACAGGACCACCGATTAGGAGCCACGATCACAGAAATCACTACGATTGTTTCACAATGCTAATTTTTCATCTAGGACAGTCAAAAATCGTGCAGTTTGTCTCGAGCTTAAAACACCTTCAGACCTTCACCTTCCAAATAGCTACATGCTGAAAAGAATAATTTACTGACATCTGTATGTGAGTACTATTATCTCCACCATCTCTGATGAAATTGGCTGTGTTTTTTCTGCATTAGCGCTGTTTTGAACTTACTGTTTGAATACATTCACTTTCTGGATCCTTGGACTTTCCAGGAGTTTACCGGTTGATCTGATCACAAAAACCTGCTTCTTTTAATTTTTATAAGGTATTGTTTTTGTTCAAATTTACAGATTCAAATCAGTAATTAATTATTATTTTACTACTCTCCACGCTCCCTGACATGCTCTTGTGGCCCCCACTTTGAAAACCGCTAGTAGACCGACTCAGCTTGCATTCATTCACGTGATTTGTCGAGATGAGTGTTGGTTTATATAGTTTCATTTCTAATCACTCAGACACTGATGCTTTGACTGTAAGTACTGGCAACATGTCAGAAGTGCCGGTACGATAAAGACTAAAATATAGAAGTGCCAGTACTGTGTACCGGTGCATAACAGCCAACTTCAAGCACTGCTGCTGCTCTATTAAACTGATGATACATGTAACTCTAGCAGAGAACTAACAACACACAATGACATGAACACTTTTTTAACATCATGCAGAGAATCATGTTTAGAGAAACTTGACAAATCTGTCAGAGTGGTAATTGCAATTGGTCAGTTTGGTTAATTAAATTAAAATTTGGTTTAACTTCTGTTAACTTAAAATGCTGAACGAATCATATGCGATCATGGACTGAAAAGATAGAGAGTTGAAAGCTATGCAGTCATTCACTAAAAGAAAGAATAGAATCTGCATCTGAATATGTGAGAATTTACAGCTATCAGTCTAAACTGGGTGTGTTGAACCAGTGTGGTCAAACTCACTGTGTTCTCACACTCTGTAGTGACGTGTTTCTAAACCTCAACAGTGAGGACACAGCTCTAAGAATAATAGAAATAGATTATTAAAAAAATTTAAAAAAATAAAAATAGACAAAATATTGCTGATTGTAAAAACTGTTATAGAGTGGATCTCAGATCTGATATACATTTATTGTTATAAATACAAGATATAAATATATCTTAAGAGTAAATTTACATTTCAGTCATTCAACAGACTCTTCTCCAGAGCAACAAACTGCTTTATTTTTAATACATGAGGCTCTATTCATTATAAACAGATGGCAAACATGACTAACTCTAAAACAAGTGCAATTTAAAACTGGTAATGCAAAATAAAATAATAATAATGATTATTATTATGTATTTTCTATGCTATTTCTATTTTTGGAGAAGCACAACAATTAAATGATGATCTTTATACTCTCATTTTAGTTAATAATTATTATTTTTTTCTGAGTTTTTGTAATTTAAAAAAATTAAACAAATGTTCTAGTTTTCCATTTTTCAGTTGGTGTATACATTTATTTTGCTTTGCTAAGTTAGAATCTGAACCAACCTAACTGCTATATACAGCATAGATGATTTTTCACATCAGTATAGTGTGAGGACAAAATGGTCAGTTGGTGAGATCAGAGGAAGTTAACACCCACAGGGTGAGCTGATGGTGTTAAAAGGAAGAGCTGTAATTATAGAGTGAAAAGAAAGACTGTCAGAAACAGAAAATGGCTGATAAGCGTCGCATGTGTCTGCTGGGACTGATCATTCTCTGTGCACTTCTCACAGGTAAAGAATACTGGTTTTGACCTATAATACACTATAAAAAATCTGTAAAACATGAACCATTTCAAAAAATAATTTAATTAATTACTTTAGCAAATAAGTCTGGCTGAATATGCAAATTGGGGTGTTTTTTTCACACATTTGAGATTGTGTATGTCAGAGGTTCTCAGCTCTGGCCCACAAGGTCTAAGTTCTTGCAGAGTTTATCTCCAATCTTGAAAAAACGGTAACTTTCTAGTAATCCTGAAGACCTTAATCAGCTTGTTCAGGTGTGTTTGATTAGGGTTGGAGCTGTAGCGTGAACCAGACAAATTAAAGATTCGATCGGGAGCCTGGTTGAAACATGAGCCGAATTCCACAGAAAGGCAGGATGTTGTAAATCAACTCCCAGCACCACAGTCTGATAACCGACCAACTCTTTCACAGAACAGCTTTCAACATTAACACCATTAGAACAATTATTGACAATTTCAATTCGAAGAAGAGATTGTCTAATTTGGGGCAAGTAATCGAAGAGATGGACAGTCTGACACTCAGAGAAAACAAGATCGTTGGATTGACTTCCCCCACCTAGCAAAACCAGACTGAAATTCCTAAGGAGACCTGTTAACCCCTCTGGTCTCCACAGGACATATCCTTACTCCCCAGAATGGCACAGAGAATGCCTTCCAATGCATATATTTAGCTTTTGTCAAGCTTTTGCTATCAGTCATGCCGGCTTTTAGCTTTGCTTGTAGTTTAGCTTTTAGTCATGCTGTGTCATCACTTTTAGCGTTCTTCGAGCGCCGTTCCTGCGTGCTTCGGCCTGCACGCCTGCTGCTTCTTAGCCACGATGAGAAGAAACACCACCTAGTCTCGTCAAACTTTACTTCTTTTCTTTTCCGTTTGAGAGTTTCGTGTTCTGAGTTAAGTTTTGTAACGCCGTGTCTCCGAGTCTGACCTCGAGTGCCCGTTCAACTTCAGCCAGCCCACAACTCCGCATCTTCAGCCAACGCCCAACCACGGGCTTCCCAAGACGTCACTTCAACGACTACTGAACTTCCAGCCAATCAGCAACTTCGGGAAACCCCCTTTTCAGCGACAACAAAAGGGAACCCCGTTAAACAGGCAACGCAAGTAACCTCCAGACTCACATCTGTACTGGTGTTATCTAATATAATTTTAACCTCATTGAGGAACTCAGTGCGAGGGTTAATTAAGTGATTAAATGGTTGTTCATGTCTATGCAATTTCACGTATTGCTGTAAACTTGGGATTTCACATTTTCATTCTCTTAAACTCACTCTTTCCTAACGTTCTATCCTACTGCAACTTGTGTGAATGTGTGAGTGCGTGTGCTTATGTGTTAGATTAGTTTATATGTCTTAGATTTATCTAATAAAGCCTTATTTATATTGAAAAGAGAAGTATCTTGTGTTTTGTGCTCACAAGTTAATGTCTTAAACTGCCGATCTTGTTACTGTGCTAATTAATAGTGTTTTCACTATACTTTGGATATTAATATCCAGCGCAGATTTGTTGTTATACGGCTCGTTCAGTGAATCGCTGGCCGTTTCAGTGATCAGCCGTGAAACAGTGATTCTGTTCAAATTCCCTTTAAAATCTTAAATGATTCCCTTTGAGCTAAATTGACCTGTTTCCCTTACAGAGCTAAACTCTGCAGGAAAGTGGACATCAAGTAGAGAACCCATGTTGTATTTCATACTGTTACACTCATAAATGTGATGCAAAGGTCTGCTCAAGTTAAAGGGGTCATCGGATTTCCATTTTCCACAAGTTGATATGATTCTTTAGGGTCTTAATTAAATTTCTGTCACATAGTTTGGTTAAAATTTCTCAATGGAAGTATAAAACAACACCATTTTTACCCTGTCAAAAACAGCTCAGTCTACAGCAAGACGTTTTATTGCATACCACTTTAAATGCAAAAGAGCTCTGAATTGAGCCTCACTCTGAGAGATGGTAAACTTTAACCACATTCATCGTGAAACTTGCTAATTAGCAGTGATCGAACTGTAAAAATATTTCAGGGGGGATGGTGTGGTCAGTTTCTTTGTCGGTGGGACGGGGGGTTGTTGGGGTGTTCCTGTAGCTAGTTTTACATAATGATTATAAAATTTGTGTAATTTTTAAAAACCTTATTAAATGAACTATTATTTATAAGCTTTGGGACAATCTCTTCATTTACCACTTATTTTAGATAAATATTTTTGAAATATTATAAGGAAATAAAAATGGAATAATATAGATAATTTACATGAGTAAATGTACACACATTAGAAACAAGTTTTACAATATTTCATCACTCAGAAATTTGCAAGCAACCATTATGATCAGTTTAATATCACAAATGGTTTAGTGGCGTGACGTACAGCCAACTAATGATGTTTTATTAACAAGGTTCGGAGGAGCACGATCAGATAATCAACCAATTGGGCACAGGTGCAACTCGTTTAGCTAACCATCTTAACTAGCACAATACTTGTATATAAATGCAGCCTACTTACCTCTCTCCTGTGACAGTTTTCTGGCATCCATTCGTCAGGATTATGTTTGTATTCGAAATGTTTGAGTTGGATATTTTAGCTTGGTGTTATGAGGTGAGCCACTGGTTCAAAGGCACCTCCCTCTGCTGGCTCTAAGGCGCTTCCTCCTCGGCCTGGATCCACCGCCGAGCCCCAGGCCTCAGCACACGGGTGGAAACTCACAAGGCCCACTACGGGCACACCTAAGCCGCAAAGTCTCCGTTCACCTCCACCATCGAGACAGCCATTACAATCCCCAACATCATCTTATGCCTCCGCTTCACCATCCATCCCTCCCATTGGGAAATGGACCATCGCAGGATTGAGACAAGCGCTGTCAAATTCCGAAGTTAAGTTTTTTCGAAAAATGCCCGCAAGACTAAATATCATCATGTCTCATTAACGTCATCTTCTTCCAGATCAAGTTCCGGTTCCCCTCGAGCGTCAGGATGTAGCAGGCCATCAGCAAGCCTGGGCCGCGCCCCAGATTCGGTTGCTCCTCCCAATGCACTGCCTACCTTTTCTCAGCCAATCACTGCAGCGCCTTCAGCTGCCATGCCGCATGCATCAGCGCCCACTGGCGCGACTTCCCAATCTCCTATCCTTTCCTCTCTACCTCCGGCTGTAGATGCTAGCGTGATGCTAGCCGCTCAAGCTCAGCCACCTTACTTTTACCCTTTTACTTCTTTTCCCCATCAGTGGCCAGCAGCCCCCGCTGCAGATGCCCAAGTAGGGCTTCTTCAGCCAGCAACACAAGCGTACTGGCGTTAATCCGTGCATGAGGATGCCTCTGCAAACGGTTACGGCCCCTCCCTCATTTCAATCTTCCTCTTCCTACGGGGCTCCCCAAGCACCAGGTGTTAATCCGTGCGTGAGGGTGCCTCCGCAAACGGTTACAGCCCCTCCTTATCTCCTTCCAATTCTTCTACCCTAACAAAACCTCAGTATACTCTATTCACAGCGACCCCTCTACCTACAGTGAGAGTCCCTCCATCAGTCGCGTCTCCTTGCTCATTCAGCATCGGACAGGGCTCTCCCTCCCGGTGCAGCAGAGCCGCATGCTCCCTTCGGTCAGAGTGAGAGCTCTCTATCCGATGCGGCAAACCGCGTCTCATATTCAGCTGCAAGAGAGACTCTTCCTTCCGGTGCAGCAGAGCTGCAGCTCCCTTCGGATGCAGCAAGAGTCCCTCATTTGATATCTGCCATTGTGCTCCTGTTATAGTGGCATGTAGGGCTCGCCAGTCCGACGCTGCGAGCCGCAGCTCCCGTCGAGCACTGCACGGCCTCTCCCGGTCGCTCTGCACCTTTTCTTTTTACAGCATGCATATTTTGGGGGGGCAACTAAAAATTTTGCTCTCTGGCTGCTGTCCCATGCCTTTAAGCTTCTTTTGGGGAGTTGTTTGGGTTTGGGCTATATTCCGGGCCCAGAGCCCTCCCCAAGGACAGCACGCCAAAATGTGCTTACTATTTGCTAATAGAAGAAGATTTTTTTTTTTTTTGTGTATTAGTTGAGGGCCAGAGCCCTGCATAGTTTAGATTGAGAGTGAGACTATTACCTGTGCCCAATTGGTTGATTATCTGATCGTGCTCCTCCTGAACCTTTTTAATAAAACATAATTTCATGAGTTCACCCTTACATCTAATCCAGGGGTGACAAACTCAGTTCCTGGAGGGCCAGAGCCCTGCATAGTTTAGATTCAATCCTAATTAAACACACCTGATCCAGGTAATCAAGTCTTTCAGGCTTATTTGAAAGCTACATGGTATGTGTGTTGAAGCAGGGTTGCAACAAAGCTCTGCAGGGCTCCGGCCCTCCAGGAACTGAGATTGACACCCCTGGATTAGATGTAAGGGTGAACTCGTGAAATGATGTTTTATTAAAAAGGTTCGGGAGGAGCACGATCAGATAATCAACCAATTGGGCACAGGTACAACTCGTTTAGCTAACCATCTTAACTAGCACAATATGTATATAAATGCAGCCTACTTACCTCTGTCCTGCGACAGTTTTCCGGCATCCCTTCTCCACACCAACTCCTCATTCCTAATCTGTTTTTATCTCACATTAGGGACAGGGGGAGTTCTTTGGGTTTGGGCTAAATTCTGGGCCTGGAACCCTCCCCCAGGACAGCACGCCAAAATATGCTTACCATTTGGTAACAGATTAGATGTAAGGGTGAACTAGTGAATGGTGACCCATACTCAGAATTTGTGCTCTGCATTTAACCCATCCAAAGTCCACACACACCGTGAACACACACCCGGAACAGTGGCCAGCCATTTATGTGTCTGGCGGCTCTTTCCTTGGAGGACATTGAAGATATCTACCTATTCGGAACCATGATAACAGGTCTTCTGCTGATTGGATTAGGCTTTGCCCTGGTTTATCGAAGAATTCAGAAAATGGGAACAGCTGTCCAAAACCTCACAGGGCTGCCCGTTGTGATTGGAGCAGTGGGCAGAGCGGTCAGCACTGAGACTGAGACTATTAACCGCAATATGGATAACATCACGGAGAAGCTCACGGCTTTGCAAAGGCAAATGGATCAATTTGGGACCAGAATGGACTAAGAGAGTAGTCGTTTTAATCGGAATGCGGCTACTAGCCCCAAGACCAAACAACCCTAATCTTATCTACTTTCGGCTCCCCTCAACCAGCACTGGCCTCCTGCGGACTGATGCACCTAGATTTGATGCCAGGAGTAGCAACTCTCCAGGCCTACATAAAAGAACTTTTACATACATACACACACACATATACAGATATGCATTCACCCCCCCGACCCACATCCCTCGCCTTCGCCGCTTTGTACCGCCAGTCTGACAAGCGGGTCTGTGACCATGGCTTCTTGCCTGCGCTGGATTACCTCGACACCCCTCTTCCCCTCCCCTGTTGCAAAGTCGTGTGTTTATGCTGTATTGATTATGTGCTTTTGTTGCTGAGGTGTTTTTCCTGTTCTCACACTGTATTCCCAAAGGAGCATAGTCTGGGGGTTATGGATTGGATTGTAGTGTGGTAGAAGACTAGTTAGGTATGCAGGAGCTAAACCATTAAGGGCCTTATAAGTAAGTAATAATATTTTGTAACTGATACAGAACTTAATAGGTAACCAGTGCAGAGACTGTAAAATTGGGGTAATATGATCATGTCTTCTTGACCTGGTAAGGACTCTAGCCGCTGCATTTTGGACAACCTGTAGCTTGTTTATTGAGGATGCTAAGAGTTAACAGTTTGCTTTGTACATTCATTTTAAGAACATTAAGTTAAAGTTACTGACCACAGCGACTCATGACACTGTTCCAAATCCTGCTGCACCACAGAGCGCCACTCACATAGTTTTCCATAAAATCAGTGCTTGAAGTGGAAAAAAGTGGCGGTACTCAACCCTACTCCCCCACCCAAAAATGAATAAATACAAACTAAAGTACTAGTACTTTTTTAATTTTCATAATTTGCAATGAATGTATATTGTGCCACAATAAATAAATAATTGTTTGCAATTCAATTCAGATTTATTTGTATAGCACTTTTATGATACACATTGTTATAAAGTAGTTTCACAGAAAAGGAACGTTTATGCATTACAATTAGTAGTTAACAGCACTTTTTATAAACAAATTTGCACAAGTCAAGTTGCAATACCAAACAAGACCACAGGGAGATGCCAAAAGACCACTAAACAAGCTACCTTGACCTGACTGATCCATGCAGAATTACTAAACCAAAGCCTTCTACAGACTGCACGCTTTTAGCAATCCTATAAGATCATTGCAAATCCCACTGTGTGACATGGATCTAATAATAATAATAATAAATAATAATAATTCATTATATTTATATAACACTTTTCTGGGTACTCATAGCACTTTACATGGAAGGGGAGAATCTCCACATGGATGATGAAATGGCAGCCATATTGTGCCAGAACGCCCACCACACACCAGCTTATTGGTGGAAAGGAGAGAGTGAAGAAGGTAATTAGTATATGGGGATGATTAGAAGGCCATGGTGATTATCAGAGGCCAATGGGCAAATTTGGCCACGATACTGGGGTTACACTCCAAATCTTCTTCGAAGGACATTCTGGGATTTTAAATGACCACAGAGAGTCAGGACCTCGGTTTAATATCTCATCATAATAATAACTGTGTGATGATCATACTTTCTTCACAAGGTCTGTGACAAGGGCTGTCTTTGGACCTCTCTCAGTGTACGACACAGGACCACTGATTAGGAGCCACAATCACAGAAATCGCTACGATTGTTTCACAATGCTAATCTTTGTTCTGGAACAGCCAAAAATCGTGCAGTTTGTCTCGAACTTACAACACCTTCAGATGGCTTCAGACCTTCACCTTCCAAATAGCTACATGCTGAAAAGAATAATTTACCGACATCTGTATGCAAATACTATTATCTCCGCCATCTCTGATGAAATCAGCCGTTTTTTCTCTGCATTAGCTCTGTTTTGAACTTACTGTTTGAATATATTCGCTTTCTGGATCCTTGGACTTTCCAGGAGTTTACCGGTTGATCTGATCGCAAAAAAAACCTGCGTAAGGTTAAAACCAAGTTGTTTTTCATTTTTATAAGGTATTGTTTTTGTTAAAATTTACTGATTAAAATCAGTAATTAATTATTATTTTACTACTCTGCACGCTCCCTGACATGCTCTTGTGGCCCCCACTTTGAAAACCGCTGGTAGACCAGACTCCGCTTGCATTCATTGACTCCACGTGATTTGTCGAGACACATTTTTTTTGTTGCAAATTACATCAATTTTTTTAAGTTAGTCAGTAGTATAATTTTTTTAATATTGAAGTGCCAGAACTGTGTACCGGTGCATAACGACCAACTTAAAGCACTGCTGCTGCTCTATTAAACTGATGATACATGTAACTTTAGCAGAGAACTAACAATGACACGGACACTTTTTTAACATCATGCAGAGAATCATGCTTAGTAGGGGTGGTTAATCTGTCTGATTTCCCGATTCGATTCGATTACGATTACGATTGGAGAGTTTTTTAACATCATGCAGAGAATCAATTTAAAGAGAATAAGTCCGATTCGATTACAGTCGATTTTCGATTATTAACTATTCTCGATTAGCGATTATTGATTTTCCATTTCACAACGGTAAACGAAAATACACTACAAAGTGACTGCAGTATTAAAAAAAGTCAGCTACTGAATTAACTCTTTTATTGAGTAACAACAACTCAAAGCACTTTCTGTATCGTGTAGTTATAACTTCAGAATTATTTGTATGTAGCTTATGTTCTGTAGAACACAGAAATGAATACATCACATTGTGTTGTGACTCATCAAGTTGAACTAAACAATAACAAATAAATGAAAGGCTTATTTCCTTTAGGAAGTAGATCAGAACCAACATACTGTAGAAATTGGACAATTTTCTTCTAGAAAGACAACGTGTTCAGGTGGAGGAAGACTGCAGGTTGCAGTCGAAACATGTCTATAATATACTATACTATATACTATAATATATACGCGCTGCTTCTGCTCTGTTGCCGCTTGCGGTGTGAACCCGGCCAAAATCTGTCACTTACTTACAGTTCTATCCAAAAATAAACTTTTTGGCCGAAATACAAAAACAACTTTAAATAATTTATACTGCTAGTTTAGCCTTAGAGATTTATTTATTATTAGTAGTAGTAGTCGTATTCTTATAAATAGGCCTATATATTGGCAGAAGAACGGATGTTCAGCGGCTCTTAGTGCAGATGGTAAGTAATTTTATAGTGTTTTTGACGTTTTCGCTGGCACACGAGCAAACAACTCAATATAGATAGACAAATAGCATAGATTAATATAGGCCTAGCACACATAGCTACAGTATAGACATCTATGATCTGCGTGTTTTTTTCTGTTTTCGAGAGTTTGCTCATTTACATTGTCTCTGTTAAGAAGTTTGCCGTATACATTTATGAATTATCTATAAGCTTTTTATGATGGGTAAGGTATGTATTTGATGTCTCAGATATTCTGTGTATCAACATATAAAAGAGTTTTTTTATGAATGGAGGGTAAGAGCTAATATAATAACTATAATTCGGATCAAATATATATATATAATATATATATATATATATATATATATATATATATATATATATATATATATATATTTATTTATTTATTTATTTATTTATTTATTATTATTATTTTATGTTAAAATATGTCAAAGTACTTACAGTTCTACCGCAACCTCAAAAGCCTGCCATTTTCCTCTAATACATTGGAATGTTCAGCAGAAAACATGTGTTGGCTACATAAAACCAATGTTTGAAATTGTAGAATTATTGTTCTTTTCAAGAAAAAACAAAATTGATTCAATTGGAACCAATTAACTGTACTCTGTCCAAAATCCGCTGTTCAGTTGTGCGCTGCCTCCGCTGCTGGTGTGAAAGCAAAATAGCCGCGCGCTGCTTCCGCTCTGCCTACCTGCTGCTAACGCGCTGCTTCTGCTCTGCTGCAGCTTGCGGTGTGAACCCGGCCTAACAGCTCGCAGCCGGCCGCTACCGGAGCACCAGCAGCCGATCGCTTAGCGGTTTCCCCGTCGGAGTTTCCCAACAGCGACGGCTCCAAGCGAGGTAACGTTAGAGGGAGACCCAAAAAAGAGCCCACAACAGAGCCGATCACTTACAATAACAGCACTGCTCAAAACGAATACGAGGGCATTTTCTCGTGCGGGGTTTGTGGTAAGATGTTTCCAGACGACGTCCAGTTGAGAAACCACGAGACGCAGCACGGGACGTTCACCGGCGGCGTGAGCACGGGAGTGGAGCTGGTCGCTTTGGACGGCCCGACGATGATCTCTCATCCCCAGTCGAGGTTTCAGGAAAACGGTCTGCCCGCGGACAACCGTAAACGCGAGAGAACGAGACGACACGTCGCCTGTGATCTGTGCTGGAAGGTCTTCCGAGACGTCTACCACCTCAACCGGCACTAACTGTGTGCGGGCTGCGCTTCAAATGCAAGGATAGGATGTCTTACCATGTGCGGTCTGCCATGGATCGGTTGGTTGCTCGTTCCTGGTTCTTCCATTTTACACACCTGCTCTGGCTGCCGTTACTTGCTAACTGGAACTGTTCAACTCCCGGTATAAAAATTTTTTTTTACAAAATAAAATAATGCAAAAAATAAAAATATAAAAAAATAAAAAAATCGATTTTTGAAAATTTAATAATCGATTCATACTCGTCCATAACATACTCGCGATTAATCAATAATCGATTTTTTTCACCACCCCTAATGCTTAGGGGGACTTGACAAATCTGACAGAGTGGTAATTGCAATTTGGTTAATTAAATTAAAATTAACGTGGGAAGTCGTGACCTAATGGTTAGAGAGTCGGACTCCCAATCGAAGGGTTGTGAGTTCGAGTCTCGGGCCGGCAGGAATTGTGGGGTGGGGGGAGTGCATGTACAGTTCTCTCTCCACCTTCAATACCATGACTTAGGTGCCCTTGAGCAAGGCATCGAACCCCCAACTGCTCCCCGGGCGCCGCAGCATATAAAATGGCTGCCCACTGCTCCGGGTGTGTGTTCACAGTGTGTGTGTGTTCACTGCTCTGTGTGTGTGCGCTTCGGATGGGTTAAATGCAGAGCACGAATTCTGAGTATGGGTCACCATACTTGGCTGAATGTCACGTCACTTTCACTTTCACTTTTTCAAAATATGGTTTAACTTCTGTTAACTAAAAATGCTGAACGAATCATACGCGATCATGGACTGAAAAGATAGAGAGTTGAAAGCCATGCAGTCATTTACTTAAAGAAAGAATAGAATCTGCATCTGAATGTGTGAGAATTTACAGCTGTCAGTCTAAACTGGGTGTGTTGAACCAGTGTGGTCAACCTCACTGTGTTCTCACACTCTGTAGTAATGTGTTTCTAAACCTCAACAGTGAGTACACAGCTCTGAGAATAATAGTATTAGTAAACTAGATTATATAAAAAAAAAAAAGAAAAATAGACAAAAGATTGCTGATTGTAAAAACTGTTATAGAGTGGATCTCACATCTGATATACATTTATTGTTATAAATACAAGATATGAATATACATTGAGAGTAAATTTACATTCCAGTCATTCAACACTCTTCTCCAGAGCAACAAACTGCTTTATTTTAATACATGAGGCTCTATTCATTATAAACAGATGGCAAACACGATTTTCTTTCTGAATTTTCAGCTTTGAGGTACTTACTAGAAAACAAGTGCAATTCAAAAATGGTAATACACTAATGGTGATATACTGTGTAAAATAATAATAATAATAATAATAATAATAATAATAATAATAATAATAATAATAATAACAATAATAATAATGTATTTTCTATTGCATTCCATTTTTGGAGAAACACAACAATTAAATGATTATCTTTATACTCTTTTAAGTTCATAATTATTATTTTTTTTCTGAGGTTCGGGTTTTTTTTTTTTATATATATACAATTTTTTTAACAAATTTTCTAGTTTTCCACTTTTCAGTTGGTGTATACATTTATTTTGCTTTGCTAAGTTAAACCAACCTAACTTCTATATACAGCATAGATGATTTTTCACATCAGTATAGTGTGAGGACAAAATGGTCAGTTGGTGAGATCAGAGGAAGTTAACACCCACAGGGTGAGCTGATGATGTTAAAAGGAAGAGCTGTAATTATAGAGTGAAAAGAATGACTGACAGAAACAGAAAATGGCTGATAAGCGTCGCATGTGTCTTGCTGGGACCGATCATTCTCTGTGCGCTTCTCACAGGTAAAGAATACTGTTTATGACCTATAATACACTATAAAAGATCTGTAAAACATGAACCATTTCAAAAATAATTTAATTTGAGATTCTTAATGTCAGAGGTTGTCAACTCTGACCCACGAGGTCCAAGTTCTTGCAGAGTTTAGGTCCAATCTTGATAAAACGGTAACTTTCTAGTAATCCTGAACACCTTGATCAGCTTGTTCAGGTGTGTTTGATTAGGGTTGGAGCTAAACTGTGCAGGAAAGTGGACCTCGAGTTGAGAACCCCTGTTGTACTGTTTACTGTCATACTGTTTCACTCATAAATGTGATGCAAAGGTCTGCTCAAGTTAAAGGGGTCATCTGATGTCCATTTTCCACAAGTTGATATGATTCTTTAGGATCTTAATGAAATTTCTGTCACATAGTTTGGTTAAAATTTCTCAATGGTACTGTAAAACAACACCGTTTTTACCCTGTCAAAAACAGCGCCGTCTACAGCAAGCCATTTTATTGCATACCACTTAAACCCTCTGGGGTCAACAAACGCGGATATGCGTTTTGTGGCATCTTCTCCTAATAAGACCGAAAAGAACTTAACCCTTTAGGCACCAGGGTTTTTGGAAAAAAATACTCTATTTTGACATCAAGTTTTCAAAAGTTAGGGTTAGGGTTAGGTATAAGCTTGAGTATAAGAACTCTACAAGTGCATGCTATAAGTATGCTATTCATTTTATCTGTAAAAATGAGCAAACCTTAAGGGCTGATTCTGTGTCTATGAAGCTGTTAAATCATAATATCACTAATTTTTGGAAAGATGTCAGAACTTTTAATAGATGCAGAGTATCGTCTAGGTTACGTATGTAACCCTCGTTCCCTGAAGGAGGGAACGGAGACGTTACGTCAGAAAGAGACTGACGAATGGGGTCTCACCCGAGAGCCCAATCACCTTCGAGTGGTAACAAAATGAGCCAATGGTACACAATGTACCTTGGTCTGCGGGATTTGCATCGCGAGCTCCGCCCCGCTGTGTGGGTATATAAGGAGCAGCGCAAGCAACTCGCATTCAAGTCTTCGCTGAGGAACCGAGCCCAGTGACCCGGCCGTTCAGCGGAACAGCGATGTGGCAAAGGGACGAGGGTTACATACGTAACCTAGACGTTCCCTTTCAGTCGGTCACGTTCTGATGAATGGGGTCCCTTACAAAACGCCACATGGCTGTCTTCCAGTGACCCGTGTGAGTGATAGCACCCTGTCGTGAGGCCAGCACGAGTGAGGGCCTATTCCTGACACAGAATACACTGGGTAGCATATTCCAACTGGACGTATGCTAGCAGGCCGCCTGCTCATAGGAGGACTTACAAGGCAGGTACTAACCGAGAGGTGGTGATACACATGAATTCTGAGGTACCCAGCCCGCAGGGTGGAAGTTTCAACGACAGAGCTGGCAAGGTGCTTGCCAAGGGAAAGACACATGCTACGACGAGACTTACTGTGGAGATACACACGTGGGATTGCCCAGAAAGGGGAATCACAACACATGGAGGCACCTAGTCCCACACAGGGATGACCGAAATGGCATGCACGCAAGTGCTGGACATCAACAGTGCTGGAGGAACCCAGGGTTCTGAACTGAGGGAAATAGCGCATGTATCCAATCCGTGGAGTGGAATGGCGCAGCAAGCGGATTGACACCGAGCAGGTCCTTACTGGCCCGAAAGGACACGGGCTCTACACAGAGATTATAAAATCTCGCGAACGTGTTAGGTGTTGCCCAGCCCGCAGCTCTACAGATGTCTGTTAGCGAGGTGCCCAGGAGGAGGCTACACTCCTAGTTGAGTGAGCTCTCACCCCTAGGGGGCATGGCAGATCTTGAGCCTGATAAGCCAGGACAATAGCATCCACTATCCAGTGGGATAACCTCTGCTTGAAGACAGCCTTTCCCTTCTGCTGGTCTCCGTAGCAAACAAAGAGCTGGTCTGAGGTCCTGAAGCACTGAGTTCTGTCTACGTAAGCGTGGAGTGCACGTACTGGACAGAGCAGCGCCAGGGCTGGGTCTGCCTCCTCCGGGTGCAGCGCTTGCAAGTTCACCACCTGATCTCTAAAAGGAGTGGTGGGAACTTTGGGCACGTATCCAGGCCGGGGTCTCATTCCAGGCACGCTTTGTCAACTGAAAATGCCTGCAGGTCCCCGACCCTCTTAACCGAAGCCAAAGCCGTCAGGAGCGCAGTCTTCAAAGACAAAAACTTTAGCTCTACTAAGAGCAAGGGTTCGAAGGGAGCCCTCTGCAGTGCCGATAGAACAACTGTGAGGTCCCAAAAGGGAACTTGATGAGGGCGAGGCGGATTGAGCCTCCTGGCCCCTCTCAGGAACCTGATGATCAGATCATGCTTCCCAAGAGACTTACCATCAACAGGGTCATGGTGAGCCAAAATGGCGGCCACTTAGACCTTCAGGGTGTAAGGAGACAGCCTTCGTTCCAACCCTTCCTGAAGAAAGGAAAGCACTGACCCGATCGGGCATCTTCAGGGGTCTTCACGACGTGAAGAACACCAGGTGACAAAGAGGTTCCACTTCAGAGCATAGGCGTGTCTGGTAGACAAGGCTCTAGCTGAGGTGATGGTAGCTACCACCTGAGGTGGCAAGGTACCTAAACCTTCCGTGACCTGTCCAAAACCCTATGTTTGTAGGTTCCAAAGATCGGGACGCGGGTGCCAGAGGGTGCCCTGTCTCTGAGAAAGGATGTCTTTCCTCAGAGGAATTTTACAGGGAGGGGCTGTCGCAAGGAGTACAAGTTTGGGGAACCAGGTCCGACCGGGCCAAAACAGCGCAACCATGAGAACCTGCTCCTCGTCCTCCCTGATCTTGCACAACGTCTGTGCAAGAAGGCTCACTGAGGGAAACGCATACTTGCGCAGGCCCAGCGGCCAGCTGTGCGCCAGAGCGTCCAAGCCAAGGGTGTCCTCGGTCAGGGAGTAAAACAACTGGCAGTGGGAATTTTCTGGAGAGGCAAAGTCTGATGGTTGATGTATGCTACGGTCGCAGTGTTGTCCGTACGGACCAGAACGTGCCTGTCCTTCAGCAGGGCCCTGAAGCGGTGGAGAGCAAGCCGTACTGCAACTCGAGGCAATTGACATGACACTGAAGTCGGGGTCCTGTCCAGGAACCTGACGCAGCATGCCCGTTGCACATGGCACCCCACCCCGTGGCAGAGGCATCTGTTGACACAACAACATGTCTGGACACTGGTTCTAGGGGAACGAGAGGTCCAACCACGGGGTGAAGGTTCGGAGGCAGGCCGGAGTGACAGTCACTCAGAGTGTGCCCTGTTGCCATACCCATCTCGGGACTCGGTCGTGAAGCCAGTGCTGAAGCGGTCCGACATGGAGCAACCCGAGCAGTATTACTGCCGCTTCGGACGGCATATGCCCCAGGAGCCTCTGAAACAGTTTCAGTGGAACCGCTCTCTTGCCCTCGAATTGATTCAGGCAATTCAGCAGTGACTGCGCGTGCTCGCTCATAAGCTGCGCGAACATGGCGACCGAGTCTATTTCCATACCGAGAAAAGAGATCCTCTGCACAGGGGAGAGTTTGCTCTTTTCCTAGTTGACCCGATGCTTGGCAGGTTTAGGGGCAGAGACGGACTGCGCTACCCTTCTGCGGCCATCTCCTCGCTGTGGCTGGGGTGAAGGCTGCTGCTGTGGCCGAGCGGGAGAGGAGGAGACCACAGGGGGGTGCCCTCGATGATGAGCAGGCTTGAGGTGGCTGCGGCAGTGTGGAGGCAGCAGCGGGCCGCCGGGGCAGGATGTGTTTTAATGGCCTCAGACTGCTTCTGGGCGGCAGAGAACTGCTGGGCAAAATTCTCCATCCCGTCACTGGGGGAATCCCAGCATACCCCTTGGCCGCTCTGCCATAGAGGGCAGTGAAGGCGGAGGAAGCACCAGAACGGTTTCGGGCAGTTAAAGGTGCCTTCCATGAACTGGTCACTTCCTGGTGCACTTCCGGAAAGAAAGGAACCAGCGGGGGGTGCTGGCGATCAGCATGAGCAGCCCCCAGGAAGCAATCATCCAGCCTCGAGCGCTCAGGACAGGGTGGAGGATTCCACTCAAGCCCGATGCTCTTAGCTGCCTGGGAAAGCACGTCTGTCAGCTCGGGATCGGACTCGGGCAACGCTGGCACTCCCGAGGGAGGCAATGCAGGCGAATCCTCATCTCCCGAGGACTCAAGCCCGCCTTGTGATGCGGCGATCGACATAAGGTCTTCCTCCTGAGCCCCGAATGAGTCAAGTCAAGTTTATTTCTAGAGCACATTTAAAACAACAGAAGTTGACCAAAGTGCTGTACATCCCACATCATAAATCAACAACAACAAAAATAAAATGACATCAAAACGACAAAAACACACAGCTCTCAAACTGAACTAAAAGCCAAGGAAAATAAATGTGTTTTAAGACTAGATTTAAAAACAGATAGTGTTGGGGCCAGCCTCACAGACAATGGTAAATTATTCCATAGTTTAGGGGCCGGAACTGAGAAAGCCCGATCTCCCCTATGTTTCAACCTTACTCTAGGAACAGCCAAGAGCATACAATCTGTCGACCTAAGAGACCTAGATGGAACATGTTGTTGTATAAGGTCAGAAAGGTAGGTCGGGGCTAGACTATTTAGGGATTTGTAGGCAAACACTAAAATTTTAAAATCAATCCTAAACCGTACTGGAAGCCAATGAAGGGAAGCCAGTATGGGAGAAATGTGGTCACGCTTACAATAATTCCAACAATAATTTTACAGAGCTGTTATCATTTCGTTTCAATGGCAGATAAAGTTGTGTGTCGTCTGCATAACAGTGAAACGAAATGCCGTGCTTTCTCAGGATAGACCCCAGAGGAAGGATGTACAAGGAAAACAGCATCGGGCCAAAAATTGACCCCTGAGGGACTCCACAAGGAAAAGGTGCCATTTGGGACACAAAGTCTCCAAGGCAAACAGAAAACTTCCTATCGGACAGATATGACCTAAACCACTCTAGAGCAGTACCTTTGATACCAACACAGTGGTCCAGCCTAGAGATCAAAATATTATGATCAATAGTATCAAAATGCAGCTGTAAGGTCTAACAGCATTAGAATAGCAGAATCTCCTGTGTCTGTAATCAATAAGAGGTCGTTAAAAACTTTTAAGAGTGTAGTTTCTGTACTATGAAGGGCTTTAAATCCAGACTGAAACAACTCCAAAATTCTATGTAATTCCAAAAAAGATTGCAACTGTATACATACAGCTTTCTCAAGTATTCTCGAAAGAAATGGAAGTTTAGAAATAGGTCGGTAATTGGAGAAAACTGATGCGTCAAGATTGGGGTTTTTTATTAATGGTTGTACTACTGCATATTTGAGGCCCTGTGGTACAACACCTGTGGTCAGACTGCTATTTATAATTCCTAGAATTGTGGGCCCAATAGTTTCAAAAACTTGTTTTAAAAAACGTGGAGGGACAACATCTGTAAAACAGGTGGATGATTTCATTTGATCAATTATATCTTTTAAAAAAGATAAGGACACAGGCTCAAACTGGTTAAAGACAGCGGGGCGGGTGACAATAATAGAAGGGTCCTCAGAGGAAGGTAAAATATGTGCTCTAATATTTTCTATCTTACCTATAAAAAATTGCGAAAACTTCTCACAAACATCTGGAGATGAGTAAGAACAAGTCAGTTGAGAGGTAGGCCCATTTAGTACAGCATTAATTGTACTAAAAAGAGCTTGAGGTTTGTGAGAATTCTTCAAGATAATGTCAGAAAGGTATTTTGTTTTCTCGGTTTTTACAGTTTTTTGGTATTTATGCCAGGTGTCTTTTAAGATGTCAAGAGACACCTGTAATCTGTTTTTCTTCCATTGTCGTTCAGCTCTCCTGCACTCTCGTCTGACGGCACGAGTAGTATCGTTCAACCATGGTTCACTTTTTGGCTTAAAACTCATAACTTTAAAAGGTGCAACAATGTCTAACACACTTTGGCAGGAAGAATCAAACCGTGAGAATAGCTCTTCAGTATTAGAACAGGAAGTGAGCATACAATTAGTTTCATCCAAACTTTGAAAAACAGTAGAAAACTGCACAGCCGTGGAAGAGTTAAACACATGACATCGCCGAGCTGGTCCACTCGGTTTAGAATAAGAGAGAGAGATCTCAAATAAAACAGGCATGTGATCTGAAAAAGATGCTTCACAAATTTCAAGATTACAAATTTGTAAACCACATGATAAAACAAGATCTAATGTGTGTCCATGCTCGTGTGTAGGATCTGTCACAAACTGGACCAAATTAAAAGAGTCAATAATATTTAAAAAATCTTTGACTAGTGGCTTCATAGGACAACAAACATGTATATTAAAGTCGCTTTTCCTCTGAGATGTCAGGAGCCTGAGAGGGTCCAGCAAACTCATCCAGAAACTCAACCGGCTGTGGCGTTTGTGAGGGGGGTGTGGCCCGAGGAGGCTGGCTCGTCGGGGAAGCCCACACGGTAACCCTCAGATCACCCTGGCCACCAGCCGAAGTAGCCCTCTTACGAGAAGAGGAGCTAGAATGGGGTGTGGCAGAGGGGACTCTATACCTTTTCAGATAATCGAGTCTTGATCTTAACGCCGAGATGGTCATGTCCCCGCAATGAGAACATGAGTCATCCACAAACACAGTCTCAGCGAGCTGAAAGCCCAGACACGTGACACAGCGATCGTGGCAGTCACAAGAAGCGATATATCGACCGCACCCAGAAACACACAGGCGAAATGACATCTTTAAAAAGACACAATTTATACACAGTTTATAGTTATAGTTCAAATTCAACCCGTTTACTCTTTTAGAGAGAGGAAAAAGCTCTTTCAGTGGTGCTGAAGCGCTCAAGGGAACGCGGGAGCTGACTGCAGGAAACCCAGACGAACCGCTGAATCGTGCCGTCACACCAACACCAGCTGACTCGCTTGTAAACACTCCGGTGAAAGCAGCATGCGATGTGCTCGGCTCCGAAGCGAAAGCTTGAATGAGAGTTGCTTGCGCTGCTCCTTATATACCCACACAGCGGGGCGGAGCCGCGATGCAAATCCTGTAGACCAAGGTACATTGTGTACCATTGGCTCGTTTTGTTGCCACTCGAAGGTGATTGGGCTCTCAGGCGAGACCCCATTCGTCAGTCTCTTTCTGATGTAACGTAGAACGTAACCGACTGAAAGGGAACTCTTCCTTGTACCTTGGATGGAGTTTTGGGGGCAGATAATATTGCAGAATTATGGAGACAGCATTATTGTAGTCTTTTTAATTGCATCCAAAATGACTTGAATAATGTGGATGATATTCAAGTTAATGATCCAATAGTGATCATGTCACGTGAGATGGATCATGCTATAAGTAAATTGCCTCAAAATAAAGCCAGTGGCCTAGATGATATTTCTGCTGAACATCTTAAATATGGAAGTAAGAGGATAGCCCCTTTATTAGCTGTCTGTTTTACTGGCCTTTTGATTCATGGTGTGTTATCAGACTCAATATTGTATGTTCTGTTAGTGCCAGTTATTAAGAACAAAGCTGGAATGGTAGGCAACTTAGATAATTATAGACCTATAGCTTTAGCTAGTATCCTGTCTAAAGTGTTGGAAAAAAAATCTTGCTGGATAGGTTAAATGTGTTTATTAATTTAACAGACAACCAAATTGAATTTAAGGCTAAACATGGTACTGATCTTTGCATCTATGCATTAAAGGAAATTGTAAACAAGTATAGAGATAAAAACTCATCAGTCTTTATGTGCTTCATTGATGCATCTAAAGCTTTTGATCGGGTTAACTATCCAAAGTTATTTTTTTTTTTTTTTAAATGAGACAAAGAGGGGTGCCAGAATATATTGTGAGAATCCTGGCTAAGGTGTCACTTTTTAAAGCATATTGTACAACACTTTATACTGCTCATCTGTGGTTCAACTATAGAACATCTAGTTTACAGAAGCTGCAGGTAGCTTATAATGATGCAATGAGAATTTTACTAAAGAGACCTAGATGGCATAGTGCAAGTGAAATGTTTGTGAGTGCTAGAGTAATCACTTTTAAAGAATTGTTATGAAATCTTTTGTATAGATTTATCTGCCGGCTAAATGATTCAAAAAATGAGATTACTGTGGGTCTATCAAATATAAGGGTTAGTACTACATGGTATCAGTCAAAGCTGTGGAGACATTGGTATTGTTGCATTTTGTAACTTTTTATTGCATGTGGCAGATGCTGTGGGTTGTATATGTTGTCCTATTGTCTTGGTTTTTGTTTGTTTGTTTTTTAATTTGGACCTTGAGTCTGTAATAAAAGATTGATTGATTAATTGATTGATTGATTGATTGAAAAGCTTGTGGCTTTAAAGGGCTTAAAGATAGAGATCTACTGTAAATTAGAAAAATGTTGGGCATGGTCTAAAGTTTATTGGGGGTGTAAATATACTCATCTAAGTTGCATATTATGACGTCATCAGGGGCAGTCATCTCTAATTTCATAATATTCAGGCAATAGTAGATATTGAATTGATGTTTGAACTTATTTGCATGTTTGTGTGTGTGTGTGTGTGTGTGTGTGTGTGTGTGTCTTTTTATTCTCATTCCAAATGATCAGAAAAGAGGAAGCCAACAATAAAACAGGAGAAAGTATTAAATTATTACTATATAGTAGTAAAATGCATGTGAACAGTAGCCTACTTTTTGATCAGTTCATCAGTAATATTCAGGAAATAATAGATATTGAATGGATGTTTGAACTTATTTGCAAGATTTTTTGTTGTTGTTGTTTTTTGTTTTTTGTCTTTTTATTCTCATTCCTACGGAGCCCCGCACATGACATGCAAGAAAAAATAAATAAATTGTGCGCACGATTTACTAATTCATTCCCTCAATGTACTAAAACGTGCACACGATTTAGCAAATCGAGGGAACGAATTAGTAAATCGTGCGCACAATTTATAAATCGAGTGAACAAAATAGTAAATCGAGGGAACGCAATAGTAATCGTGTGCACGTTTTAGTACATTGAGGGAACGAATTAGTAAATCGTGCGCATGATTTAGCCTACTATTTTTTCCTGCATGCCATGTGCGGGGCTCCATACATTTCAAATGATCAGGAAAAAATGAAAAAAACAAACAAACAAACACAAAAAAAGCTGTAAAACAGGACAAAGTAGTAAATTATTACTATATTACTGTGCCATAGTAAAATGCATGTGCCTATTTTTTGATCAGTTGACCAGCTATCTGCCCAATCAGGTATCTAGGTGACACAGTTTATAGTTCTTGAGAGTATGGTTCCTCTCATTGCATGGCACAGCGCAGAGCGCACCTACTCACTGACTGCACCTGTACTGTCTGCTGGTGGTCCTTAGAGCGTGCGCAATCAGCAACATCTCTCCTATGGACACTATGACCACGTTCACCCCTGCCACCCCCATCCCTGTCCCCCCAATTGTGGAAATGGTCGTTTTTTTGTTTTTTTTGAACACTCGCGCCTTGCATGGCGGCACCATTGCGCTGCAAAGATGTACCGGGAGATGCGCAACTATTAGACGCCCGATCGTCATTTCCAAAAGTCAAATATTCCCCTTCAGAGTCAGAATTGGCGAATAACATTTGCAACACATCCTCACAATACAACTTTTTAATAGCCATTTGGCTATTTTCTCTCACAAATCTCTCAATTCACTCACACGCTATGAACTGAACTACTTCCGCATCAATGACACGATAGCTCACTTGCTCTGCTATTTCCTCAAACACTTTGAATAGAAACTTGATGTAATGTTGGTCTAGAATCGAAGTACTACATGTCTCCCATCTAGTGGTAGGGAATACAAATGAGATATTACACCATATTAGGAACTACAGTCTGTTTTATTAAGTATGACATCTTGTTGCAATTTTGCGACTTTGGCGCTTAGAGGGTTAAACAATCATGTACATACATGCTATTTACATATTATTGTAGCCCAGTTTGTACTGAATATACTGTTTTCAGACTTGTATACGCCATGTATACAGCCATGTATACGTTTATAAGCAACTGAAAAATGCACAAAAGTCAGGGTATGTCAAAACCCCCTTAGACCCCAGAGGGTTAAATGCAAATGAGCTCTGCTGACCCCTCCCCTCTCTTTCCGAGCCGCTCTCTGAGAGATGGTAAACTTTAGCCTGATTCATCGTGTATCTTGTTTTTTAGTACATTATTAGGAAAGACACATTTTGCAAAAATTCATTAAAAACCTTATACTCGCTTCTTCTGGAGGGGAAGCTGGATCACGAATGAATCACGCAAACATAGACGCATTTATGTAGATTGGGGACGCATTCCCTTCGAAATCAAAGTTAATCCACTGTGTCTTCAGCGGCTCAGATGTCGGGAGTAAATGACGACTGCTATGTTCATTATTACATCCAACAACAGCACATCTCAATCTAGGAGTCATTCTTTAATTCACAATTTACTGTTTCTGTTGTCAGTCGACGGGATAAATATGAAATAGTGACTGAAATGTGGCCCTTTAAGACTACATAACCAGCTCTCCCTTCCAAAATGTTAATCTGTACAAAAATCCTGATTTATAATCGAGCGGTCGTCTGATGAAATCTAATACACATAACTTAAGCAAAGACAAAGATGTTTCCTGTACCATGTTTACGGCTATATTTGCAGGTAAAATTAGAGAAGCAACATCATATCTATTTTAACTGAAAGTCCTGCTCCTCTCTGTCGCTCACTGAACAGTGTTGAGAATTAAGACCAAGGTGGTGATCCTGGATTTACAAAGCAAAATATTAAGTCCAGGAAAATTGCAGTCAACAGTGGAAATATCCAATCGGGCCCCATGTACTATAGGTTCATTTAACAACCAGAAAAGTGATTCCACACATGGTGTCCTTTTAAGATTAAAAAAGACTCCATACTTTAAAAAGAGTGTGATAAAAATGGCATTCTGAGAGTATCCAGTTTCAGGGGCTCTAAAAAGAAAAGAGATTTGTCAATCTGTAGTCTTCTAAGACTCTGTAAAATAGCACATGCAGCAGCTCTCCGACCAAAGTCACTTGATCCTGAAAGAAGTCTTTGTATAATTAAAAGTTTTTACAAAGCTCTTTGTAGCTCTAAAGGATTTCCAGAAGTATTTAAAAGTGACTTTACATTTTTTATCGTTAAGCAAAGCACTATTGAAATGCCAGTAAGCACTACTTGGTTTAATTGAATTTAAAATAAAAGAACAGCACACCGTACTATGATTAGAAAAACTAAGAGGGACTATAAAACACTTGCTAAAAATACCACATTGATGTTTAAAACTGTAAAACCTATCCAACCCAGCTAAAGATAGAGCTTTGTCACGGGTATGAGACCACGTATTTTGTCTTAGATTGCCATCAAAATGTCTCCAAATGTCACACAGCTCATGTGTTTTAATGATTTTAATAAGTCTCTTACGGGAGGGACCATGGGGTTCAATGTGATTCTGATCAAGATCTTCTTCTGTACAATTAAAATCACCTCCCAAAACCAAAAACTCTTCACTATTACAATTCTGTAGGGTTGAACTGATGGTCCCCTAAAATCATAATTCTTTCAACCCCTGAGGTAGGAACATACAAAAAAAACTAGCAAAAAAATTATTGAAACATGATTTTCAAATAAATCATGTTTCAATCATTGGAAAAACATGATTTTCAAATAAAGCTCTAACTTTTAAGAGTCTGTCCTTTATAATTTATTCAACACCATAAGAAACAGGCTTAAAGCTTAAAAAAAAAAAAAAAACAGCAACTCCTCCTATGACACTCAGCAGTGTCAGCAGCCACAAAAAATTCCCCTCACGCTCAGCGAAACTTAAACTCACCACACACGCTCTCCAGACTCACTCAGAAAACGCTCAGTGGACACAAGCTGATGATAGAGACGGACAGACACAGAAAAACATGGCTGCCACCGGAGCAGAGATTGTGTTCACACTGTGATCTGAATCAGATGGAAACAGAACTGCACTTGCTCCAAATACACAGATATACGGACAGTGTTCTGTGATAAAATACAGCAGATCCATCAGACATTTAAAACTCTTTCAAACCAGGAGAAACTGCCGCATCTTTTATTACACAAGAACTGCTGTGTGTTTGCTGCTCAATATGTGTCTGTCTGTCACCATAGAAGAGAAAACACTCAATCTGCCCTGATCTGATGTTTCCAGCATTTTATTATGCCATATTACTCTATTATATTATTTAGATGTGTATTTTGCTTCTGTACATCTGTCTAATCCCTTATCTTATTTTATATCTAGTTTACATACCTTTATACATTAGTAATTCAAAAAAAAAAAATTCTGCAGTTATATTTTATTATAACAACATAAGTGAAAGAGAAAATTATATTTCTCAATTGCACAAATCCTTCATTAGAACATTTGAAAAACACACTTAAGAGAATCCAAAAAAAAAAAATATTAATGTCATCACATTGTTTAGAGCAGGGGTCTCCAACATGTCACTCGTGAGCTACCAGTAGCTCGCAGCCTGATTAGAGGTAGCTTGCCAAGATGGGACTATAGCCCCCTAAAATGACAACTCAGCCCCCATAAAATTTTGCGGTTAGTTCCATAAACTGTACACGAATTCGTGATCGCCTCAGTCTGCTTTAAATTTCATGATGAAAATGGCGGCAGACTTCGATCGGCTCCTCCCCATCTTTCAGTGCGTTCTTTGTCAATCTGCAGACCGCGGCGGCACAGAGCGAGAAACCGAGGATAAAGCGGCTTTCACACAGGATGCAGAAAGTGCTGCTGTACGAAACCCATTCATTTCAATGGCTTGCGTGTGGTCAAAGTTAAAAATAGTGCAACTTTTAAGATGTGTGTTTAACGATAGATTGTTATAATATCTGCATCTGTGCAGTTTTGTTTTTGTCATAAATCAAGTTTACAAAATATCAATCGGTTCTCCATCTACTGTAGCTTCAGTTCCCTTTCAAGGGAACTTCGAACTGCGTCCTCTAGGGGTCGCTATGGGGAACACCTCGTCATGACCCGTGTCTGAAGCATACATTGAAAAAACACCAACGAGTTGGCTTGTGACAGCCTCTGACGTCACTACCGGCGCGACTATAAACAGGCACCGGGAGAACACGTCATTCTCTTCTTCATCTTCACTGACTGTTCTGTTTGAAGCGTGCATCTGAAAGAACTGGTAAGAGCGATCTTTCTCTGTCTATCATGGCAACTACTAGCAAGCGTTTAGACAATGTGTGCATCCGTGTCGGCGTTATTTGACACCCGATGACACACACGATCTTTGCATCATTTGTTTGGGTGAAGAGCACGCACACAATGTCTTTGAGGAGGCAATCTGCGTGCATTGTGAACATTTTTTCAATGAAAAAGCTCCGCTCTCGTTCGTCTCTCTTTCCGAGGAAAAAAAAAAGGAAAAAAGGCAGCCATCTGCTTCCCGCGGTTCAGGACCCACCACTGCTGAGGCACGGAGGAGAATGAGCTCGTGAGAATTTCAGGCGGATCTGTCTGAATGGTTTAGAAAGGGACTTTCCCTTTCACGCTCGTCGGCGGCAAATGAGAGAGAGCCTCAGGAGGATGATGTTATATCTTTAACACTTTCTGATAGTGAGGTTAGTGCTCTGCTGGGTTTTTACCCAGGAAAAGCAGGAGATATTTGAGGATGGTGAAGAAGCTGAGGCTGAGCCTTCTCAGTTCTCCTGCCCTGCGTATGTAGAGCTGTTGGAGGTTATGGTCGCGCCACGGCAAGGTTGGACTTGCCATGAAAGTGCGCTAACAAGGTGACGCCATGAGGCCACCTCAATGAGCGTTATCTTTCTGACCATAGCCCTCCAGCTCAGGTGAACCTTCCATTTCTGCCTGATCTCCATACAGAGATCGAAAAGAAATGAAAGAGACCGTTTTCTTCTCGCATCCATCAGTTTCGGCATAAGAGTTGTGCCGACAACAAGGCGATGTGCGAAAACGGCTATGAGAGGATGCCCCCTGTAGAAAGAGCTCTTTCTGCAGTGGGTGACATCCTCTCTTAATCCCCCTCCTTGCCATCTAAGCCCCTTCAAGAAATAAATCTCGCTTAAATGGCAAGGCATATGCAGCAGCAGGTCAGGCTGTGGCTTTATTACACATGATGGTGGTGCTTCAATCATATCAGACTGATCTGCTAATAGACCTGGATAGAGGCGAGGGCCTTTTTCCTGATCAGGTAGCCGAGCTGCGCTGCACCACAGATCTCTCTCCAGGCTACCAAGCAGGCCACCTCTGCCATGGGCAGGAAAATGTATGGCCGCCATGGTGGTAGCGGAGAGACATCTGTGGATGAACCTGGCAGACATCGGGAGGAAAGAAAAGCTTTCTTCTCGATGCTCAGGTTTTGCCTTCTGAACTTTTCGGTATTTCCGTTGAGACAGTGATCGAGAAGTTCGGGGAGACGAAGGCGTGCTCCGCTGTTTTCAGATCTTTCGTTCCACGAAGGTCCAGGTCTAAGCCCGAAAAACATAGGGGTCCTGGCCTGTCTCGATCTGAGGATCAAAGACAGACACAGAAGGCTAGTGTCGCGACTCGCGCTCCTCCCCCAACTGCGGGCAGGGGTAAGAGGAATCTAAGCAGAACCTAAGGTATGTGATCCAGACGAGGCAGCGTTCTCTTCTGAATCAGAGCGATACCGAGGTATCTACTCGTTCCCTTTAGGGATTTTTAACTTCTGCTTTTATCCTCCCCTGCCTAATTCCCCTGTAACCACCAGCTCTCCACCTGATCGAGGTTAGGTGGAAACCTCTCGCATAACAGTCTCCTATGCTGCACCTATAATTTTATAAGGCTGGTTCTATGTTCATAGCAACCACCTTACTGATGGTCCAGACTAAAAGGAGGCGCCCCTTGAGCGGGGCTCCAGCGCAGGAGGGTGGATGGTAACCCTTCCTGTATATACATATATAATCTGTGTATTAAATTGCTGGTGGTTATGTGTCTACTAATAAACTTTGAGTTTCCTTTGCAGTGCTCAGTTACAGTGTTTACTAAACACTCGTCAGCACCAGCCATCCGGCTTCATGTTCCGGTATTAGGCGGCTGAGATCACAGGTTTCTGCGGGAGCATCCTTGATCATCAGGCCTGGCACAGCACTGCAGGAAATTTCATGGATGTCCGGCCAGGTCATCCTGAGGGGTCTCCTGGCCGCTTAGTGGTGCTGTCACATCCAGCGGGAAGTGGAGGTGGCAGTTACAGAAGTCTTCTTGTATATGCTGCCTCAGGTGATGCTCCCCTCACCAGAGGTTTGTAAAATTTGAGCTTGCCTCTCCCATGCAGTTCAGCGCCTCTGCGAACCTCTAGGTACACACGCTAAGCTCTGTGTACTTTCTGAAAACCACATGGTGGTCAGTGTGCACGTGAACACTTTGCGCACTTTCTAAAATCCACGTAAGTGGTAAGTGTGCATGCAAGACTCTGCGCACTTTCTGAAATCCTGTACGGTAAGGGTTACGCACTCCGCCTCGTTCCCTTTCTTGAGATGATTAGACCTTGGTTCTTTGGGCTCTATTCAGCCAGTGTGTATTTGTTTATACACTTCAAGCATCGCTTCCCTCAACATGAGGGGCTATTTGGGCGATTCTCATAGTAGTTTATCAGCGCTCCCCTTTTCCAAGAAGGGTCGCCTATGAGCGCGCTACTCTGAATTCTGAGTTCTCCTCTCAAATGAGACTGAGTTCTCTGTTTTTTCCCCAGAGTGCTCCAGCATTATTTCCACAGATCGAGTTGATGACTCTCAAACATACTGTTTTGAGATGCACCATTCCATCTATGAGCTTCCCTCTATGAGAGCCCCTCCTTAGAACAGTATTTGAAAATCCATGTTATGGTAACTGTGCACGTGAAGTCTTTGCATACTTTCTGAAATCCACACTGTGGTAAGTTCGCACTAGGGCTGGACGATTAATCGAAAATAAATCGAAACCGAAATTCAGAATCTCTAACCGAGGTAATTTTCCCATGTCGGTTATTTCATTTTTTTAATCCTGTTAATACTTCCCCCTTAAAAGCATACTAGCGCGTGTTTAGCCACATGACTCTGCCCCGTTCAGTCAGTGGCATAAAAGCAAAACACGGAGGTGAACGCCGGTTCAACACAGTGATGGCGTACGAGCGGTGAGCCTTTCGTCTTCACTAAACTTTGTCAGTTGTATTTGTTTTATTGTTTGGACATTCAAGCGATTAGACGATCGGATGTATATTATTATATCGAGCTACCATGTTCGCGCAGCTGCATTGTGGCACGAACACTCATATAAACAATAGCTGTGAAGATCGCGCGCACAGAGGAACGCAGAAACTAGTCAGCACTGTCCTGTGATTTATCACTAAAGTAGCTTAGAATCTCAAAACTTATTATAGCATATTTTTCTACTTTTGAAGGAACTAGGCTATTTCAGGGCTCTAGAGTGCTACCTAATTTCTCAATGGTGTGACATAAAAAATCAGAGGTCGCACCGGTGCGACCAGCCGTTCGAGGGAAAAAAAAATTAATTATCCACGACTCTGAAAGTCTCCCTGTGGTTCAACAACAGACACTAGAGCTCTACATTTCAGCCCGAGCCCGACGGACCCCGACTTTTTTAGGCCCCTCGAGCTGGGCTTCGGGCCATTTTTCATGTCATAGTTCAGACGCGGGCCGGGCCTCCCGCCTGTCTGCTGCGCCGGTGGTAAAAAACACGAGACCGTGCTACCGCGACTGTCAAGAGCGGCTGGACGGTGTTTAGTGTCCCGCAGCTGCAGTATGGTGTGTGCTGTCAGTGCAGCTGACCTGTTCTGCGTTCAAATACACGCAATAGGCTCAAGCTTGCCACAAAGCACCGGCAAAAGTAATTACCATAAATGTGACAGAGGGAAAAAGTAAGGAGATATTTGAATTATTTACTAATAAACTAGTGTTTTCTGAGTCTGTGTCGCAAGGATGAAGTTGCTGATCCGGACTTGCCATCTCATTAGACGAGCATTAGAGAGAAGTGCATCTTTACGGATTATGATTATAATGAAAGAGTTTTTGTTTTCGATTTGTTTTATTTCATTAAGTAGTCATTTTAAGCTTTCTATAGATATATTTAGCATGTCTATAGATATATTTATCATTTAGGCAGTGTCGGTTTTTTTTGTACTCCTGTTAAAGCCGACACGACAGAAAGCACAACTTTTGTTGATATTGTGAGTGCACACAAATAAAAGACCCTTTGCAGTTACGAATGATGTATTACTCTTATCTTTATGAGCAAAAATGAAGGCGTATCCACTGAAAAAATGCAAGTGATCATGCTGGCGTCTCCGTGTCCTGAAGCGTCTCTGCACAAACTATTGGATATAGCGCACATTTATCTGGGTCTAACATTTAAACATTGTTATATGCTTGAACTGTTTTATATCTATAGATTTTATTTTTATTTATTCGTGATGATTTGAGAAGGCTAAACTGATCAAACATAGGTTCACTATCTAACGCTGACCGCTTAGTCGTTACTTAAAAAAAAAAAAAAAAAAAACTAAATCTTATATTTAACAAACAAAAATTTCTTCCAGAAACAAAATAATCATTCATTAATCGTAATCGATGTAAAATGTTAAATTAATCAAGGTTTTGATTTTAGGCCATAATCGTCCAGCCCTAGTTCACACGCTAGTATTCAGCGTTCTTTCTAAAAACCTACATGGTGAGGGCTTCGCGCGGTTGCTTCGTGCCCTTTCTTGAGTTGGTAAAAGCCCCGTTCATCTTGGGCGCCACTCCACCTATGTATCCTCGGATACTTATCTAAACAGGCTGTTGCTACTGGAGATCTGTTGAGACAGCTCCTTCAGCAAGCTTATGTGAAAGCAAGCAGTAGCCCCTGTGTGACAGGCAAGACTTAGTATAAAATGCTAGGTTCTTAGCCGTATCCCTTTAAAGGAATCTTTCCTGTTTCCAAGCCTTCAGCTCTACCCCGGGCCGAGGCCCTAACAGGTAAGTTGGGTATGTAGCTTAGGCCTTTGGCTGTAAGGGGTACTATCACAGACAGCCATCTAAACGTCCCAGGGGCAACTCCCATGGAAATGGTAGAGTTGGTGCTTAGTGTTCGCCATGATTCTGGCCTGCAGTCCCCTCAGCATGGTGGCATGGGTATACTGTTCCCCATACAACCCCTAGAGGACGCAGTTCAAAGTTCCCTTAAAAGGGAACGTCTCAGGTTATGAATGTAACCATGGTTCCCTGAGTAGGGAATGAGACACTGCGTCCTCTAGCTCCCTGCCATGCTTCGGACGCAATCTTCAGACAAAGAAGTGAATGACGTGTTCTCCCGGTGCCTGTTTATTGTCGCACCGGTAGTGACGTCAGAGGCTGTCGCCGGCCAACTCGTTGGTGTTTTTTCAATGTATGCTTCAGACACGGGTCACGACGAGGTGTTACCCATAGCGACCCCTAGAGGACGCAGTGTCTCGTTCCCTACTCAGGGAACCATGGTTACATTCGAACCTGAGATGTTTTCACTGCATTCACACAGGTGTTTCCTTCAGTGAAAATGAAGCGCATATGAAAGCATACTTTATAAAATGACCATGTTGCCATTTTCATTTGAAAATTTTACTTTAAGTGTAATACATTTTCCAGCGCATGTGGCAAAGAGGTTTGCATACTTGAGCTAAGGAAAGAGGTTTGTACTACAAATGCAAACAGTAAAACTGTGTGTGTGTACAGTAAACAGGTGTATAAGTTACATGTGTGTGTGTGTGGGGGGGGGGTGTGAGAGAGAGAGAGAGAGAGATCATTAAGACTTGTATTTGGCTCATTCAGTTATATGTTATACCTATCTATGCAATACAGTGGAACACAGCTCTTTTTGGTATATAATTTATATTATATATATATATATATATATATATATATATATATATATACACACCCTCGTTGAGGGCTGAGCCCCACTAGAATGAGAATCCTAGAATCACCCCTGCCAAGACATGAGGTTATTTTACTGATCCCGTTATTTATTTTAATTTTCATTGAACCCATATTTAATTATCACAATTTGAAAAACTCACAGTAAATATACAGTCCAGCTTTGATCAAAGTTATTAAGAGTCTTGGGCAGACGCAACACAGAGTAGTTTTGTTTGTGTGAAAAAATGACTGAAGGCAGACTGCTGAGGGAAATTATATGAAAGAATATATGATTTCATTATTTGTGTGAATGCATAATAGGGAACCGAATGTCTTCAGAAAAGTTTCAAATACATTTGCTTTCCATCTTCCTTCTGTGTAATGTTTAATAAAGTTTTATGTTTATAAGCGCAGCACAGCTTTGTTTACAGAGGTTACCGTGGAAACAGCTCTGTTCTGCAGTTCATAAGCGCCCTCTGCTGTCAAACTGTGGTTTTACAAATTAATTCAGTCTGCCATATTTTTGTTCAGACAAATGTAGTATAAGTCAGGACTTTTTTTTGTTGTTATTATTCAGTCGGTGGATGGATAGTATACTTTGTTATTTGTGGGAGGTGTTGAGATTTTTAGAATGGTAATATTATTTTGTAGTGTTTTTTGTGGAGATGATTTTTTTTTTATCATTCTGACTCATCCTTTTATTATAAAAAAATAAAGGCTGATATGTTATAATTTTCTTTTTAAAAATGGTCAAAAATGTATTTGAACATGTAGTACATGTCAGTAGATAACATGTTATGAATATTTTTTGTTAATTTAAAATCTGCCCATGATTTTTTAAATGTTTTATTTCACTGTTTAGGCAAATAAAAAGTCCATAGTGCTGCTAATTTTATTTGTTGGCTTTTGTCATAAAACTTGGTAAAATTATTGCAGTGTGTGTATCAGTACTTTTTTTAATATTTTCAGCACATTTGAACAAAGACATGTATAACAGTTTGGATTGATACATTATTTAAGAGATTTAAGTAAAGTTTAACACTGGTAGGTCTCAGCCGCTTTCATTTTTAAAGAGTAGCTCCCGAATGAAATAAGGTTGGAGACCCCTGGTTTAGAGCATAAGAAACAAATGGTAAAAAAAAACACTTTCTGAAAAATTATATTTTATTCATATGTTATGCTATGTCATCTGTAGTGGACACTAGGACTCAGTTGTTTAAAAAATAAAATGACATGAAATTATATGTATTTATTGGTTTGATTATTGGTTGGATTTATTTAATTTTTTTTATTTATGTTTTATTTATATATTTATTTGTTTTTTGTATCAAAATGCCTGATAAACATGATTTAAGTCCTGATGTCCTCTACAGTGGAATCAATGCCCTGTTCTGTAACAGAAAGTATTTTGGGCGTCGCTAGGCCATTTTTAGGGGAGCTATAGCCCCCCTAAAATGACCACTCAGCCCCCCTAAAATTTTGAGATTACATAAACTGTACACAAATTTGTGATCGCCTCAGTCCCCTTTAAATTTCATATGAAAACGGCGGCAGACTTCGATCGGCTCCTCCCCATCTTTTAGCGTGTTCTTCAATCCAGACCTCAGCGGCACAGAGCGAGAAACAGAGGACAAGTTGTGTGTTTATCGATAGATTGTTATAATATCATATGTGCAGTTCTTTGTCATAAATACAGTCTACAAAATATCATGGGGGAGCAATCAGTTCCACATGTATTTCACTGCGTTCACCCCTCATCACACCACAGCTGTTTCCCCCAGAGAAAATGAAGCACATATAAACACATACTGTATAAAATGATGTTGCCATTTTCATTTGAATATATATATATATATATATATATATATATATATATATATATATATATATATATATATATATATATATATATATACCCCCCTAAAATGAAAAACCTGGAATCGCCCCTGGAAACCCCATAACGTTTTGACATTGTAATGTATTTGAGTTTATGTTATAATACCTGATGGCCACTAGAGTGCGCTCCCGAGTTGTTGTTGCGGTCTGCCGAGTAAAGCAGTGAAAAACAGTGCAGTCCCATCTCCGGTTCTTCTGGTGTACGTTCTAAAACAAAACAGAAATAACGTGTGTTATTATAGCATATTGATGCAATAAACATTAACCAACTTCGATCCTTTCAGGGACTGGATAATTATTATGCCAGATTCGTGCCAAACTTGTCCACATTGATTCACCCCCTGAATGCAATGCTACACAAAGAGGCAAAATGGAAGTGGTCTTCTGAGTGTGAGAAGGCATTTCAGGATGTTAAAACGCAGCTATTAACACCCAACGTACTCACACACTATAACCCAAGAGTCCCACTTCATTTGGCTTGTGATGCTTCGCCCTACGGGGTGGGAGCTGTACTTTCACACATGGTGCCGGATGGGCAGGAAAGACTCATAGCCTTTGCGTCCCAAACCCTGAGTAAATCGGAACAAAATTACGCACAACGAGAGCGAGAAGCACTAGGAATAATTTTCAGAGTAAGGAAGTTTCACACTTATCTATATGGACGTCACTTCACATTACTAACAGATCATCATCCACTTACCTCCATACTCCACCCTAACAAAGCAACTCCATCCATGGCTGCGGCAAGACTTCAGAGGTGGGCCTTTCTGCTGGCGGCACACGATTCCACAATTCAGTATAGAGGTGCTAACGACCATGGAAATGCTTATTGGTTTATCTCGATTGCCACTGCCTGCACAGCATAGTGACAGGAAAGATGCAGTGGAGGCTTACCTCATTAAAAAAAATGGATGCACTTCCAGTGTGTAGCAGTGACATCAGGAAGGAAACCCGAGCAGATCCGATTCTCTGTCGTGTAAAAGAGATGGTATCCACAGGATTATTCCCACCTATCAAAGACTCCGAAAATGCACTAAAACCATATCTCACGAGGAAGGAGTTACTCTCACTAATGCAGGACTGTCTGATGTGGGGGCAACGGGTCATTGTTCCACCGAATCTGAGACAACGAGTTTTAGAGGATTTACATACAGGACACCCAGGTGGTGTGAAAATGAAGGCTCTGGCACGTAGCTACATTTGGTGGCCAAATATCGACTCACAAATTGAAGAAAAATCAAAGACCTGCATCTCCTGTCAACAGAATCAAAAAACTCCATGTCTCTCACCCTTACACCCCTGGTCATGGCCAGAAGCCCCTTGGCAGCGGATTCACATCGATTTTGTGGGTCCATTTGAGGGACTAATGTTTCTAGTAGTTGTGGACGCACACTCAAAATGGCCAGAAGTTTATGTGATGGATTCTACAACATCATTCAAGACAATTCAAGTTCTGCATGGTCTATTCAGACCCTAGTTAGCGGCAATGGGCCACAATTTACTTCAGAGGAGTTTGGATATTTTCTGAAAACAAATGGTGTAAAACATTTGCACTCAGCACCATTCCATCCAGCCACCAACGGTCTGGCCGAGCGCTTCTTAAAAACTTTTAAACACTCACTGAAAGCATCCAAAGAACCAATACCACTACAACAGAGATTAGACTCTTTCTTGCTACAGTATAGGAATACACCACATAGCACAACAAAAGAAACACCTGCTATGTTATTCTTGCATCGCAGATTGAGGACACGGTTGGATCTACTGAAACCAAGTGTGAAACTAACTGTGAAGCATGCACAAAAAGTTCAATGTTCTTACCGTTCCTCCCATGCAAAAGAAAGAGACTTTCATGTAGGTGATTTAGTGCTGGTCAGAGATTATCGACGGGGGGAGGAGAAATGGTAAGCTGGTACTGTTTCTTCGCAGTCGGGACCAGTGTCGTACACGGTTCACGTAGACAATGCACAAAGCTGGAAAAGACATGCAGATCAAATGTTAGACTGTCATCCAGAAATCACAAAAACCACAGAATCACTACCAGCAGAAAATAAGATGTCACAAACACTAGATGATAAGGGACAAGAACTGTCTTTAACATCTAATAACACAGAATCAAATGCTCTAGACCAGCATGTGACCAAACTTGTGGAACCAGCCATTGCTTCTTCCCCAAATGTGAGAAGATTTCCTGTCAGAAACCATAAACAACCAAACAGACTTGATCTGTAAAGAATTGAATGTTACAGTATATACACAGTACAATGTGTAGAAGTGTTTGAATCCTTTTGAAATGAGGATTTGGTTGACTTGTGAATAAGTTGATATGGTTTGAGGGTGTCTATCTAAGGGTTGTTATTTAACTGTTATTCCCTAAGCTGAATTGATGTTACAATGTTAAAAGAAAAAGAAAAAAAATATGGGGTAGACTGATTTAAGAAGGGAGGAGATGTAATGTATTTGAGTTTGTTATAATACCTGATGGCCACTAGAGTGCGCTCCCGTGTTGTATGTTGTTGTTTAGCCATAGCGCAGCATCCTATTTTATATAATACATCTTTAAAAGATTATTAAAAAAAAAAAAAGGTTCGGAGTGTCAATGGAAACAGGAACAGATGGTACATTTGAATGAGGACACATTTCATAATTTCTTATTGCTTAGTGTGTATGTATTTATATATAGAGAGAGACAGACAGAGAGTAAAACATAATAAAACGCTTTCGACGCCGTCGCAAAAGGCACAGTACAAGCACATTAATCCATGTTGTGATAACTGAGGGGAGACCGTTACCTGCTCCCGCCCATATTCGCAGCGGCATCCGAAAAAATTTTGCACGTTCAAAGTCTAGTGTGACCGCCCCTTAAAGCAGTGAAAAACAGTGCAGTCCCGTCTCCGGTTCTTCTGGTGTACGCTCTAAAACGAAACAGAAATAACGTGTGTTATTATAGCATATTGATGCAAACATAACAGACATAACGTCTGAGATGTTGGTTTATGAAATACAATTTGAAAAGTAGTCTGATTTAAATTATAATTACACAGATTTGAAAATTATGTTGGTTAATTACAGGGCCTTACCTTAACACAACTGATAGTTGATAGTTTTGTTGCAAAGCACAATATTATGGTGAAATTAGATCTCGTGTTTGAGTTAAAACCGAATTATTGTTGTATAAGCACAGCAAGCATCATAGCAAAAAGGCTGAGAAACTTAAGAGTTATACCACCAATTAACATTAGCCCTTCATTCATGACACGGATACCGTAATAATCATACAGAGAGAACATAGCTGCATACCTTTATCTTTTGCTCGTTTCAACTATTTTTCTTGACTAAATTGGGCACCTGATGGCTTTGACCTTTTCCTGTCCATCTCTGTGTTTATTTGGCTCTCGACAATCAACAGATTTCTCATCCCCCCCAACACTGTCCCTCACGACCAGAAGTCAAGACTAAACCACTTCATCTTGGTGACCACATAATCATTTATGAGCCATTTCACACAATTCTGCGTTATTTGGAAGAAAAGTCGAGGTGCGACCTGTTCCATTTGGGAGAGACCCAGAGGTGAACTGTCCCCCTGCATCAATGATCAACTGCATCATTTTTGCCTCATACACGGCACCTTCCCAACACAGGGAATATATATATATATTTATTTATTTTTAACTGCTCGTGGCCCATGTATCATGTACACACACTGCCAACTCACAATCATGTTAAAACAACTTGTAAAAGTGCATGTCACATCTGATGACCCCTTTAAGGTTTTTATAAAGTGAACTAAACTGCTGTAAGATATTCAACACCAGTTTACTCTGCATTGTTCATTTTCTGCTTAAAACAGGACAAAAGATTAAATATATTATAGTAAGAGTAAATATAAATGTTTTAATATGTAGGTATCAGTGGAGTGGATGTGAGTCAAGTGTTCTGCAGTTCTGGTGAAAATGTCCGTCTGTCCTGTAATAATGCTCTTTCTGGCTGCACATCAACTACATGGATCTATAACTATAACACACATTCAGAGACAGTTGAACTGATTGCTGGAGGAATAAAGAAGACTGACACAGAGAGACATGAGAGACTGAGTCTGGACTCTGACTGCTCTCTGAACATCAAGAAAGTCACAAAAGAAGATCGTGGAGTTTACTTCTGCAGACAATATGTGAATGAACAACAACAAGGAACTGATGCATATGTTTATCTGCATGTTCTTCATGGTCAGTGTTTCTGTGAATATTATGATTATATGTTGAATTAAACAGTAATATTGTCATGTAATCTCTGTCTGATTTTCTGTTTCAGTCTCTTCATCATCCTCACAGTCTGAGATCAGATCAGGCAGCTCTGTGACTCTCTCCTGTCAGTTATATTATCATTATTATCTATTCACTTGTGATACTTTGGTTGGTTTTGAGAGACTTGAGCTGATCTGGGTGAATCAGGCTGGTGTGAATCTGCAGACAGACTCCAGATTTCAGATATCATTCTCCTCAGAACAGTGTCTCAGCTCTCTGACTACAACACTCCTGAATGAAGATCACAACAGAGAGTGGAGATGTCAGGTTAAACACAGAGATCAACTGAAGACCTCAGCCACATATACTGTCAAGTATCAGAGTAAATGATTTATATTAACAATTAATCATCAGTAATTTAAATCTGATCGTAGTCTATGACGTATCTGAACATTCATCTTTTACAGCTCCAACCGAAACAAAGACACCGTCTCCAGTCACCATCTCTAAATCACCTGCAGCTCCTACACAACCAGGTACATAATCAGCTGTTAAGATCAATGTTTACTGTTACCTGAAGACCTCCGTCAGATACACTGACATGTGTTCAGATAACAAACTACATTTCTTTAACCCTCAACTCTCACAAGTTCACTTCAATATATTATGATTAAATCCTAATTTAATCATGACAAACTATATACAGTACAGACCAAAAGTTTGGAAACATTACTATTTTTAATGTTTTTGAAAGAAGTTTCTTCTGCTCATCAATCCTTCATTTATTTGATCAAAAATACAAGAAAAAAAATGTAATATTGTGATATATTATTACAATTTAAAATAAGTGTTTTTAAATTTATTATACTTTAAATTATCATTTATTTCTGTGATGCAAAGCTGATTTTTTAGGATCATTATCATATCATTCTAATATGATGATTCATTATCAAAGTTGGAAACAGTTCTGCTGCTTAATATTTTTTCAGAACATGTGATACTTTTTTAGGATACTTTGATGAATAAAAAAAAAAAAAAAAAAAAAAAAAATAAAAAAAAAAAAAAGAAGCTATGTTTTTAAAATGTAAATATTTTGTAATAACAATATACACTACTGGTCAGTAATTTGGGGTCAGTAATTTTTTTTTCTTTCTTTTTTTTTAAATAAATTCAATACTTTCATTCAGCAAGGATGTGTTAAATTGATAAAAAGTGATCGTAAAGACAATATACTATTAGAATATATATTATTAGAATTTTTTTTTTTTTTTTTTTAATAAATGCAGTTCTTTTTAACCTTTTATTCATCAAATATATTAGACAGCAGAACTGTTTCCAACACTCATAATAAATCAGAATATTAGAATGATTTCTAAATGATCATGTGATAGACTGGATGTTACGTGTGACACTGAAGGCTGGAGTAATGATGCTGAAAATTCAGCTTTGCATCACAGGAATAAATTATTTTTTTTAAAGTATATTCAAATAGAAAACTATTATTTTAAGTTGTAATAATATTTCTCAATATTACTGTTTTTTCTGTATTTTTGATCAAATAAATGCAGGCTTGATGAGCGGAAGAGACTTCTTTCAAAAACATTAAAAATTGTAATGTTTCCAAACTTTTGGTCTGTACTGTATCTTTGGAAAGGTCTAAGACTCCTAAAAATATATTTTACCACTGTTTGTTGTTAAAAATTATGTAGAAACAGTAATAGATTAAATTATGACAAGAGTGCACCTCAAAACATATACTTCATGAGTTCTGACCTTTGTCCCAAATTATTTTTTGTTTACTTTTTCCCTATCACGTTTTCGTAATCATCATAAATTATAAAACATTTGAAAGCTTATTGCCTCAAAATTCATCTTGTGAAAACTATTTTCAAATCGGACATTACATTACTATGGAAACGGTACTTTAAAATATTTTAGCAGGCTCCTCCCCTTAGTGGGGGTGTTGTATTATTACAAAATTGTATTACAGTCTTTTTGAATTAAAACTTTTTATAATCTTGACAAAATACATATCGTTGAAAAGGTCTGATTCTCAAGATTCTATATTTTGTGATAGAAGTAATACTGAGAGAGAAATGTATGCATTTGTGACAGAAAAATGCATCAAATTCAATGGAGTTTGTGTGGCACCCGGTGGCTATATATGATATAACACCTGAACAAAATTGTATAGGAACTAATTTTTTATATCAACCTCAAACTTATTTAGAAACATGTATTTGATTTTATATCAATTTTGGATTAAAACCTATTTTGTAAAATATTTATTTTATATAAATTAAAATAAAACCAGTACATTAAATTTAAACTTCTATATATTTTTATACTTTCATTTATTTCATTTTATTTTTTATGCTGCTTGTCTTCTTTAAAAAGAGACGAACCTCAGGTCTGTATTCCAAAGCATTCATGAATTATAATAATTTAGGTTTGAATAGTGCACTTTCATGTCTATGTTCAAAAGGGGGGTTGGTTAAGGGGGGGGGTGTGGAGGTTTTTATGTTTTTGAGGAGTGTATATGTGTTTTTTTTTGGGGAAAATGTGGGTTTTTTTTGGCTGCAGCTCACTGTGTTTCACTCTCATATAGATGAGGTATAAATAACTTCATGTGTTTATATTGTAACCAGGCTGTTTCTGATCAGAAGGGGTTCCTCTGCAAAGTCTTACTTACTTCCATTATCACTGAACAGAATTCAGGAGGCGAGATCATCAGTGATGCCTTCACAGATACACTATGTCTTGTCTACACTTTAGTTACTTTAAATAGATAGCAAAACGTGCCTTTGAAAAACTGCAAAATATTAGTTTTTTTTTTTTTTTTATTATTATTATTTATTTATTGAATGTGTGACAAATAAACACCATCTAACCTTACATTTCTACATTTATGTCTGACTGTGTTTCTCCTCCTCGTCCTTAACTGTCTGTGTGAGCTACAGCTGCCTGAGTCTTACTTGCAGCTGTTAGGATATTTGGGGAAAAAAAAATATTAATTAATTATGTTCTGAACATTCATCTTCTGCAGCTTCAGTCGATTCAACACTGATTCCAGTCAGCAGCTCAAACTCTGAGAAGAAATCAAGTCAAACTACAGCAGCAGCTTCTACAAAACAAGGTTCATGATCACAGACACACATCATCAGTCCATGAACAATGAAGCCAAACAGAGCTAAGATGTATTTTATAAAATATGATGAATCAGAACTAAAATCCTCCACCTTATACAGAGAAACAGACTACACACACCCCTGAGACTACTTCAGATACACAGCAAGGTATTTCTGAACATTCATCATGATCACAGACACACATCATCAGTCTTTCACTTCTCCTGCACTGTCTTTTTATGATTAAATAATGTAGTTTAGGAAAATGGGGATAAAATGAATCTTTATGCTGTGTATGGTTTTAGATAAATGGATCTTTACCACAAACACTGAGATGACTTCAGCTCACACATTAATCAGAGGTATGGAATGACTTTGCATGCACAGAAACTATCAGTGAATTTATAAATGTTTGTCAGTAATTATTGTTTCACAGATTGATTGTCTTCTTTCTCTCTGTTCTGTCCACACATGGTTCTTGTAGTGATTGTGATTATTGTAGAGATTGCAGTGTTTGCTGCTCCTACTGTGATTCTTCTTCAGATCATCTGTGTGAGAAGAGCTGGTGAGTTCTGAACGTCACAGAACCTGATGATTAACATTGATCTCTAACAATCTGAATCATGACCCTGAAACAAGGACAGTAAATTGTTTTTATTGATTTTATTTATTTAGGAAGGAAGAACTCTCTCCACCAAAAGGAAATAGAGATGTCTACAGTTCTACAATGAAATACCCTCTCTCTCTCTCTCTATATATATATATATATATATACACACACTATAAAGATTACAGCAAGAATTATTTTAATGTTTATGGATATTATAGATATTTGCATACAGCTTTGAATGTCATTTTCCAGTAATCCATATTGTACAGACTGCTTTAAAGTGAGACAGGTACCAGTTTATTTATCACATGATATATTAACAGATTTTTATTTTATTTTTATTTAACAGTTATTTTTTTACGGATCATTTCAATGCAGAAACAAGTCCTTACTTATGTTTCCTCTTAACCCTGAATAAGCAAATACATGAAGGATTGTATTTTTTTTTTTTTTTTTACGTGGATATTGGAACGATAAGTACAGCATTTTAAATTAATTTGTTTTTACTTTTTAGTTGCTTCTCATATTTTTATTCTTGTTTTGTTTTGAGAATTGTTCTACTGTTAAAATTAAAGGATTTGTTCTGAAATGAGGGGACATAAAGTAGCATGTTTTTTCAATATGTTTGGCTGACTGTATTTTTTTTTATGACAACGAACAGGATGCGTTGTTGAGTTAGTAACGTGTAACTGCACGCGGGAGGCACGATCGCTTGATTTTCATTATAAAGTGGAAACAACTTACAATAGCCTACTCCTTCATTTGAGATCATGTAAGAGTGTCAGAAGGTACCCCTCTACACTAACAAAATCCCAGGAACTAGAGCCAAACAGATTTTAGAAGCCTTAAAACCCAATTTATTCCTTATAATACACAATTCCCACAATAAAAATCGATCGCGAAATACAGGGGTTCCCTGGAGGCGTGGCCGAATGCAGACAACGTTAGAGCGGGGAATCCCGGAAACGTCTTCACCACCGGCAACGTATCTCCTCCGACCCAAACAAGGAATAATATGGCAAATCAATAAAAGACAGAACCGCAAGAGCTCAAACTCTTATTCCTGGACGAGTGCAGAAAAACTACTTTCCTGTCCAGGATGGGAATGACGCCTTCCACTCCTTTGGGCTGTCTAGCAGGCGGCCTGACTCCAGTGTGGCTTGGCAGCTTTCTGTCCTATAAGGAATCAGCAAAAAGTCCTCAGCAAAAGCAGCTACAGCGAGCGCTAGACCATCGGCATCAAGCAATGGATTACGAGAGGAAAAAAAGAAGAACGTCCCTTTATAGGAATACTTGCGTGCGTTGTTTACTCGTATCTTCGATCGATCGATCGATCGTACTGTTTGCCAGCCGATGAGCACCCTCGTGGGAAAGGTAGATCAGCGTCCGGACTCCCTTTACATCGTAAGTTTCCGTTCCTTTTATAGAGCTATAAGTTTATGATTATAATGATCAAGAGGTGTGGCAGCTATTTAGTCAATGGGGATCACCTGTAGTAGTCCATTACACACCCACAGTAGGCTTCCAACAAAACATTAACACACGTGCGCATTATAAACACACACATCACACGTGCTCAATATCTTTACACACTGACACTACACACCAGATCTCACTGCAATCAAATTAAAACACACCCATTACAAGGGAGCCATACTATCCCTCAATCCACTTTACATTTTCCCCATCTGACAAGAGTAAGACATTATTCAAAACTATTCTAAATATGTATTTTATTTGTGTACATTCACAATAAAAACAAACATTGTGCTTTTGTAAAATAAAGGAAACAAACAGGATGTGCTTTCTCAAGAGCGCATCAGAAAAATGAAACGAAATTCTGCATATAGGCTGCTAATTGTTTCAAAGTTTTTTTTCTTTATTTATTTTTTTCTTTTCGTTTTGTTAATTCATTAATTATTTTGAAAAATATATTTGGCATAAAGGCCTATTTATTTCTTTTATATATAGCGTATGTTTTTCTCCATTCTCAGAAGCGCTGCAGGTGCGTGACATGACGATGTGAATCCCTCACGTTCTGTTGTTTATGCTGCTTTTTGCGTGCATACAAATAATCCTTGGAATCAAATTTAGGTATTTTTAATGGGTCACAGCCACGTATCAATTCAAATTTCATTTAATTGTAATTTAACATAATCTTATTGGTTAACGGTTAATAATAGCGTAACGATCGTTTGTTGTCGGTTAGGATATAGGAGAAATAAAATAACCAGAATGAACATTCATATTTCCTAATAAAAGTTAATCAGAAAAATGATAATAATAACACTGATCCTGTTTATGATTATTGCTTGATGATCAAGTAAACAGTCTATAACAAAGTACAAAAAAAAAAAAAAAAAAAAAAAAAATCTCATGACACTTGTTAATAAAAATCATTTAACAGGCTATATAATTAAGTTTTGTTTCAAATTGATAAAACACAGGCTACTAGCATATATAATTTGCGCAAAATGGGTGAAATTATGTATGAAAACAGCTGAAGGGCAATTTTTTTTTTTTTTTTTTTTTTTTTTGCGATACACCAAAACGTCTCAGGTTACGAATGTAACCATTGTTCCCTGAGTAGGGAACGAGAGACACTGCGTCCTCTAGGGGTCGCTATGGGGAACACCTTGTCGTGACCCGTGTCTGAAGCATACAAATGAAAAAAAACACCAACGAGTTGGCCGGCGACAGCCTCTGACGTCACTACCGGTGCGACTATAAAACAGGCACCGGGAAAACACGTCATTCACTTCTTCGTCTGAAGCTTGCGTCCGAAGCATGGCAGGGAGCTAGAGGACGCAGTGTCTCGTTCCCTACTCAGGGAACCATGGTTACATTCGTAACCTGAGACGTTCCCTTTCAAGGGAACTTCGAACTGCGTCCTCTAGGGGTCGCTATGGGGAACAGTATACCCCACGCCGCCATGCTGAGGGGAGTGCAGGCCAGAATCATGGCGAACACTAAGTACCAACTCTACCATTTCAATGGGAGTTGCCCCCGGGACGTTTAGACGGCTGTCTGTGACAATACCCCTTACGGCCAAAGGCCTAAGCTACATACCTAACTTAATTGTTAGGGCCTCGGCCCGGTGGTAGAGCTAAAGGCTTGGAATCAGGAAAGATTCCTTTAAAGGGATACGGCTAGGAACCTAGCATTTTATACTAAGTCTTGCCTGTCACACAGGGGCTACAGCTTGCTTCCGCAAAAGCTTGCTGAAGGAGCTGTCTCAAAGAGATCTCCAGTAGCAACACCCTGTTTAGATAGGTATCCGAGGATACATGGGTGGAGTGGCGCCCAAGATGAACGGGGCTTTTACCAGCTCAAGAAAGGGCACGAAGCAACCGTGCGATGCCCTCACCATATAGGATTTTAGAAAGAACGCAGAGTACTAGCGTGCGAACTTACCACAGTGTGGATTTCAGAAAGTGTGCAAAGACTTCACGTGCACACTTACCATATCATGGATTTTCAAATACTGTTCTAAGGAAGGGCTCTCGTGGCACTCTGATAGAGCAGCTCATAGATGGAATGGTGCATCTCAAAACGTGCACACTTACCATATCATGGATTTTATCTGTGGAAATAATGCTGGAGCACTCTGGGGAAAAACAGTGAACTCAGTCTCATACGAGAGGAGAACTCCTGAATCCAGAGTAGCACGCTCATAGGGGACCCTTCTTGGAAAAGGGGAGCGCTGCTAAACTACCACGAGAACCGCACGATTATTGGATAATGTTGGGGGTAGCGATGCTTGAAGTGTATAAACAAATACACTGGCTGAATGGAGCCCAAGGAACCAAGGTCTAATCATCTCAAGAAAGGGAACGAGGCGGAGCGCGCAACCCTTACCATACAGGATTTCAGAAAGTGCGCAGAGTCTTGCGTGCACACTTACCAATACGTGGATTTTTAGAAAGTGCGCAGAGTGTTCACGTGCACACTGACCACCATGTGGTTTTCAGAAAGTACACAGAGCTTAGCGTGTGTACCTAAAGGTTCCTAAGCATCGCAGAGGCGCTGAACCGCACGGGAGAGGTAAGCTCGAATTTTATAAACCTCTAGCGAGGGGAGCATCACCTGAGGCAGCATATACAAGACTTCTGTAACTGCCACCTTCACTTCCCGTTGGATGCGACAGCACCTAAGCGGCCAGGAGACCCCTCAGGGTGACCTGGCCGGACATCCATGAAATTTCCTGCAGTGCTGTGCCAGGCCTGATGATCAAGGAGGCTCCCGCAGAAACCTGTGATCTCAGCCGCCTAATACCGGAACATGAAGCCGGATGGCTGGTGCTGACGAGTGTTTAGTAAACACTGTAACTGAGCACTGCAAAGGAAACTCACAGAGTTTATTAGTAGACACATAACCACCAGCAATTTACACATAAGTATATATCAGAAAAGGGTTATTTTTATACTCCCACCCTCCTGCGCTGGAGCCCCGCTCAAGGGGCGCCTCCTTTTAGTCCGGACCATCAGTAAGGTGGTTGCTATGAACATAGAACCAGCCAAAAACATTATAGGTCCAGCATAGGAGACTGTTATGCGTTAGAGGTTTTCCACCTAACCTCGATCAGGTGGAGAGCTGGTGGTTACAGGGGAATTAGGAAGGGGAGGATAAAAGCAGAAGTTAAAAATCCCTAAAAGGGAACGAGTAGATACCTCAGTATCACTCTGACTCAGACGAGAATACTGCCTCGTCTGGATCACATCCCTTAGGTTCTGCTTACCCCCTTGTGACCCACAATTCCTCTTACCCCTGCCCGCAGGTGGGGGAGGAGCATGAGTCGTGACACTAGCCTTCTGTGCCCGTCTTTGATCCTCAGATCGAGACAGGCCAGGGACCCCTATGTTGTTCGGGCTCAGACCTTGGACCTTTGTGGAACGAAGGATCTGAAAGCAGCGGAGTGCGCCTTCGTCTCCCCGAACTTCTCGATCACCGTCTCAACGGAAATATCGAAAAGTTAGAAGGCGAAACCTGAGCATCGAGAAGAAAGCCTTTTCTTTCTTCCCGATGTCTGCCAGGTCATCCACAGATGTCTCTCCGCCACCACCATGGCCGCCATAGTCCTGCGCTTGGCAGAGGCGGCCTGCTTGGTAGCCCGGAGAGAGAGGCCTGTGGTGCGGCGCAGCTCGGCTACCTGATCAGGAAAAAGGCCTTCGCCTCTATCCAGGTCTCTTAGCAGATCAGTCTGATATGCTTGAAGCATTTATTTTGTAATAAAGCCACAGCCTGACCTGCTGCTGCGTATGCCTTGCCATTTAAGCAAGATGCATTGCTTAAGGGGGGCTTAGATGGCAAGGAGGGAGATTAAGAGAGGATGTCTCCCCTGCAGAATGAAAGCTCTTTCTGCAGGGGGCATCCTCTCATAGCCGTTTTCGTGCATCGCCTCGATGTCGGCAAAACTCTTATGCTGAAACCGATGGATGCGAGAAGAAAACGGCCTCTTTCATTTCCTTTCGATCTCTGTATGGAGATCAGGCAGAAATGGAAGGCTCACCTGAGCTGGAGGGCTATGGTCGGAAAGATAACGCTCATCGAGGCGCGATCCATAAAACTCCAACAGCTCTACATACGCAGGGCAGGAGAATTGAGAAGGCTCAGCCTCAGCTTCTTCACCATCCTCAAATATCTCCTGCTTTTCCTGGGTAAAAACCCAGCAGAGCACTAACCTCAGTATCAGAAAGTGTTAAAGATATAACATCATCCTCCCGAGGCTCTTTCTTGTCCGCCGCCATTTTGAGCGCGAAAGGGAAAGTCCCTCTTTAAACCATTCAGACAGATCCACCTGAAATTCTCACGAGCTCATTCTCCTCCGTGCTTCAGCAGCGGCGGGTCCTGAACCGCGGGAAGCAGATGGCTGCTTTTTTTTTTTTTTTTTTCGGAAAGAGAGACGAACGAGAGCGGAGCTTTTTCCTTGAAAAAACGCTCGCAATGCACGCAGATTGCCTCCTCAAAGACATCGCGTGCGTGCTCTTTACCCAAACAAATCACGTAAATATCGTGTGTGTCATCGGGTGACAAATAACGCCGACACGGATGCATACATTGTCTAAACGCTTGCTAGTAGTCGCCATGATAGACAGAGAAAGAGCGCTCTTACCGGTTCTTTCAGATGCACGCTTCAAACAAAACAGTCAGTGAAGACGAAGAAGAGAATGACGTGTTTTCCCGGTGCCTGTTTTATAGTCGCACCGGTAGTGAAGTCAGAGGCTGTCGCCGGCCAACTCGTTGGTGTTTTTTCATTTGTATGCTTCAGACACGGGTCACGACGAGGTGTTCCCCATAGCGACCCCTAGAGGACGCAGTTCGAAGTTCCCTTGAAAGGGAACTTATGTGACAATTAGTTTAAGGGATGACGACAGCAAATTTCACAAGTTTTTTTAATTTTTGTTTTATGCATATTCTCTTTGTCGATAACAAAACAGCACAAAAACTGGATGGAAACTTGGCTAGTGACAGCAGTGCACTTTGCAAGGTAATGACTAGGACCACTAGTGGCGGCGGGGCCCTAAGAAACCGCTTAGTTCCCTTAAAGGGGAGGGCCGGTGTTCTGAAATATTCGGTGTAATAATAAAAACTCCATAATGACGGGAAGAAGGAGGCGGGAACCGGCGAACCTTCAAATTAAACTTTAATAACCAAAATAAATACAAAACAGCGCGACAGCCCCTCACGGGCGACTGCCGCGCACAAATAAAAACCAAACCACAAAATAAAACCCAGGCCTGGTCCTCTCTCGTCCTTCACTGTCGTCGCTCCTCTTTTGTATCCTCCCGATCTCCTCCGTGGGACTCGAGACCGGTGAGTGGAGCAGGTGTCGCTCATTTCCCAATCACTCCACCGGCCTCGCTCCGTTCCCACGGCTCTCGGCCCCGCCCCACTCGTCACATTCGGTGTCTGAGATATTTGGTGTCACTGGGCGGAGTAAATATGAATATTCGTGAGTTTCCTGTTTCGCGTTAAAGCGACTCTGAAAATATTAGTGCGTTTTTACCGGATCACAAAAACTTTTCAACAAGGTAATTACGTTTCAGCTTTGAACAAAGTTAAGCAAGCTTAGAATATAATTGTTCGTTTAAGCACAAAATGTTATAAATTCATTCCTGTGTTATGTTTATTCAAGGATTACAGACACTGATTTGCCAGAGGAAGCCTATCGTTAGAATACGATACAAGTAAATGGGCCAGCAGCTGTTAAACACTTTATTATATTCCTCTGTTTTGCTAATAAAAGTATGTCTGTTGAAGTGTGTAGCATATATATGGGTGCACAATAAAACTTGCTCACTGTATTGTAAGACTGCAAGATGAGAAATAAGGAACAATATAAAGACTCTTATGAAGTTACAACTCTTTAACATTATTTTTTTTTTCTCCCAAAAAAAGGTGTCACATGGAAGTGCATGACAGCCTACAACCAGATTGCAGTTCATGTGGAGAAGCTGTTTGTAATTAATGCATCTGTTAGAAATCAGTAGAGTTTGCTACTTGCACTTTTTCCTGTTATTTTATTTCCTAGCTTGCAGAAGCACTTCTAATGGGGGAGACTTTAATGTTCTCATGTCGTATATGAGCCACTATTGCACACACACATGTAGACATGGGTAAACGTTCTCAGAGTTAACTTTTTAGTTTTTTTAATCTGATGCAGGGGATGGTGGATGATGATCAAGTTAAACAAATCAATTGCAAAATATAAAAAAAACAAGTATACTATTTGATACAAATATTGTATTATTTAACCAGATTTAAAGTTTTACTACATTTTGTTCCTGAAATCCAAACTTTTGGACTCAAGATAATCAAAGGTAATCAAACCAAGCATGACCTAATAAAACATGTTTCATGGATAAAGGGTTCGGGAAAAAAGAACATGTTGGTGAATATTCTACTAATATTAAAAATATGTGGGTCATTCTTGAATGGCCTGTTCTGCAATGGGTATAAACAATCTGGTCCCATTGATTTGGAAGTATATTTCTTCTCCAAACATTTAGACTGATTTTATTGAGTTTGTTGGTGGTGTATAAATCTCTCTTTGCCATTTGTTGTTCATACAGGAAATTATAACAGGTTTTAGATCCATAAGAGATATTACTTACCAAAGAAATCCTATAACATGTGCTTGCTTGTGTTGATCAGTAGGCCTATCCCTAAACACATACAAAGTAGACACTTGTGTAGCTTTCACCAGTTTATTTTTATTTTATTTTTTAAACATGACCATGTATTTTATATTTATACAGGTGTGTTGTAAATGTTATGTAATGCCTTCACATCTGTTAATAAAACTTTACCAAAATCAGTCGCTGTCTTTAATCAGCAAAAGGAATCTACTTTTATCTTTAAAATGAAAATATACAAATTACTATATGGTTTGATTTAGCCATTTGTTATGAAAATGTAAAACATTTTAATTGTTATAAGAAAAACATTGTTAAAGTACTGCAACGTTGCTGATTTCACAACTTGACCAACACACATTTGAGTCAGAATGATTTTTATCTGAATCACGGTGCTTCACAATGCAGCATGTGATTAAAGACAAAAATCACACGGATAAAGACATTTCCACAATCTTGCATTTTGTCCATTAAATTTATCAAAAAAAAAAAAAAAAAAAAAAAACAATTATGGATGTTTATATTCCAGTTCATGTGTGTAAAAAACATTCAGTTTTCGCTTTGTTATTAAAATCTTTTTGGTTTAGGTTTCATTTATTAACATTAACTATATTAATTAACATGAACAATAATTATATAGCATGTCAATGTCAGTTAATAGTGAAAACTCAAAAAAAAAAAAATTATCTGTTAACATTAGTTAATGCTTGTTGTGTGGGGTGGTACTGTCAACTAAAATCAACAAACATTAATAAATTCTGTGAAAATATATTGTTAATGTTCATTTACTAATGTTTACCAATTACACCTTATTATAAAGTGTTACTAAAACCTTTATTGATTTACACTGTGTGCACAATTATTAGGCATGTTGATATTCTGATTTTTTTTTTCCCAAGCATATTTTACCAATTCCCAACGACATCAATCTTAATAACTACCATTAATTTTGTATTCAATCATTTATGAGTGATATATAATTGTCCCTGAAGGCTGGAAGAGAAAAAACTCCTTATATTCAGGTGTGCAGAATTATTAGGCAATTCTTTTTTTTACAGATGAAATGAGCCAAAAAAGAGTTGTAACTCAGACTGAAAAGTCAAAAATTATTAAATCCCCATGAGAATTATTAAAAACTATTGCAATACAGAAATTGACAGGTGGAGAAAAGACACAAGTTAACTGCATAAGAATTAAGAATTAAGACTTTTCAGAATAGAAGATGGAATAAAAATTAGCTTTTTAAGAGTAACTTTATGGAAACTAAAATAGACAAATATGCAACTAACCATCATAAAAAATATTACATGATGCTGTTTACACATTACTTTCACTGAAAAAAAAAAAAATAAATCTACAATATATATCCATCTTACAATAAGGAAAATTCAAAAACCTCTCTACAAAAAAAATAATTACTTTCATGAGATATGTTATAACGTCTGCAGAACAGTATGTTTTTTTTTGGCTAATTTTATCAGTAAAAGAAAACATGCCTAATAATTCAGCACTCCTGAATACAAGCAGTTTTTCACTTCCAGCCATAATGGACAATTATATATCAATCATAAATGATCAAATACCAAATGTATAGTAGTTATTAAGACTGATGGGATGTGGAATTGGAAAAATGTGCTTGGAAAATATCATCAGAATATCAGGTGCCTAATAATGATGCACGCCGTGCATAGCATGTTTAATGATTGTTTATTGATCTATAAGCATTTGTGAAATATTTTTGCCGGCATTACAGCTTAGTCTTCATCTGTGAGCTGAACTGTTTTACTGTTACATCACGAGTTTGTGTAAATTCAGATACATGTCATGTCACAGGATGTCATAGGTCAGTATTTAAATGAGTTTGAAAATTATTATGATTAATTATTATAACCTATTATTATTATTATATATATAAATATATATATATATATATATATATATATATATATATATATATATATATATATATATATATATATATATATATATATATATATATAGCCTATATTAGGGGTGTATTGATTCATCGATATGGATCGATGCATCGGTATATATATATATATATATATAGCCTATATTAGGTTTGTATTGTTTAATAGGTTTAATCTATATTTAGTTTTAAACAGCGAAGACTATGCAGTTATTTACATTTGATATATTAGGGGTGTATTGATTCATCGATATGGATCGATCGATGCATCGATAGCACACGTACAATATCGATATCTGTTATATAAATAGGCAGCTTATTTGACACTGTCTACATTTTCACATAATGTCCGTCAACGGGTGCATTCTCGTTCAAACTCACCGATTAGGACTCGGTATAAGGCACAAGGTGAGCATATAAAACGCTCGGGATTGTTCGCGGAACAGTCGAGCGCTGTGTGAGAAGTTTTCACCACACACATCTGAAGCGCGTGCACGAACACAGACAGCCGCACGCGCGAATACTAAACTGAGCTATCTTCCGCTTTTTTTGTGCATGGATCAATAAATACATAATTACATCTAAATGCGCGTTTTGGGGAATATCCTAGTAAAACACAGTCAGTTAGGCATATTTCTTAATGTTAACAGTTCAGAAAGAAAAGGCATGTGTATATTAAACCCGTGATTGGTTCTTAAAGTGAAAGCAAACTAATAATAAATCTAATGCTGTCAAAGAAAAATACAAGTGCTCACTGCTTCTGACTAAATAACCTTTGTAACATCAAAAATGATTAATCTATATTTAGTTTTAAACAGTGAAGACTATGCTGTTATTTACATTTGATTTTTTTCTGATTTTTTTGGAAAAAAACCCCCCACCTAAATAACCTTTGTAACATCAAAAACGATTAATCTATATTTAGTTTTAAACAGTGAAGACTATGCAGTCTATGATTTTTAAAAAAAAAAAAAAAAAAAAAAAAACACCATTAGCAACAACATAAACAATATCAATTTAAAATACTGATTTTTTTTTTCTGATGATTAAAGAGATGTTTAAGTCTCTCTCTCTCTGGATAGCTTGATATCATCTCTCTCTCTCTCTCTCTCTCTCTCTCTCTCTCTCTCTCTGTCACACACTACTCTCAACACACACACATTCTTCACAGGGCAATGGCAGAGCCATCAGAGTGACTCAGCCCCCTCCTTTTTCTCACACAGAGAGAGTGGCCTGAGAGTGAGATCAGATGACTGACAGTTTTTTAATTTTCTATTATCCATAGAGCATTGTAAAGTCGTGAAACTATGCATATTTGCTCAGAATGACTTGTCCTCTATATATAAAAATTTTGAAGTGTTTGGTAGCTGCACTTTAAGAAATATAAGACAATTTATGTTTACTTTTTTACTGTTATTTCAATAAATCACTACGGCAAAAACCGTTCAAGCTATCCAAAATCCATTCGCAATTTAAGTTCCTCAATGTTTTGGCATCATGTAGACAAAGTTTGGTGTGTATACTGTAATTCTCCTCTGAGCAGTATGCATTAATTCACAGCTATATTTTTCCAAAAATCCATATTCAAATCAATATAACCGACTTCCTGTTGGTCGTAGCTGATGACTGTTAATGAGAAAGTTGTCCGTCTTGATAAGAACAATTTATGTACCGAGTTTGGTGTCTGTAGCTAAAACTAAGCCCCCCACTTTTGACAAAAGGTGGCGCTATAGAGTGGCCTCCTCCACGCCCTTTCATGAGCTTTTGCCATTGTCTAGCTATCATTAATACTGATATGTGTTCTGAGTTTTATGTAATTCTGATCATGTTATCTGCCTCAAAATCCCCAGAAAAGAATATTCAAGTTTGATGTGTTGCCATGGCAACACTATGTTAGATATCAATATCCCCACAACAGATTTACATCGGCCGTGTTTTGTCATTATTCTGATGAAGTTTGAAGCAAATCGAGTAAAAATAAGATGCTGAATTCAAAGCATTTTGAAAATGACACACTTCCTGCTGCCAGTTGGTGGCGCTGTAACTTTGACTCCTAATAGTCACATATATGCGATCGGCATCATACATCGAACAAACCGATGAAGTTTGATCAAAAACTCAGGTAATGTATGTGCATGTTATTAGACATTTCCTGTTTCTCATTTCTCGCCATAATTTCAACGCCTCGCCACGGACAAACCGTTCGAGATATCAAAAATATCTTCGCAATTTAGCATCCCCAATGTCTTGAGATCATGTTCACTGAGTTTTGTGGCGAACGGGTGGAGTTCCTCAGAGGAGTATATCAAATTCCAGAGCATGTGTTTTTCACAAAACCCTAAATAGCCAACTTCCTGTTGGGTGGAGCTTATGACATGCAGTGCGAAAGTTGTTTGGTTTGGTGAGATCTACATGTGTACTGAGTTTCATATGTATACGTGCAAGTATGGATGATATATGGCCCTCAATATTCCAGGGGGCGCTGTAGAGCCCCTGTGCCACGCCCGTGTATCAGTCTCTGCCCGGCCCTAATGGCCGCAGATTCCAAGGTGTGTGCCAATTTTCAAGACTTTTTGAGCACGTTAAGGGCGCCAAAAGCCGGTGTGTGCTTGGAAAAAAATTAGAGGAATAAAGAAAGAAAAAAAAAAAAATAATCCTAAGGAAAACAATAGGGCTCTTCGCCCTCCAGGCTTGAGCCCTAAATATAGCTGCAAGCAGCGATGGCGGGCTCAAGCCTAGCGCAAACGCAAACCCCACCCCGGTGGCATCAGGTAAACTGTGCCCAGCGGGCACATGCATTTACAGTAATCCTCTGGCACTCAGGTTTTAAGGGATACGGCAATTAACGGGTTAATACGAAGCATCAAGACTTTGAAATCACATACACAGAACAATATTCTTTAAGAAAGTGAAATTAAATGATTAATAAACTATTTATTCGAACCCTTGCTATTTTCTATTCTAATAAGAGTCTTGGCTGTGGAACACCTGGTAATAGAGTTGGCTAGCTGGATGCAAATAAAGTCATGCCTTTTATTTGTTCCCCTGTTTGCTATTTCACATTCCTGTCACTGAAGCGTTGTGGCCAAAGACACAGAAGGTAACTGAAACAATGTGGTTTAAGTCCAGGTGATCATAAGGGGTCCAAGCACAATGGTTTGTGTAGATGATGCAGTTAAACAATGGACGTGTCTCTTTTCAAGTAAATTATTATGCGCACAACATGAAAATAGATAACAAATATAGTGTCCCTTCTTCACTTTTTCAGTAATGCGTGATAACTTGAGAAATATGTTGTCAATACTATTAAAATAAGATAAAAACTTAATGGTATTTCGGAGATGATAGTTTTTGCATAATTACTATATTGGGCTTTATTAAAGTTTATGAAAAAAGAATGGAATGTATATGCATTTTTGATTTATTTACATAAATGAAACATTTTCAAGTCTTTGAACAGATCTTGAAGTATTTGCTGTCCTGTGGCGCCATCGAGTGGACAACATTAGCATTGTGCCCTTCATTTTTGAACAACATTATGAAAGGGGGCAATATTTTTTGATTGATTATAAATATTTAATGATTAGTTTACTGATAATATACCCACATTAAAATCGAATTTACTGATTCTGTATCTTATTTCATGCTTAATCATGAGTTTAATTTTCAACTTACATTTTTAAGCAGTGTTGAATGATTACTATGTGAGTTGCTAAATTTGTTTTGTATTTACAATTTTAAATACATAAACTATATAATGATGAAAAATACAACAGTTATTTGTTTTCATAATAACAAAATTTGATTATCTTTTTTTTGTTTTGTTATGATGTAGTTTTTTATGTGAACAAAAATGGTCATTACTAAAAAAAAATTAAACACTAATTTAATTCATACTTTTATTTTTCTATAGGTTAAGCACCTTTTCGTAAATATGGCTGTTTCCCAGTTTTTTTTTTTTTTTTTTTTTTTTTTTTTTTTTTTTTTTTTTTTTTTTTTTTTTGGATTTACATTTAAAAAAATGAGCCTACTTCAAACATTTTAAGCAGCTTGAACAAAACCTGTTAATATTTATTATAGACCACTGTAACTGTCTATTATCTAAAAAAAAAAACAAATTTATTATGAAAAAATAAAAGTGTGTACACCAGTTAAACTGGACGATAAAGAAATTGCTAACAATAGTTTAATAGAGCATGTTTTAGGTTTATAGGTGTTTAGATGCAGAAATTTAATTTAATTAAATATAGATTAATTCTTGTTAGAGCAAAAAAAAAAAAAAAATAATAATAATAATAATAAATACATAAATAATGAATACATACAAAAAAAAAGCAGCCAAGACGAATGATTTTCTGTTTTTTTTTTAGATTAAAATTAAAGACAGAAAGCAGCTGGTAAATGCAGTCACTTTAATATTCAAATCCAGTATTATGATACACTTCAGATTTATTTCTCAACTGTTTTTATGTTCACGTGACTGTTTTCGTTTATATTCGCCAAGCTATTATGTATTTTGAAATAACCTTGTTCTTGATTTGTTCGTTCTTGCCAGAATCAGCGTCCTCTGGAGCTCGAGAGATCGATGTTATTCTGCCCTTAGACAGTCTCGCGCTGTCAAATAGTCTTTCAATTTTCACAATCAAACAGCTCACAAATACCTGAATTTAGCTCTTGTTGTGTTCTAATGGGTGGATTGTGTGCATTCGCGGTAATATTTTATTTTAAAAAGTTCCTTTTAAAAACTATAAAAATGCTTTTATTGTGAGCTCGTGAGACTGCACGCGCTGATGCAGCGGTGATTTCTCTCTGGTCTTTCTCACTGTTCTGGCCAGACATCAATTATTAATGAGATCTGAGCCGGTAATAATAACATATGTTGGTTCAGCTTGTCAGTGTGAATTAAATGTGTATTTATTTGTCCGTTCTCGCCGAAAAACCATCGCCGTGTTCTGGAGCGCAGAGCAATCGATGTGATGTTCAGCCCTTAGACAAAGAAAATCTCACAAGCACTCATAAACACTCATTTTCATCTCTATAATATGTTCTTCTAATTTTTTTTTGTTGATTCGCCGCTGTGTTTTAATGTAAAAGGCTGTAGTTTCTGTATGTACACTTTTTTTTTCCCTTCAAGTGTTCAGACGTCTTGCGCTGTCAGACAGGCTGCAGCAAATATTTCATTTTAACATGTTAACAGCTCACAAACATCTGAATTTAGCTCTTGGTGTGTTCTAATTGGCGGATTGTGTGCAATCGCCGTAATATTTTATTTTTAAAAGGTCTTAAACAAGAATAAACTCGTTTGTTGTGAGCTCGTTGAGACTGCACGCGCTGTTCGGAGCGGTGACATATCTCTCGTCTATCTCTCTGTTCTCTGTCGCCAGGACATCAATTATTAATAAGCCCTGACCCGCTAATAATAAGATATGTTGGTTTAGCTTGTCAGTGTGAATTAAATTTATTTATTTAGTTGTATTTTTTAACCAATTTAAAAGTGAAACTAAGCGAGACTCCTCCCTCTCAGTCCCGGGAATTGCTCCTGTAGAGGCGCATTTTCTCTCAGACAATGAAAGTCTCAGCACACATAAATTCCTCACACAGAGCCAAAAATCCATATTCAAATCAAAATAGCCGACTTCCTGTTGGTCGTAGCTAATGACTGTAAATTAGAAAGTTGTCCGTCTTAATAAGAACAATATATGTACTGAGTTTGGTGTCTGTAGCTAAAACTAAGCCCCCACTTTTGACAAAAGGTGGCGCTATAGAGTGCCTCCTCCACGCCCTTTTATGACCTTTTGCCAGTGTCTAGCTATCATTAATACTGATATGTGTTCTGAGTTTCATGAAATTCTAAGCATTTTATCTGCCTCAAAATCAGAATATATTATACAGAAAAATATTCCAGTTTGATATGTTGCCATGGCAACACTATATTAGATATCAATATCCCCTCAACAGTTTTACATGGGCCGTGTTTTGTCATTATTCTGATGAAGTTTGAAGCAAATTGAGTAAAAATAAGATGCTGAATTCAAAGCATTTTGAAAATGACACACTTCCTGCTGCCAGTTGGTGGCGCTATAATTTTGAATCCTAATAGTCACATATATGCGATCGGCATCATATAACGAACAAATTGATGAAGTTTAATTAAAATCAGGAAATGTATGTGGATGTTATTAGACACTTCCTGTTTCTCATTTCTCGCCATAATTTCAACGCCTCGCCACAAGCAAACCACTTCGAGATATCAAAAATCCCCTGGCAATTTTGCATCCCCAATGTCTTGAGATCATGTTGACCAAGTTTGGTGGCAATCGGGTAAAAAACCTATGACAAGTATATCAAATTCCAGAGCATGCACTTTTTACATAGCTCTAAATAGCTGACTTCCTGTTGGGCGGAGCCTATGACATGCAATACGAAAGTTGTTCGGCACAATGAGATCTATATGTGTACTGAGTTTCATATGAATACGTGCAAGTATGTTTGAACTATACATCAACATTTCTGACTGTGTTCCAGGGGGCGCCGTAGAGCCCCTGTGCCACGCCCGGGTCTCAGCCTCTGCAGCCTCCTAATGGCCACAGATTCTAAGGTGTGTGCAAATTTTCAAGAGTTTTTGAGCATGTTAAGGG